>NC_090935.1:544859908-545162938 GCF_040938575.1 Ambystoma mexicanum | reverse complement strand
TTTCCTTCAGGGCCTCTGGAGATGTGTTGTAAAAACATGTTCAATGTATAGCACACATACAGCAGATAGCACTTTAAATACAAAAACATGTTATGAAGAAAACACCAGCCCAAAAGACTTCTAGAAAATGAAATTGTTTGTTAGTTACCCTTGTCTTCTTGATTTTCTGGGAAACCTTGGTCTTCTCTGTAACGACCACAACAGCAAGCTGATCCACCACCTCTGATCCATGTGCCTCCACTTCTAATTCCACAACTTGCGTTCATTCCTTGAATAGAATATTCATTAAAAAAAACAAAAGTCAATCGTATTGGAAATTAAAATCTTTCATCGCACACAGTGCTTACACACACCCTCACAAACAGTGTACGTCATTTAGTCAAATTTCACCTGATTGATGGCAAGTGTACTTGATCAGAGATCACTGTGCAAAACATACTGATTGTAATGTTGCCCTCAAACATTTTGCAATGTATTCTGCATTAGGGAGGAAGGGTAACGTTAGAACTGAAATCAGAAAAGTTTGAAACACTGCACGTTTATATGATTGTCACTGTCTAATATTTCTTTCATTCAAGGGAACTGTAAGTATGAATACCTCATACTCTGGACCAGTTGCAAATGATGATGTAATTGTAGTCGAAGTACCAGCATGCCCCTGTAACACAGTACTTGTTTTAGTATGGATGAAAACAGCAAAACGGAACAGAGACAATGGGATGCAGACAATGGTACATATAAAGAAAAACCCATAAATGACACCGACGGGATACATAAACAATTTCATATTATTTGAAATTTCAAACATAATACATTCTCGTAATTGAAAATGAAATAAAATTACCTGATAGGCGCTTGAAGTTGTTGTTGACTCCTGAAAATAAATGGATGCAGAATATTGCTCCGTAATTTTCAGTGCATTGTCATGAAGTGGTAAAAGGGAAAATTATATATCCATTAGATATGTGGGAAGATCCAACTGTGGAGAATATGAACTTCTGCAAGTCTGTAGGGCTCACCATTGGTATAATGGTCTGTGCTTCATCAGTATTCTTTCCTAAAGAAATTGACATGTCAAGCAACCGATTACGAAAACATTATGCTTCTTGTGAAGGGCACTATGGCATTGTTTTCCATGGTCATGATTACTTCATTTGAGGCTCCATAAACCAGGGACAGATGTATAGTTAAATGTGGTATAGTTAAATGTAATACAATCTGGTAAATATGCAAACTTTAGTAAAACACATTTACACCGAAAGCACCAATACATTCATGCAGTTACCTTTTCGTACCCCACCACCTACAGCTAATTCATCATCTGGGACTAACCTGAGGCAGCGTGTGCATCAATAGAGTTGGAATTGCATTTGGAAGCAATTTACGAAACATTCTGGGTCGACACTTTTTTTGTGTACTTCGATTGGTCGTACATATCGTGGGTAAAGTGCAGGCTACAGATGTGGAATCGATTGGTCCTCAAGTCTCCCAAGACAGCCTGGGCTCTACTTTCAATCTCGTCCACTGCAAAATCACAATCTCAAACCCATCTTCTTATTAAATCAATATACTTCGGGAATGTATTCAGGATTGTGCTCTGACCTTTGACATGGCTCCTAAAACGGCAACCAAAACCCTACAAGCAGGCATTCTTGAAAAATCTATAAGATCTGTATAAAAAAGTATAAATAATTACAAAAAAATTGTACTGTATGCATGTGATTGATGGAATTATATCACAGTTTTCTATGCAATGTTTGTTTTGGTCAAAGAAGCAAAACCGGTGTAGCATAGTCGAGTATACACTGGGATAACATTCATACAGAATTGATTGATATAACACAAATCGTAACGTGTTACTCATCCGTTGAATGTACTTTTATGCATCAAAAGGAAACATGCTTATAGACATGGTACGAGAAAGATGCGATACTATTACAATGGACACTGATGAAATGTGCTACATATCGAGATCAGAACACTTGAAACATTAGACAATGTTAAAGTCATTGAGATGAATGAACATTACACTACTGGGTACATTCAGTCAAAATAGATAGACATTTTGAGATCAGAAAGAGATGTTAATAGGTGACCTGCCCTTACCTTGACTAACAAACAATTAGATTCAGCAAGCAGGGGAGTTAGTAGCAGGAGAACAGGTAGCATGATCAAGAGTTGACTTCCAGTGTTCAGAGATGTTCTATGGATAAATGGGTTTATAAAGGATTAGAAAAGTGGGTGTGCATGTGAATGTGTGACATGTTTCTGGCGGGGTCTGCTTCAGGAGAGCCTGGAGAAACTGGGTCTGGGTAGGCCATGTGTACAATGGCCCCTGTGCGGAAGATACCTTTGAAGCATACATGGTGTTTGGCACCTTGCCCGTTCCCACCCTGCCAGCCCCCTTGGGAGCGCACAAACTGCCATTGATAGTGGAGGGGGGATGGATGGGCAAGAGGCATGCAGAAAAGGGCCGGAACACTGCTGACGGGAGACCCACTTAAGTTGATTGCAGGGGCATGGTCTGCTTCAGCGGAGCCTGGAGACACTGGCCCTCATTACGACCCTGGCGGAAAGTGACTGACCGGACCGCCACAGCGTAAATAGCGTTTCCGCCATTGCAAGAAGGAGCAAAGTGCGGCCCATTCCGACCCATCGGGCACGAGCACCACGGCATGGCGGAAGTGCAAAGTCCGCGATGGCGGAAATGAACCCAAAATGGCCCACACCGCCGCCGTACGGCGCCCTAGGTGCAATACCGCCACCCATCACAGCGGACACCGCAGTGTGCGCCTACCGTAAAGTACGGTGACCGGAAATATATGGAAACGGAAGTTAAAACACGGGCCCGGAACGGGAAACAACCCGCCGTACACCTATAAAACTACTAAAACCACACAACCACTAAAATCACTACCCTGAGACACAACCCAACCCGTCATCCACCCTAGCGAAACCAAGAAAAATGGGAAAAGTAGCGAAGAAAGCGTGCGACCGCAAGCGGCAGGTCCACTTCTCCCGTGAGGAACTCACCGTGCTAACAGAGACCCTCCAGGAGAATGCTGCCATCGTCTTCTCCACGCAAATGACCAGGACGGCACTCGCAAACAAGAAGGCCATATGGGCTCTGGTGGCACAGCGGGTAAGTGCGGTGGGGACCGCACCCCGCACCCCACAGCAATGCCGTAAGCGATGGGACGACCTGCGGATACGCGTCCGCAGCATACTCTCTGCCAACCGCAACATTGCCACAGCCACCGGGGGAGGGTCGGAATCACCCATCAAGCTGACCCCCTGGGAAGAAATCTGTGCCTCCACCATCGGAATGGAGAGCATAGAGGGAGTCGGAGGGATGGAGAAAGGAGTGCAGACATCCGAAGAATCAGGTAGGTGGGCCTAATGAAACAATGCCAAAACCACAAAGTCCATCCATGTGAAGCACCATGTGTCCCCATAGTGCAACAGAAACACATGTCCAGGAGAACGTCCACACACATCGTCCTGATAGCGCACGTTAAAACCCACAATAAATACATAAATAATTAAAAACCCCTAAAACACGCACTACACGTGCAGCAGGCACACCCTAACTGCAGGCTGCCAAACAACTGCACCCTCACTCCACACACAAATGGAAGCACCTCCAAGGCCCCGACCCAAATCACCCTCAGGTACCACCCCAATGCATGTGATACAATGCCATTCCAATTCCCACAGACCCACCAATAACCCTCGCCCTCCTTTACTCCACCACAGGGTCCGATCCAAACGACGAGCTGCAGGACACCCCTACCAGCACACCTGCAAAGAGGGCCAAGACCAACGGCCAAAGACCCTCCACCTCAGCTGCACGCATCAAGACACGGCAGCAGCACAAATCAGGTGGCAGCACAGAGGAGGGAACATCAACAGGCACCCCAGCAGCCAGCATGCCCACAACACCACCACCACAGGTCCCCCCAACGGATGCCACAGAAGGCACTGCCTCCGGTGGCAGCAGCACCATAGGTGACACCCCATTGATGGCAGCATGCTCCGACACAGAAGACGGGGATGTCGAAGTCAGATCCATCCATGACCTGTCCCAATCCCCCTGTCTGTCCCATCCCGTACTACATGAGGATACCACGCAGGGGCACCCACAAGACGACGACTGGCCATCCCCCACAAGCCCTGTGGCAGGGCAACATGAGGACAACAGCCCCTCTGTGACACCCCCGCAAATGGCCATGGCCCAGCAGAGGCAACAGTCCCTCGACCAGTTAATAGTGCAACAGCAGCAACTGGCCACGCTCCTCAAGGACCATGCCGATGAATGTGGGGGCACTAAGGCAGACATAGAAACATCAACTGAGACACTTAGGGCAGAAATGGAGAGAGGTACAGAGACACTAAGGGCACAAATGGAGAGTAGCACCGAGAGCCTGAGAGTCCAAATGGAGAGAAGCACCGAGAGCCTGAGGGGGGAACTGCATGCGACGTCCAAAGACGTATGTGGTGAACTTGCCGCAGTGCGCCGTGTGCTCACTGAGCTCTCGCAAACCCTTAGGGACATGCATGGACGTGAGCAGGCAGAGACATCATCCGTTGCAAGTTCCGTCCAGGGCAGCCCCCAACGTAGATCTGGGAGGAACCTGCGCTCCACAGGCAGGGGTGCCCCTGATACCCGCAGAGGGGGCTTGCAATAGCGACTGCCCACTGACGATGAGCATCTTTGGACACTGGTGTTCGGGGGGGAGGTGGGAGGGTGGAGGGGGTGTGTTGGGCTCACTTGGGTGGCGGGTCGATAGGGTGTACAACATGATATCACATATGCCATAAAAAGTGCACGATCAACCAATGAGATGTGTGGACATTGATCTTTGTGTACGAGGCCATCATAGGCGTACAGTCCATATTGTGCATGTACCAGACACACACAGTGCCACGAGTCCCGTGTCCATGTATCAGCCACCAGGCGTGAGTGCTAGAAGCATACATCAATGAGATGCTGACGAATGTCACGGCCCTCCTGTGCCTCGCGGACTCCTTGAGGTGCTGCCACATCCCCACCCTCATCATGACCATCTTCAGGTGCTTGCAGTTCTGCGTCAGGGGGCATGGGCACATTTCTACGTACGCACATGTTGTGGAGCATGACACATGCCATCACCATCTTTGCAACCTTCTCATGGCGGTACAGGAGTGCCCCGCCAGACCTGCTGAGGCAGCGGAAACGAGTCTTCAGTAGGCCGAATGCCTGTTCTATGACTACACGGGTACGTGAGTGGGCATGGTTGTAGTCCTCCTCATGCTGGTTCTGTGGGTTCCGGACTGGTGTGAGGAGCCATCTCTTCAGTGGATATCCAGCATCACCTGTATGTGGACGATAAACGTATGATGTGGAATGCCATTGCTACGTACGCACACCCCCCCCCACCCCCTTCCTGCCAGGTCATTGCCGAATCACATACCCCACATCATCATGCATGAAATGAGACTCACCGAGTAGCCAGGATCTGTTCCCTGCGTGTCGCTCCATGTAGCGTGGTATTGTAGAGTTCCTCAAGACCATAGAATCATGGGTTGATCCAGGGAATCGGGCACAACAATGTGTAATGATCCTGTTGGAGTCACACACCATTTGTACATTCAGAGAATGAAATTGTTTTCGGTTGCGGTACTGGGCCTCCATGGCATGTGGGACGACCAATTCCACATGGGTGCAGTCGATGGCACCAATGCAACCCGGTATGCCGGCAAGTGCATGGAATCCCACTTTTGTGTTGGTAATTTCCAGCTCCGAGCGTGGTAGGGAGATGTAGTCGTCTGCGTGCTTCAGGAGGGCATCGAGCACTTGCAATAGTGTCCGTGAGAACAGTGGCTGAGAAATGCCATGCAACTGTCCGACTGTGTGCTGGTAGGTGCCTGTGGCCAGGAAGTGGAGTACAGACACCACCTTCAGTAGGGGTGGGATGGCGGTTGGGCTATCTATCATGCTGACAAGGTCAGCCTGTGTCATGTCCACAATGGCGGTTATGGTGTCCCGGTCCAGACGGTAGAGGGTGTGGATCTGCTCATCAGTGAGGTTGAACGGATGTGCTCGGAGGCGTGGGATTGCGGGCTGCCTGCGTGGTGGTAGTGGCTGTGCTGGCGGCCCTTGCTGGCCCTGCCTTGGCCTCCTCCTCCTCCTGCGTCTCCTCCGTGCGGCCGGTTGTAGTTGGTGTTCGTCTTCTTCTTGGAGTTGGAGTACTTGCAGTGCTATCAGGTCCCCCAGGGCCAACATCGCGAGTCCTGCCGGTAGCATTTCGGTGTGGTTGTGGGAGGAGACTGGCTGTGCAATTTATGTGTTTCCAGGCTGAATGGCCTCCACCTGTGGTGATTCATTCCACCTGTGCAAACTGCTCTCCCCTTTGGCCGAGCACGTCCTGCGCACAACGCTGCAATTCGTGGAATGGCATCTTGCTATTGCAATCTTGTATTTGTACCCGATGGCCGTGTAACATTGGTTGATATGTTCATTCTGCTGTGGTCCCATTGTTTCACATACTATCTGTGCAGTCGCGAACAGAGTTGTGAAGGGTCAGTGGAACGTAGTACTCGAGTAACGGTGGGCCCTCATTCATCACTGTACCGAGTTGCAACGACGGGCGGGGCGTCCCATTCGTGGGTGAAGGCAGTTGCCATTTTCACACACAGCCGCACTCGATGGATTAATTAGTGTTTTCAAACGGCCACAGATGCCTCTTCGACGTGATGTTGCAAATGAGGAATTCGAAGGGCGGCGCTTTCGGTTTTCAGCTAGCGGCGAGGAGATGCCCACAGGTCTGACTGCAAATATAACGTTCTATTGTTCAATGTCCTTGGGACAGGGGCCATGGCGAGAATGCTATGATTGATATGAATAGTATGGGATGCGCAATTGCGTAGTGGACGATAAGGCAGGACGTTCCCAAATACATGTTACTTCACTAGACTGGAATTACGTGCTGGGGCACTGTGGATTTTGCAGGCTGCATAACGCACAGACTCAATGGATATTTCTAATGTTATGTGAGTAAATATTCAGGCGTTTTCATTACGGGATGAGGGAATGATGAATGGATGCATGGGCAGGTGATTTGATACAGAGTTTGCCATGTACAGGGCTTCTTGGGATCTGTCCGCCCCCCCTGCGCTATATGATGCAGGGCTGCCATAGTGGGACCATCGTCTATCTGGCCTTGTTGAGCCCTCCCTGTCTCGACGCGCCTTCAGACACTTGTGTCCATGCACGTTACCAATCCCATCTGAAGGATTCTGTTTTCACAGACGCATGCACAGGTACACTCGTTTGTGATGGTGTTTTCACCTCGATATAGATAGTTATGATTCGCAAGTGGTTTTGGGGTGGTGATGATCCTTTGGAGTGGGCTTGCATGCATATGGCTGTGGATCTAGTGTGATCATTGAAGTGAGTTGTTCGAATGTAGTTCTGATGGCCATTCTATTCTGTTTCTTTTCTTTTGGTTGACAGGTATCTCCTTCCCTTTTGCCACTGCCATCTGTATGCCACTCCTGCAGATGGGTTTTACTCCCGACACCTGCTGCTTCGTGTTAATCAGTGGAGCAGCATTACGATCTTATGGGACGATCGCCAATGGGCCACATGCCCTTACGCAGTACTGGTGGCTCGGAGCAACATTTCGGCCTTTCAGCTGGACTAGTGCCTCCCCATTGGGACGGCCCTGCGGTTCTGTGCGCTTCCATGTTGCCTTTTCGTACGTGAATGTGGCTCTGTGTACCATGAGGGAACAGGGCGTCACACAAGTAGTGGCTGGTCATTTCTTGCGGATGCAGCCCACAATGGTGAAATGTGTTTTGGAGTTCATGGCCTGATGGCTGTATGGGCTTGGTGATATTGATGTGCATTAAAATTCTATTCTGATATGGGCCGTGTAGCGTTCTTCTTTGCAAGTGATGTGGCATATTCCTATTTGGGGAGCGATGTATTGTGAGGGGATCTGCATTGGGTTCCAGCTTCGGAGTTTTGTTGCGTGGTCCTGTACTGGGCGCGTTTGCCTACGAAGCCCGTGAGGTCAGGGATGGGGGCTGCCAATATGACAGTTTGAATGTTGTCATGCTCAGGGGCGGGGGATTGGGTTTTGTGTGACAGATGCCGGTCAGCCAGGTGGACTGGTGGAATGTTGTGATTTTCTGAATATTGCTGGTCACAGGTGCCTGTGTTTGCGTGCGTTTCTTGGTGGGGGACTGTGGTCATGTCCATTGGGATGGCTTCTGTATTCGTGCCATCTGTGCCCTGCAGCTCCCATTGGCCCCTCTTGAGGTTCATTTGTTCGTTGGCATGCATGGGTGACTTGTGCATTTCACTGGTTGCATTGTGGCTTCGTTGCACCTACGGGGAGTTGTACTTTGTGGGCAGGGAGCGGTGTACGGGCAGTCAGTGGGGCCGTTTACGGTTGATTCGCGATGCCGTACTTCTCACCATGGCGGAATGGTGCATTCCGCCATGCTTGATGGCGTTAGGTACATGTCCGCTGGGGTCGGAATTGGCGTACCGTTGCGCCATGGTGGTGTTTACGGTTTGGCATGGCGCGCGCGCGCATGCTTGGTGCAGTTAGCGTTGGCGTTCACTACGGTGTCGCTAATGGCATCGTACTTTGCGGTGACGGGTCATAGTCGCACCGAGCGCTATTCGATGGCGGTATTGCATTTCCGCCATCGTTTTCCGAATTCCGCCAGGGTCGTAATGAGGCCCACTGTGTCTAGGTAGGCTATGTGAACAATGGCCCCTGTGTGGAAGATACCTTTAAAGTGTACATGGTGTTTGGCACCTTGCCCGTTCCCACTCTGTTAGCCCCCCTGGGAGCACACGCCCACAGGTGCGAACTGCCTTTGAGAGTGGAGGGGGGATGGATGGGCAAGAGGTGTGCAGAAAAGGTCCAGAACACTGCTGAAGGTAGACACACTTATGTGGATTGCAGGGGCACGGTCTGCTTCAGGGGAGCCTGGAGACACTGGGTCTGGGAGGCCATGTGTACCAACCATTCTTTCATGTCCCTCATAGACAAGGGAGCATGTCCTTGAGTCACTGAAAAATTGAAACAACTATTCATAAAAGCTCTTTTGCATTTCATTTTGTTGCTGATGTTGATGGCACAAATATACTACACATTGTATACTCCGGGTTACAGCGCAGTGTGGGAAAATCCCCTCTACTGTCTGCTGTCACTGGGGAATTTGGCACGAATGGCTCCAATGACACAGGCAGGTATTAATCTTTTAACACGGACTACAAGCCTCCCATAAAGCCACCATGTAAATGAACGGTAGGCCACCAGCCTGTACCACCGGTGGAAGGGAAACACATACTGTATTTAAATGAACCTGATAAGTGTACAAACCTTACTTGAAAATGCACACTGTATCCTATGGCATAGTTGCCCGTACAAATTTTACTTCATGGATCAATCATCTTGGGATTTGAAGTGTAGAAACATTTCAAAAGTGAATACCCATGCAATCCATAACATTTGGGGCACAGAGAAATATTGTTTCTTAGTTGAACGTGAAAGACTCCATAACATGAACACTCTGATTTCCCCTAAAGTGCAAGAAATGCATTCAATTGGCAGACTACATTCATTTGGCAGTGATAGATCAAAGTTACCACAATACAGGAGACAAACATGAAATGTTAGTGGCCTCAGTGGTCAAAGTGACATCACAGCTAGAGTACACTTACTCGTTTCTTGGATTGCGAGGGCGAACTGCTGCACGAAGTTCGTGCATAAGCACCATTATAATCCTCAACATGGACCTTGTGAGGCAGGCTGCCCTGAAGTCATGCAGCTCGGTAGCCAAGCATCCAGAGTTTTCTCTGCAGCAGCAGTCCTCCTCCTTGGTTGGCATGACCTTGCACCGAGGTGGAAACGTCTTCCATGTGACTAGGCTGCGGCTCAGGATCCAGTGATTCGTCTTCCCAACTGTCGTCTGATGCCCCATCATTTCTGCATCTTTCTCTATCAACTAATTCCACCTTGGGATGCTCTGGTCCGTACTGGTAGGGCTGTATTGTTGCCATTATACAACAATATTAAAATAGATAGTAATGCTAGTGTAATATCTCTTCGCAGGTGCTCCGAGCAACGAAGATAGCTGAACACAGCAGAAACGAGTCACAGGCTATACAAAAAATAAACAATGAAATGATTGAAAAACCAACTCTGATGTTGTCTGATGAGAAAAAGTCTGTTTATACATATTGAGGAAAGAGGCGTCCTGCCATTTCCATGGAGACACGTCACAACGCACAGAGAACGTTGACAATGTGAAATGGGCCGTACGCATCTAGTGATGTCAGCTTCAGGGGCGGGTGATATGATTTAGTGCCAGAGGTGTACTTAAACTTAGGGCGATCGATCTACGGATAAGATTCGCACAAGATGGCCGCGCCCTGCTCGGTGATTTCGCATGTGTAAAAGTGCGGAAAACTAAGGTAAGGTGCATAGGAAATGTTTTTACGATCGATCACAGTTTGCTTAAAACCACATGCCCGAGCGATTGGGACGATAACATTTTTGAGCGCGCTATTCCTTTAATATTTCTTCACTACAAAGCCCATTGCGCTTAGCAATTTAACATCGACTAAGGATAATGTGCTTATTACCGCAAAACAATCTATCAATATGGGCGACTGCGAGTTGAATTTGTTCTCCCCCGAATTTGCTTTGACACAGAATTATGTAATTACTGTCACTGCCGAATCGGAGCAAGATGCAATGGAGGCCTTAAATAAGGAGATCTCACTACTAACCAGTTCGCCAAAACCATCTATTGGTAAGAGAGAAAGTGGCCCGCTCCCTCAAACGGGTAGAATTTAACAACACCCCCTATCATGCAGTAGACCACCCTTAGGTTGAACGTAATGTTGCCCCCGCAGCTCAAACTACCATGTTTATTAAAGATCAGGGAACGGCCTATCGAGGCAGGTGGAATTAAGAGGACCCTTAGATGGATCTGAGCCAAGGATGCAGCCTTTGCTCCAGAGCAATTCAAACAAGTGTCTAATTACAATCAGAAGAAAGCAGCTCCCCATTCAGATAATTATTTAGAAGCATACAAGCTGCAGATTAAAACTGCAAACATCCCTTCTGCATCGCCACCGGCTATTAATGGCCCTCTATCAGCTAGTGTTCTTATAATCAAGTTGCAACGGGTGCATGTTCTGATAAACCTGCACTGATTGGGCCTCATTATAAGTATGGTGGTAAGGCAACAATGGTGCCGGTAGTGCTACCGGCACCATTGCTACCGTACCGCCATACTACGATTTGTGCTTGCGGGTCTCGCTCTGCCCGCCAGGTCTGACCTGGCGGGCAGTGCGGCACCTGTGAGCACAACTCGCGGATGCACCGGCACCGTTCTGAACGGTGCCGGTGCATCCAAGCTCCCCATTCCCATTCAGCCCTATGGGGCCGAATGGGGATGGGGACTTCCTTATTACCAGCACCTGCGAATTGGCAATTACCGGGTCCGCCAAACTCGGCATGACCCGGTAATTACCCATTCGCGGGTGCCGATAAAATCACAAGTTTGGCGGCAGCCGTGCCTGTGTTACAGGCACAGCTATCGCCAAACCCGTAATGAGGCCCATTGATCCTAAGGTGTCTGCTCGATTTGGTACTTTAGTGAGATTGGAAGAATTATCCCCCACAGCATTTTAAATTGATCCCATCCCATGGCTCTCAGTGGAACTTCCCAAATTCAATAGTATCACAAATTGGGTACTCTTTGAGCTTGCCTCTCCCGCTATGGGATTTCTGTTGTGTGCTTTCTGGGACACATTGCAAAAAATGGGTTTTAAACTTACAGTTTGCTCTAATCAATCTAATATTCCTTGCTTCATCTATTCAACAGTTATGCCCTTCAGCACTGAGACGTGTAAAGTCCATCAAGACGCCACTTGAAGGATGGAACCACATGCAAGCAGCTGCAGCACCCTTCCTCTATAAATCCACGCCCAGGGTACACAACTCGCCCTGGACATTTAAACAAATGAACCTGGACGACGATTGACAGCACTGCAATGTGGCAACTATAAAATTAATTTGTTGGAATGCCCAGGGTTTTCACTCTTTTTTTCAATCATCGCCTGTGTATTCTTTACATCCAATCCTGTGACATATTTATCTTACAAGAAACTTGGGCAGTGGGACATTACACGGTCCACGGTAGTGGCCGTGTAGTTATGGTTAAGTTGCTAATCCCATAGGAAGAACACTTTTTGGGTGGCTTATATCTTCGCTCCCCCTGGACGAATCCTCACCAAACCTTGCAAAAAAAAGTATATGGCCCACTCTGAATTCCTTTACAAAGTTTAGTGAGATTTGGTGCAGGGGGGGAGTTATAAGGGGGCTCCCAACATTTATTTTTTTCCCTTAGAGTGAATGGGGAAAAAACATTGCTCACGCCTACAGCTCAAACCGCTGGACGGATTTGCACCAAATTTGTGGCAGGAGCAGCGGCTTGGTCCCGAAAGTGTGCTTTTGTAAATTTGGTGGAAATCCATCCAGTAGTTTTTTTTAAAATGACCAAAAAGTAGGTCTAAAAAAATTAGTGAGATTTATGTCAGCTCCGTGGACACATTTCCCTGTTCACTCCGCGGACAGGACACCGATTGGCGAATCGGCTTGCGTCATGTCCGCAGACATACAATGTGTTAGCTGATTGGCTGGAATGAAGCGTGAGGTGCGTCGTATTGTTTTGATGTGCCGCCATCTTGAATCCGCAGACATCAGCGGACAGTGTGGTGACAAACGGGGAAAAATACAACTTTGGGGAGTGTGTTGGTGTGTAAGAGTGCTTGGGGAGGGTGGGGGAGTAAGAGATAGGTCAAATGCTGTATTTGTTTAGGTGCCAGGCACCCCTGATGTGTTTGTCATGTCTGCGGTCACCGCAGCTGTCCGCGGACATAACCAATGCAGTAGCCCATTTAGCACAGTTAAAATATTTGATTCTATGGGTGTGATATGCTGCAGTGGTTGTGGCCAGGGTCTAGAGTCTTTGGTGCATGGCCGAGGTCGTAGGCCGTTGGCCATGCACCCAAGACTCTAGGCCCTGGCCACAACCACTGCAGCATAACACACCCATAGAATCTAACATCTATCAAATATCCGCAAATCTACAGTTTGTGTACTGTTTGATTTTATAGTTTGTATGTGAAGTTTTGGCTACGTCATGTAATTAAGATTGTAGAGTTTGGTAACAAGCACTGCAGTATAACATATCCATGGAAATAAACATTTTGGATTGTGGTGTATGGTTCGATGTTTGCTTCAATGGTTGTGTTATGGAGCAGTATTTGCGAGTTAAATTATAATATACTTACTGTTTGATTTTTTGTGATTGGATATATTTTTTCCATGACTTTGGTAACTGGAGCAGATATTCTTTTTCAATGTCCATGATAAAAGAAAAGATCATGTTAGTGTAGGTAGTTTATAAAGAGTTTTTGCATTGCATAATAGATATTTCTGCATTATTTCAACCCTCATATTTAGTAGTTTACAAACAAGTGTACTGTGCAATTTGCTCAGTTTCATTGTTTGTTTCTTAAATCATTGGGTATGTGGGAAAAAAATCCATGTTGGATTTAAAAAAAATGTTTTTTTGTTACGGTACAGTACATTTCTTTCTTTGTTTTCAGTGTTTATTTGTTGTTTCTGGCTAATGTTCTATCTTTAGGCTTGTTGCAGATTGTTAGATACCTGTTGGCGAATTCTAACTGGTTATAGTTTTTTATTTATATTTTCAAGTTGCTCATCTATCTGTTGGGTTGTTGCAGATTTTTGGGGCAGTTAGATACCTGTTGGCGTATTCTAACTATTTATTTCTTCTTATATTTTAGTGGTATTGATTTATCTGTTGGGTTGTTGCAGATTTTTGGGGCAGTTAGATACCTGTTGGCGTATTCTAACTGTTTATTTCTTGTTATATTTTAGTCGTATTGATTTATCTGTTTGGTTGTTGCAGAATCTTTGGGCAGTTAGATACCTGTTGGCATATTCTAACTGTTTATAGTTTTCTAATTGAAGTTTTATTAATGTTTATGCACAGATTAGTTATTACATTTTAGTTTTAAGAATATTAAATAAGCGTTTATAACATTTGCTGGTAATCTCTGCTTTAGAGTAATGGTACTATCAGTACATTCGAACCATCCACAATTCTTTTTTATATATGCACTGTGGTGACCTGCATTGGTTGTGGCTCCTGCGTGGTAGATTATACCTATTGTTGTGAAGGTTTTCTTACCAAGTGATACTTGACCATGTGTGAATCCAGTCAGCTTGCAGTTGTTTTTGGTACCATCTGCATTGTAACGTAAAAACATTCGTATTATGTATTTACTATGTGTTTGTATTTGTAAGGTGGAGCGATTATCTGAATTGCATGTATGTTTCCACATGTATGAAATCTGGAAGATTTCATTTATAGGTATGTTTTTTTTTCTTCCAGTAAGTACATTAGAAATTCTTGTGGATCTTCTTGTGAGTTTATAGTGAATTTCACCATTCCAGCACAGTAGTCCAATTCTTGTCTTATTCCATGAACACTGTGTGTGTTGTCAGGATTGTTGCTTGTTTTTCTATGAAGGAGTAACATTTGCAAACACAATTGGTCTGTACTGTGTAGGTAAATGTTGTCAACAATTGGTGGCAATTGGAATAGAATATTTATTGCTACATTTGCGTAGCAATTTACACCAGTTATATTTGAAAATTTGAATGGACCAGATAGTTCTGTGTCCAAGACATTTCTTCGGAGTGTGTGTTGCTACTTTAAAGAAGTACCTGAGTTACTTTGAGTAGTAGATTCTTCTTTGGTTGTAGTAATTGATGAAGTATTAGCTTCTTTTACTCTCTTTGGAGGATTTGCAGTGAGATCCGGTTACATTTCTGTTTGATGTAGTTTTCTGTTATAACGCTTTGCTTTTTGTGGAACAAGATAGGTTTTTAGATGGGGGTGTACAGAAAATGTAGTCTATTGTATTCTAAAATATGAGGAATATCAGCGGTTACTTTACTTGCATCAAAGTTGATTAGAAATAGACCGTCAAGTGTATGTAAGCGTGATAGTGCTAAGTAGCTCATGCCTTCTTTAAAGACTGTGTTCCCAATATCTATCAATGTTTTATCTAGGGTAAGACCTTGTGATTTATGAATGGTGACTGCGTATGCTAGAGTTAGAGAAAATTGCTCTCTGTGTACATACATGTGTTTGAAAAGAAGGAATCAAGCTGTTTAGCGTCCTATCCTTTTTACTTCTGATAGTTTGACGAAGAGAATATTGACAAACTGAATGTTGTTGTCACGTGGGTATGTTTGAAAGCCAACAACTGTACCAAGTGCTCCATTAACTAGTCCTTGCTCCACGTCAAGGTTACGTTTAAGCATTGCTCTACAGTTTAAAGATAATTTTAATATTTTCTCCAAACCAGCTGTGTTGGAGATAGAGTTTTCTAAGGTATTTAGTCTTGTTGTGCCTTGTTGACACATGGGTAGTGTCATACCATGTACGTCCAGTTTGTCTGTGGAGTAAATTTCAATTATTGGTTGCATTTCTTTTTTCAACATTGTTTCATTGAATTTTGAACAGCTTGCAATAGTTGGCATCAAGGACATACAATTGCCATTTTTGTGTGCTAATTTTTCCATGACATTAGTAGCACATGAGTTATGGCCATACAGTGTATGGATGTGCCGGGTTTTTAATATTGATTGTGCTTCTTGAGGCAGTACACCAACTCTAATACTTTTTAAAATGTTGGCGTATGTGAGGTTTGCAGACTGTCACATGTTTTCTGTTAATTCTCTGTATTGGAAATGTTGCCAAAGGTTGACATTTCCTATGCTGCCAACAGTTTTACAGCAGAGTTTGTGTGCTAAGGTTTTAAAAATAGGTTCACCTTTCACTGGTGTCAATTGAAGATCTCCGAAAACAATAATGTGTTTTCCTCCAAAGAGCTCTTTGTAGTTTTTTTTTAGCGCTTCTTGTAATCTGAGGTGAATCAAAGCCAACATTAGGTTGGAGACCATGCTCACTTAATCTATTAGTAGCATTTTCATTTGTTTTAACACTCTGCGTAGTTCCATTGCAGCTTCTGGAGAAAGTTATTAATATTCTAATTTGTTTTGATGTTCTACTGGAAGGAGTAGTAATGGGTGTAAAGTGACACCGCCTATGTTGTAGGCAGCTAAACCTGTGGGAGCAGTTACAACAGTTGACAGTTTGTTGTTTGTCAATTGTTGAAGGAACTTGCTGATGATTTTGATTAAGAATGTTTTGCCTGAACCAGCTTGACCACTGACATATAGTAGTATAGGTTTGTAATTTTGGCAGATACATTCTTTATGTTCATGTTGTACATCATGTGCAATTTCTTTTGTTACTTCTTGAAAAATGCTACGCTGCTCATTGTTCAGTTTTGATTGCAGTACCGTTAAGTCTTCTGTATCTTCTTCATAGTGACACATGGTGTTTTCTACTTCTGTCATAGCTAATTCTGCCTCATTTGCTATTAGTGGCTGTCCCAGTGGTTCTTGGCTTCCTGTTATAGAAGGTTGACTACTGTCGGGAGTGTCCTTATCTAGTTGGGCCTGGAGTTCTTCTTCGTGTTGCTGTTCATTGTGCAACATTGTTTTGTACTGTGTAAAGTTTACATCGGTTATAGTGCTTTCATTTGCTTTGAAAGCGTCTTCATTGGAGTCATAGATATCTAGTAACTCTTCTTCTTTTCTCCATGGTTTAAAACGTTGTAGCAGGGACATGTAATGTAGCTCTTTATGTTGAGGAGTTTTTAATGACAATTTGATATGATTAATTAAGCTTTGTTTGGTAAGTTTCACTAAGCTGCCTTCACAATTTGTCACTCTGTATCTACATTTATTTTCATCTGGTTTTATATTATTTTTGTATGTGAAGTTTTGGGCTATGTGGTATAGACACTAGGTTTCCAAAGTGGTTCTCCTGTTTGGGTAGTATCTGTCTTGTAAATTGTTTTTCAAAATGTCTTGGCTGTTGGGATAATTTTTGGCTATTGTTTCTATGTCTTCGTATGATTTGAGAACTCTTTTTCTAGATTTAGCAGGACCAAGACTTAGCCATACTATATTTTCAGATTTTCCATACAAAGCAGTACCGGTTAAACGATCTGCAGCTTCATAGCAGCCACATTCTCTATGAGAGAGCATTTTTATGCCTAATCTATACAATTTCTGAGACAGTGTTTTGTCCAATGATAGGTCATCCCAGAGGTCTTGAAGCTCTGTTTTTTCTGCTTTGGTTAAGTAGACTGTAACATATCGTGCAACTGCACTGGAATTGTCTGCAATGTACTGCACATCTATGTTTGCATTCCATAAAAGGGCAATGATTGCATTGTAATCATTGATGTATTTTGCTTCTTCTGTTCTTTTTATGTAATATGTGTTCTTAGGTGATTTACCTTTGACACTATGTCTAACTGCAGACATGAAGTTGTTTACTTGACCTGTTGCTGTAACTGGTCTAGAGAAACCAAAACAGCATTTGGTGTAGTATTTACCTTTGTTTTTGTATTTGCAACAACAATATTTTCCACATTTGTGTCTTTAAATTGTAAAATGTGTTCATGAAGATCACTATTTGTTGCTTCTGATGGAATTTCACAAGTGACATATTTTTCGATAAACTGTAAAACAGTGGCATCACTGTCTTGACCAAATTTAGGAGCATCTTTAATCCATAAAAGCATGTGGATATGTGGTGCTCCTCTGGCTTGGTATTCCTTTCTCCAAAAGAAGTGTTGCATTTCTCCGAGGGGAGGAACAGTTTTATTACAAATAAAGTGTAGCATAGCAATGAAGCGATGATGGAAATATCTTAAAACATTAACATGATCTAGAGAGCAAAGTTCTCCAGGTGTTAGTATATCTATGTTTGTTTTGTTTTTGTTTGATATGAGTAGGAAATCATGTAAATCTTCCCATGCATATTCTGCACAACTTAATGTAACAAACCAAGTGGGTGGGCTAAGGTTTCTTATCATACAACGTACATCTCTGTGACGTCGGAACCAGTACTCTTTAGTACCACGCATGTTTGCTAACAGATTTGTAATGCTTGATTGTAAAACCTCATCTTTTTCTTGCACTTTTTGTAGTAATTGCATAGCTGACATATTTTAAAAATGCGTACCTGATTTCATTGTGTGTGCAGCTCCGTAGCATAGAGTTGCTAGTTCACTTTCAAAGAGTAGGTGGAATATGTATTCCACATTTTGTCTAAATCTGGATTCCTCAGAATACATTCGTAACGAGCGGTATGCTGATGCTGTTATCTGAGTGGGCCCATCATCGTACCTTTCTCCTTTCCCAGTAGGAAAGAGTAGAGGAAAAGCACGTGCTTCTATACTTTTTTCCCATATGCTGATTGGTGATCCTTTGGTTTGTCACATTTGGTATATTTCTAGTGCATCATCTTTGGTGTCTTTAGAGTGTAATGGATGAATTGTATAATTGTCTAAAATATTGGATTCTGTAGCAGGATCTAGAAGTTCAAATTGACCAGATTCTGGTGACTCTTGAATTATTTCAGTCGTTTCCCTTAGGTTTTCTTCAATGTTCATTTCATTGTAGTATTCATTGTTGTCTTTTAGATATTACAAGGCTTGTCTAACTTTATGTAAGTCTACGAGTTGTTGCCAAATTATTTTGTCTTTTGTAGGTACACCATTTACTAAGACAATTCAAGATTTCTCTATTGGACGTTGCACTCCTAGAGTGTGTACATTTTCTTTCAGACCTAATGGTAAATAAACTACTTTGCCACAAATGCCTTTCACTAATTCTGAGGGAGGTAATTTTGCTGTTTTTGGTTGAAGGCGTATTATTGCTTGAAATGGATGCACTGTTTGAATTATGATGCTCTCATATAAATTTAGTTGTTGCAAGGGTTTTGGTAGTGAGAATAATTCTAAGTTATTTGTGATAGCTCGTGAAGGTGTTTGGTTGTTGTCAAGTTTTCCAGTGCAGTAACTGCAAAGTATTAAGGGGTCATTTAGTTCGTATTTGTTTTCTGCTATAAGGTAGAGAGCTAATTCAAATCATTTGGAATCTTTATTGTCTTCTATTTGTATGTTATGTCTACAGTTTTTGTGCTACTTTTATAAAAAGTTCTGCGGCCACACACACACACTTGATTTAGTACTTCAGCGGATGTACTTTTAAATTTTAGTATTTCTTTTTTGAATGTGTGTAGTAGAAGGTTGCCATTTGTAGAATTGTTCCTAGTCTGTTGTATAGCTATTGCATTTTGTAAGTGGCTTTCAGTTCCAAAATATTTTCTCTGGATATGCTCTATTTCTTCAAGTAGGTCTTTGGCTGTACCATGTAGAAGATTGTTATTTAAATTGTCTAATGCTAAAGCTGGACTTTTAGCATAGTACAGTTTATGGACTAGATTTCTTATAGTTGAATGATGTGTTGATATCATTTTGATATGATGGAAGGTGCTTTTGCAATTAGGTCCTTAAATGCAGGCTAATGAATGTCCTTGTCGTCCTGTGTGTTTGCGCACTGGACAGGTATCCATATTTTGTAGAAGTTTCATTTTGAATTTGTCTTTGCTTTTTACATATTGATTGAGGAACTGCCGTAAAGATTTGAAAGATTTTTTGTCAATGTTACACATTGACGTGCACGGCCATTTGTACACTGGACGTTTTGGTTCAGTCTTATGGAGAGGTGATGCTGAGTTTTCTGGGGATATTTTTGTGAGCAGCGTTTCTTGTTCCATAATGGTATTATTAAGTTTCTCATACCCTCGTCCGCTGCTATGTATGGCAATTGTGTTTGCTTGCTTTTGTTTGTATGCTTCTTCATTGAAATATGGTTCTGTGCGCGTGGTGTGACTCCATTCACCTCCACAGATATTTAAGATGTAATTTTTGTTGACATTCCGTTTATTGAGAAGTCTTTTTTGTAATTTAGTAGTTAGTTTTGTTAGTGGTTTCATTCTGTTTAACACTAAAATAAATAACTTCATTTTTAGAAGGATTGCGCTGTCTATGAGAGCTTCTAAGATTAATTTTTTATGGTAGGTTTTAAGGGTTATGCATGATTTCTCTCCTGTTTTTATAAGATTCTGAATTACTCTGTGGTGGAAATTTTTTTGTAAAATACTTTTTTTTGGTATGGTTACTTGCCACTACATCAAGGTTTATAGGAGCAGTGTTAGCAGTAGTGGTATTCTTGTTAAGCGCTTTCTGTTTCGTTTTACATTTTGAAAGAGGAGGCAAAGTTTTTGTACTGGAAGCTTGTTTTGTTTCGCTTAATGACTCTATTAGATCTTTTGTTTGAACTTTTTGTACAAATTCTGCTAGAGATGGATGCTTATTTTGGACACTTTTATTTTCATTTGCGTACTTCTTTTTTTGGTAGGCATTCTTTGGGGTCTGTTGAAAAAAAAAGAAGGTATGGGTTGGGCTGTTCTGCAAAGCATGTGTGCTGTGTGCATGAGTGTCTGAGTATGATGGTAAGGATGTATGTGGTGGTGTGTGATTGTGCATTGGACAGCTACAACTAGTTGGGAGGGCTATTCTTGTATTTGTGTGTTACTGTATTGGGGTTCAGATGACAGTAGAAAGTAAGCTAGTTCTGAGGAGAAGCACTAATACTAAATCTAATGGTATAGAATTAAAACAGTTCTTTGTTCTGCAATACTAACATTCTAGGGGCTGATTTATGGAATTTGTGTGCCGAAAAACAGGGATTTGTGCGCCAAACTGCCTGCAAATCCCTGTTTAACAAATGGGGATTTGTGGGCAGAATGGTACACAAATCCAAGTTTTTCGGTGCACAAATTCCATGAATCAACCCTGCAGTCTGTTTCAGTAACAATAAGAATATTATGGTAGTATTGTACTTACTTTCTTTGTTTGGAATGAGCAGGTTTCTTCTGAGTTGTTTGTACTTCAGATGCTGATGCTTTTCAGGAGAGTGGTCTTCACTGCAATTGTAAAAGAAAGAAGTTAGTAATTTTGTGTGTTTTTTAGCACTGATGTTAATTTAGACGTTGATTTTTATGTTTTTGTAGTAGTATTGTTGTTTGATAACTGAACATAGTGGGCCTCATTACAAGGTGGGCGGCAAGGGACTACCGGCACCGGTAAGGGCACCAGTGCCGGTAATCCCTTACCGCCCTACTACGAGTTCCCTTTGCGGGTCCTCCCTTAACACCTGGTTTTTCCAGGCGTTAAGGAAGAGACCCGCAAAGGGACTCTGGAGCTAATAACGGTACTGCAATTTGCGGTACCGTTTATTAGCGCCTTCCCCATTCCCATTGAGCCCTATGGGGGCTCAAATGGGAATGGGGAAGGGCCCTGGTGAATGGGGAATTACCGGTCCAGCCAACCTTGGAATGGACCGGTAATTGCTCCATTCACCAGGGCGGAGTCAGAACGAGTTTGGGGACAGCCATGGCACTAATAGCGCCATGGCTACCTCCAACCTCGTAATGAGGCCCAGTGTGTGTATGCAGTTTCCTTTGACTATGTGCAGCCTTTATATTTTACTTACAATATGTTAGTTCAACATGTTTTGCAAATTAGTAGAATACTAACTGTATGAAACTCACTTGTACAGGAGGTGGTGTTATTTCAGCTGGGAGATTTTCAATGACAGTGTCTATGTGTGAGTGTATAAAGATGCATGAACTTATCCTGGCTGTGTGCAATTTTATAATACACTACTAAGTGTTTTTCTACAATTATACTGTTATTTCTCCCATCTTTTAATATTATAATTTTTTAGATAGTTGTGTGTGTAAAAAAAGAATTTAGATAGCAGACAGGCTTGGAAGTGACAGTTGATTATAGCAGATGGGAACAATATAGTAAGTTCATTTTATAGGTTATACAGGTTAAGTGGCAGTTACTCTTTTTATATGCATTTATAAGAGTTGTGCATGTACTCTGCATAAAATATGCATACCTGTGATTTGTATTCATGCATGTGGATATGCATGCAGCTGCAAGTAGAAATCTTGGAGATGTGTACAGTAGTTTTTGTAGTACGTGCTTTCCAATGATATGAGACTTGTACTCAGAGTGATCAACAGTACATTTGAAGTGCTGAACTCTGATGATGGAGTTAGATGTAGAGGTCTTGGATGTGATTGGTGGATGGTTGTGTGACTGCTTAGCTGTATCCAATGATGGAATGGCACAGAGTGAAGTGGAAAGGGTAGAAGGGCTGTCTAAGAGTTACGCGGTCCGTGGACCCTGCGGCTGTCCACGGACAGGGCGTGCCACATCCGGGGTTTTCCAGCAAATCTAGCATGGAAAGGGGACTGTAGGGATTAGCCAATCAGGTGTTGAGGTTGTGGATTTGTGTTGAAAGAGGCTGTGTGTAGTGAAGATGGTGGAGGTGAAGAAAGCCAGGGTGTTGGTGCTTGGAGATATGTTTGTGCATGGTTTACAGGAGTATGCTCAATGCAGGCATGTGGCAAACAATTTTGATGTTAAAGGAGTGGAGGTGGTGTGTAGCACTGTGCCTGATTCCAATGTACAGGGAATTGTACAAGTGTGTGAAGATATTGGCAGGATGAACAGTCCCTATGTGGTAGTTTTGCATTGTGGTGCTTTCCATTTGGGCTAAGTCAGTGCCCCTACTTTGTTGGCAGATTTGGAACACTTGGTTCAAGCAGTAATGAACATCCTTCCAAATGCCAAAGTCTTTTTTTCTGGATTAGTACCTAGGACAATATGGGACAATAGTTCTGTTTTTTGTCCTCAGCAAAACATTGCTAGGTGTGCAATCAACTGAGGCATGTGTGCTGTCATGCTTAGAGCTGATATGTTCTTCTGTAATAATGAGAATATTGATTCCAGTAATGCTGTTTATTTTAAAGAAGATGGCATTTCTTTATCTTTTATGGGAAATGCCATGCTGTTCTGGAATCTAAGGGTTGGTTTGGAGAAGGTTATGTGACGATTTTAGGAGTAAAGAAAACAAAAATACAAAACAACAGGTGTCTGTCTGTTACGCTCACCTGGCTCCCACAGGGGCGTCGGTCGGACCCGTACGGCTGCGGTCTCCACCAACGTGATGCGTAGTGCAGAGATGACTGACTGGACTGGCCCTCCTAATCTTGTCTGCTTGACCCACAGAAGTATTCTCCTGCAAGTGGAGAGATAGATTTAGCCCCCCGTGGATTAAAGTGATGGCACCCCCACTGTCCTCCCCACTAATCACCTCCGAAGTGCCCTCTCAGCAATCTCACCTTATATTCTTGAAAGATGAGCTCTCCATCCTGCGTGGATTGCAGGGACGCGTTGATGCCAGTTACTTCACAGGTTTGAAGGCGTGGGAGAGTTCCACAGAGTATTGACTTCGAGGTTCCTGGCGAAGACCAGTAAGTATCAAGTTTATAGAGTTCAATATGTCCGATGTTCACTCTTGTTCCCCCCTTCCTTCCTTGTCTTGCAGCTGAGTTCGTGAGAAGATGCTCTTGTGGCAGCCGGTGGCGCTCAGGTATTTAACGTGTTGTTTTCTCTCTCTTTGCAGGTACGGCATTTGAAGATGTGGAGAGTTATAGAATAATGCCCATGGTGGTAATCAGGTAAGTCTATGGTGGTAAGAGTTATATTTGTTGGTTTTCTCGGCTCATCTTGTTGTTTTCTTTTGTCCCCCAGAAGCCGGAGTTCGGCGAAGAAATGATGGGGGCAGCGCCGAATCAAAAGATGCTGTGAGGACTGGTGATTATGGCGCGGCGCTGCAGCTGGAGATGCGACACGTACAGAAATGATGTTCTTTCCAGGTCCGGAGGCGAGATGGATCCGGAATCAGGTGAGGAATTCAAAAATAAGTTAGTTTTCTAACCTTGTCCTTTGCTTTCCTCTTTGTTTTAGGAGCTCTGGATTCGAGGCGGGCGTGGCAGAAGACTGGATGCTGACTGCAGGCACGGTGAGCGTTACGCTGCTGGATGCAGAATAACGCGAAGCGTGTGCTGCTGTTCGGGCGTGGTTTAAATAGCCTCCAAATTAGTTCCAGGTAAGAAGTCCCCAGAGCCACGCCCGAGTAAAAAATAGTCCCTGTAATAAAATAGTCCCATCCAGGCCTCACGTTGGCTTGGACTCACTTGCAGCATGGTCTGCATCAGGTAAGTAAAGTCTATGAGCCTGATTTCTATGATGAGCCTGGTGCCTAAGGGGCTGTTGGGGTTTTAATAAGTATCTGGATGCCTGCTCCCTGAGCTGATGGGCTTGGTCCTGATGCCCGGGGGTAGGCATCATGACACTGTCAAGCATCTCCAAAAAAAAACGGCTCTTTTCAGAGCCAACCTCAAGGGGGAAATTGGGAACACTATTTAAATTTCAACTCACCACGCTCAGATTTTCGATATGTCCGCGGACATGGCGATAGTCTGCGAACATCGCGTATTACATATGGGAATTTTGGGGTGGAGAGGCATGCAAATGAGAATGATTAGAGAAAGGGATTGGTCAATAAAGTTTACTGGATGTGTTCTGTAAGGAGAGAGTTTGTCAGAAAGTATTTTTCCTGAGAGAAGAACAGATAGCTATGGCTTTGTGTTTCAGAAAACAGATTATCTGGATTTTGGGAGACTCATGGATACATTGGTTGGAGGTGCATGCAGAATGCTGTGGAGTTGCTGCACATCTTGGATTCCCTCATGTGGAAGTGTATTGGCATGGAGTGCGTGGAATGAAGTGGCTGGACTTGGTACATCTCTGTGCTACTTTGGAGACACAGCATCATCCAGACATAATTATAATGAATTGTGGTCAGTTTAGGAATGTGTCTGGAATTTCTTTGCAATTTGCAATGAAAGAAGGACTTGGGAAGGTCATGTACATGTTTCCAAATTCTCAAGTAATTTTTTCTCGTATTGCGCAGAGACAAATGTAACTGCGTTCTTCTTCATTTGGTCCACAAATGGAGAAAGTGAAGTGCAATGTCAATAAGGCTGTTTGTGCCTTTTAAGAGATGTTGGCATTTCCTCTTTTCACAATGAAAATATTACCTTTCATAACACATTCATTTTTCGCAGAGATGGAGTCCATCATACTTATGCTGGCAATTCGATTTTTCTGAGAAATGTACAAAATGCATTGCAACCTTTTTTGGAATTACAGCAATCCATTTTGCAGTAGGTGTTCACCATTTGAAGTTTTTCAAACACAAAAAACACCACCAAAAGGCTCTTTTCAGAGCCACCACTTCCGCCCAGAGAAAAGTGCAATGGTTTTGATAGGGCAGCACCCCAAAATTGTATATGTCCGCGAACTGTCCGCAGACTTCTAAAAAATGCACAGGGCCCTGCACTATTTATTTGTCACTTCTATTTTTAAACTGAGAAAGGCGGCTCTGAAAAGAGCCTTTTTTGGGGGGGGTTTGTTGTTTTATATATTTTTTTATTTTCTTTTCACACAACACACAAGGAAAGGAGGGGAAAGGAGGGTAAGGAAGGGACACCAATCACAGGGATAAGAAAGGGCAGGTGCAGAGAAGAAGATGTAGGGTGGGCCTTATTTAGGTAGGTAGCAGACCTTCTCATGCTCCGTGACCGCAGTCTTGAAAGTACTCCGAAGACTCTCCCCCCTGCAGAGTACCTCCGTCGCAGTACATACACAATATTGTGACCCTCGAAAGGTAAGGGTCAACAGCATCATGGATGGCCTGTGAGGCAGCTGGAGGGATGCGCTGTCCCATAGGAGTGTCTCTTGTGGTGACAGGAACGGAAACGGGGGATGTTGTAGAGGAACTCAACCTACTACATTTATCACAAGGTATAACCTTGCAAATAGCCCCACCGTAGAACGAACTTAGGTGTCGATTCATGGATGTCGTACCAAAGCTATACGAACCAGGCCTCCCACGATTCAGCACCATTTTGCACTGGTTGCAGGTGACCTTATTCGTACGTGCTTTTGGCACTCCACCATGAATGGTAAACAACCGCCACACCCAAGACTCAAGGCGAGTGCTGGTAGTAGGGACTTCCACTACCTCATCCTCTTCATCCTCTTCATCCTCCTCCTCTACACCCTCACGCCTGTTCCCCTCTGCAGTCCCTTAGGGAGTTGGTGGTGATGGAGGGGTGGGGGTGGTGCTGAGGCAGAAGTAGCACCAGCTAGAGCAGCAGCAACCATAGATGCCATCAGGTTTGATGATGGAAAGCAGCAAGAGCAGCAAAAGCAGCAAAAACCGAAATAGACAATGCTCTGTCAGCTAGCCAGAAGCTAGGATCATTGTCTGGGACATGTGCAATGGTGAATTTGTACTGTAAAATACTTTGGATTGTCCAAAAAAGTACGTTTAAAATGTTCAGGGACCCAGACAGTGTCTGCAAATTAGGACACACGCTCAGCATGGGTGTGGTCACATGATGATGTCACGAACATCTCCGCGAATGGGACGGGTGTCTGCAGGACACCAAATGCGTGGGAACAGTCGTGTGCATGTGCGCGGATGTTCTAAGGGCAGTGTTCGGGTCCTCAAACTAATTAAAAGTGCAACACAAGTGAGACGGACAGTTACGGACAGGCGCGATGTTCGTAGGACTTATGTGGTGTGCATGTGCGTAGATGTTCTACAGACAGTATGGACAGGTATGATGTCCTTAGGACACCTCAATTTTGGTTAATTGCGGACATTCTGGACACTGAGTGTGTTCTACGAACAGTTCCATCTTGCTTGTGGACAGTACGGACAGATATAGTGTCCTTAGGACACCTACATTTTGGCTAATTGCGGACATTCTGGTCACCCAGCGTGTTCTAAGAACAGTTCCATCTTGCTTGCGGATAATACGGACAGGTAAAATGTCCTTAGGACACCTCCAGTTTGGTTAGTTGCGGACATTTCAGGACACCGAGTGTGTTCTAAGAACAGTTCCATCTTGCTTACGGACAGTATGGACAGGTATGGTGTCCTTAGGACACCTCAATTTTGGTTAATTGCGGACATTCTGGACACTGAGTGTGTTCTACGAACAGTTCCATCTTGCTTGTGGACAGTACGGACAGGTATAGTGTCCTTATGACACCTCCATTTTGGTTAATTATGGACATTCCGGACACCGAATGTGTTCTAAGAACAGTTCCATCTTGCTTGCGGACAGTACGGGCAGGTATAGTGTCCTTAGGACACCTCCATTTTGGCTAATTGTGGACTTTCCGGACACCGAGCGTGTTCTAAGAACAGTTCCATCTTGCTTGCGGACAGTACGGGCAGGTATAGTGTCCTTGGGACACCTCCATTTTGTTTAGTTACGGACATTTCAGGACACCGAGTGAGTTCTAAGGACAGTTCCATCTTGCCTGCGGACAGTACAAACAGGTATAATGTCCTTAGGACACCCCCATTTTGGTTAAATGCGGACATTCTGGACACCCGTGTTGTCCGCGGACACCCTAACTGCCTTTTAAAAAAAATAAGAGACAAAGGACTGAATTAAAACACACATAATATTTTTATTTATTATATACAGATATACATTTATGAAAGAGACAGGGAAGCAGAAACTGACATAAATACAGCAGAATTAGGGGTTTGGAGAGGATGGATGGGAGGGGATGAAGGGATGTAGGTCTCATCATAATGTTTTTCTTGGTGGTGAGGGTTTGGGGATAGCTGACTGGGACATGGAGAAGGGGAACAGGTGCATGTGGGACAATGATATTTTTTGCTTTTATGTGGTCCTCCACAAAATGTTTTAAAAGATTGAAATTTTCCATAAGCATATCCATTTTTTGTTCCATGCGCTGCAGAGTATTTTGTAATGTCTCTTTTGTTATATTATTTTCAATGTTTGTATGGTCTGTCAAAAATATATATATACATGTTATGTACACATAAAGTAATGATTTTTTATTTGCTTATATAGAGAGTGTCTACCATTAGTATCACTGTCTTCACTAATTTCCTCACGTGGGAAATTTTCTTCAAGCCATTCCAAAGTACTGGACATTTATGTGTAAAAAAATATATATTACTTTTAGTGTACTAAATACAGAAAGTTTAGAAATATATAAGAAAAATGAAGTTTAGTTTCTGGTAAGTTTTGTTGTTACCGTTGTGTAGGTTTGTGTAGGTTTGCTGTTGCTTCTTGCTGTGCAGTTTCTGTGAGGTAATTATGTTGGAGGCATGTCTTTTTTGTTTTGGTATATTCCAATATAGTACATATGCCATTTAAATGGATGGTTGATGTGTTACATATATAGGTTCCACTTCTTATTTATTATTACATATAATGTGTTAATGTGCTGCTTTATGAACTTGTTCAGTGTTTCTATGGCATGATAGAACAATTTAAGATACTCCCTGAGTTTTTGGGTAGTGTTGATGTTGTCCGCGTCTGTCCGCGGACATACGCACAATCCGTGGACATCAAAATCACTAGCTGGGGGTTCAGTATGTTCCATGTTACATGTATATAAAGTAAGGGAATTCTAGTAAACATGTATCAAATTCACACTATGAATATGTATATTCAGTAAAAAAAAACTTTGATAAAGGGAACTTTTATGGTTAAGTTGTGCTATTAAAAACCTATAAAATTCTGTAAAAAAACTTTGTTAAAGGGACGTTATGGTTAAGTTGCGCTACTAAAAACCTATGAAATTCAGTAAAAAAACTTTGTTAAAGGGACGCTATGGTTCAAAGTAAAACTGAAAAACCCCTGAAATTCGCTAGTTATGGTAAGCTAAGCAACCATAACTTGCGCCACGAACGTGAATTGCTAAGACTAACACCCAGGACATCAAAGATGACATCACAAATGCCATTGATGACATCACTGATGACATCACATGTCTGCCTCCCTCTTTTTTCCTTTAGTGATATATCTTAGCCAGTAATACTTAAGAACAAAGAAATCAAAAAGTACTATATTTGTAGACTTATACTTCAAATATGTTCTTACAGTAATTCATTTGGAGTTCATTCACAGCATATGAAACATATACATAGGGAGAATACACACTTGAAAGATACCAATGCTTTCTGTGTATGAAGACAATCAGTAGGGTTATCAACACGTTCTTATTGTTCTGCTGTTTTTTTATTACTGTACTTTCTCTGGATATGCTCATATTTGTATTCACATTACTCTCTTTAGGGTGCAATAAAATCATGTGATAGTTATTCATAGGGAAGTAGTAGATTTGAAGCAGAACAATCATTTCTGTGCATAAAGATAATCAGGTAGGTTATGAACAATTTCTGGTTCTACTGCTGTTTTTTTGCATACTTCACTTTCCCTGTACATACTCATATTTGTATGTGTTGTTGTGTCTTTGTGTTTTGTATGTAATTGTAACGCTCACCTGATTCCCGTAGAGGCGCCGGTCTTGACTGGGCGTATACCGTATCTTCAAAGGTGATGTGTAACACACGGCTGGCTCTTTGGGCTGGACCTCTGTGCACTGTATGTCTGACTCGAAGGGTAAGATGTCTGCAGATAGAAAATATGGGATTAAGGAACTGGGTTATTGAATGTCTCTCTCTTCTTCCCTTTCTCTTCTCCTGTAGAACCCCAAAGGTTAACGCTCTCACCTTAGGTAAGTGAACGCCGTGCTCTCCATCTGCCTCGGGGCAGGGTGCTGTAACCAGTTTCTTCACTGGATAAGGGGAGCAGGCCTCTTGACTTCAGAGGACTGCTGTCCGTCGTTTACTGCACGAACGGTAAGTTTCGAGTAATCCTAATGTCTTTAAAGTCTTTAGTAATGATGTCTCTTGTTTTGCAGGGTTCCGGCGATGGCGGATGATGGGCTGAAGTGAGTTGAAGATGGAGCCCGTGTGATGAATAGAAGCGCCTGGAAGCACGTAAGTAAGCGCTTGTTGCCTGCTTCACGATGCGCTCTAACTGTCTTTTTATTTTGCAGGTACAAGTTCGGAGCGGCTGCAGGGTGCCGGAATACCCACTGGGTTAGATGTGGAAAGGAGTAATGGCACGTGAGTATTAAAGTTCCCCAATGTCTTTAAACGCACCTTGTTTTGTCTTTCAGATGTGGGATGCAGCGCCGAAGGCCTCCAGAGCGTGCGAAGAGTTGGTAAGCTTTTGTCTTTCAGATGCCGGAATGCAGTGTAAAGACCTCCGGAGCGCACGAAGAGTAGGTAAGCCTTTGTCTTTCAGATGCCGGAATGCAGCGTGAGGCGTTGGTGACAGCCGATGGACCAGGTAAGTGAAGAGCTGTCACTGAAGACCGTAATGCTAACCTGTTCTTTCTTGTCTTTATAGGTGTTGCTGAAGACTGGATTCAGGATGGTAAGCCTTTTTCCTTAGGCCCAGGATCAGATGCAGAAGACACGATGAGCGTTCTGCTGCAGAGGATGCAGAATAACGCAAAGCAAGATTCATCCATCGGGTGTGGTTTAAATAGCCTCCTGTAGTGCTTAGGTGTCTCCTTCCACAGCCACGCCTAGGTAAGAAAAGAGTTCCTGCTTTCCAGAAGAGTTCCAGTGTTCTGAATCTAGGGAGTGGCTCCTGCCCCACCCAACAGGAAAAGTAGTTCCAAACAGAAGAGGATCAGAGGCTCAACTGGCAGGCAAGTAAGCAGCATGGTCTGCTGCAGGTAAGTCCACCAAAGCATTATGAGCCCGGCGCTTCCAGCGCTGGGACTGGGCATATTGATGAGCCTGGTGCCACTGGCGCCAGGACTGGGTCCAAAAGGTCCCAATTGGGACTGGTTGGCACTAAGAACCTGGGTTATGGATCTGCTTCCAAGGGAGTTGGGAAAACCCTGACCTTTTGGAAGCAGAGATCATGACAGTACCCCCCCTCAAGGCCCCTCCCAAACCGGGCTTCTCCGGGGGTTTTGGCTTGTCAGGAAATGTTCGGTGAAATCTTTTGATTAGGCGAGGAGCGTGGACATATTCAGCAGGTTCCCAGGATCTCTCTTGGGGGCCGTAGCCTTTCCAGTCAATTAGGTAAAATAGTTTAGATTTGGAGATCTTGGAGTCCAGAATGCTTTTGACTTCAAACTCGAGTTCTCCATCAACTAGGATAGGTTTTGGAGATTTAGTTAGTCGGGTTTGAGGTTGCACGGGTTTTAATAGAGAGACGTGGAAGACCGGATGTATCTTCATGTGCGGGGGCAAGTCCAACTTGACCGCTACTGGGTTTACTATGGTAGTGATGGAATAGGGACCAAGGTATCTTGGGTTGAATGTGCGTGGCCCTTTTAGAGGTAGATATTTGGTGGATAACCAGATTTGATCCCCTACTTGATATTGAGGGGCTTCCTTCCGATGTTGATATGCTCCTTTCTTGTATTGTTCTTTAGCCCTTTGAAGGTGAGAAACAGCTTCCTTAAAGGCTTGGGTGATTGTAGAATGCAGGTAGTCTACTGCTGGTGTTTCAAGATCTTGGAGGGGATCCAACTCCGAGGTTCGAGGGTGACTGCCGTACAAAAGAAAAAACAGGGTTTTCCCAGTTCCCGAATGGACACAGTTATTGTAGGCATATTCGGCTATCCAAAGGATGTCTTTCCAAGTTTTTTCCGTTTGTTGCAGCATGCAGCGTAAATACTGTTCCAGAGTTTGATTGGTCCTCTCGGTTTGTCCGTCGGTCTGAGGGTGGTGACTGGTCGATAGTCTCACATCAATTTGAGCCGACCGACAGCAACTTCGCCAAAAATGAGAAATAAATTGACTACCTCGATCCGAAATTAGAACCGAAGGAAAACCGTGCAGTCGGACGATGTTTTCGAGAAATTCTCGGGCCAGAGTTGCTGCTGTTGGCAAGCCTTTGAGCGGAATGAAATGCGCCATCTTGGAGAATAAGTCCACGATTACTAGAATCGTATTGTATCCGGAGCATGGAGGTAGATCGGTGATGAAGTCCATAGAAAGCGTATGCCAAGGGCGAGGTGGGATGTCAATAGGGCGTAAGAGGCCTGCTGGTCTTTCCTTTTGACTCTTGTTTTGGGCGCATACTCCACAGGACATTATAAAGTCTCTGATATCTTTTTTCCAAGACGGCCACCAGAAGTAGCGCTTGATCTTTTCTGAGGTCTTGGCCATACCGGGATGTCCTTCCATTAAAGAATCGTGATAACAAGAGATTACTTTTTTCTGTAAATCTGTGCTGGGTAGGTATAATCGTTCTTGGAAATACAATAAGTTGTCCTTTACTGCAAAGTCCTTTCCCTGCAGATGCCAATTCTGTATGTCTGCTGGAGTTACAAGTTGCCTGGCTTTATCCTTAACTTCCTCTATGGATTCTGTGGCGATTACACCCAGAATTCTTTGTTCGGGAATGATTGGTACAGGTTTAGGGTTGATCAAGTGTTCTTCCACTCCCATCCGAGAAAGGGCATCAGCTTTATCGTTCTTTGTACCAGGTCGATAGGTAATTATGAAGTCAAACTCGGCAAAGAATAATGCCCAACGGAGTTGTCTAGAGGATTGGGCTTTTGCGGTTTTCAAATATTACAGGTTTCGGTGATCCGTAATCACAGTAACGGTGTGTCGGGCCCCCAACAGATAATGCCGCCAAGCCTTAAAGGCAGACTTGATAGCCAGAAGTTCCTTGTCAGTAATCGTGTAATTGATTTCAGGAGGCGAGAATTTGCGGGACCAAAATGCCACGGGATGCAACTGATTGGTTACCGGGTCCTTTTGTGATAGAACTGCCCCCATGGCAAGGCTTGAAGCATCAGTTTCCACGATGAAGGGGAGTTCGGGGCGAGGGTGTTTTAAGATTGGTGCAGAGATAAATTTAGTCTTCAAATCCTGGAAAGCTTGTTCCGCCTCGGTAGACCATTCAAAACGTTTGTTTTTCTTTAACAAGGCAGTGATGGGCTGGACTATTCGAGAGAATTCGGGGATAAACCTGCGGTAAAAGTTAGCGAAGCCTAACATGCTTTGCACACCTTTTACGGAGGATGGTGATGGCCATTTGAGAACTGCATCGACCTTCTTTGAATCCATACGCACTCCGCCAGGTGATAATATGAATCCCAAGAATTCAACTTCAGTCACGTTGAAAACACATTTTTCCAACTTAGCGAAAAGTTTGTGTTGATGCAATCTTTCGAGGACCATTTTCACGTGTTTCCGATGTTCAGATTCCGATGAAGAATAAACGAGGATGTCGTCAATGTAAACAACAACACACACATCTATGAGCTCTCTGAGGACATCGTTCATAAAATATTGAAAGGCGGCCGGGGCATTGCAAAGTCCGAAGGGCATGACCTGATATTCAAATAGCCCATACTTGGTGCGGAAGGCCGTCTTCCATTCATCGCCCTCTTTTACTCGTACCAAGTGGTAAGCTCCTCTAAGATCCAGCTTTGTATATATGCATGCTTTTCTGACTTGGTCCAGGAGTTCAGGGATCAAAGGTAACGGATATCTATTCTTAACGGTGATCTGGTTCAGGGAGCGATAATCTATACAAGTTCTAAGGTCTCCTTCCTTTTTTGGAACGAAGAACAAAGCTGAAGAAGCAGGGGACTTGGAAGGACGAATAAACCCATTTGCCAGGTATTGATCCAGGTATTGTCGAAGGTGAAGGTTCTCAGGCTCGGTGAGGGCATACATTCTACTACAAGGAGAAGTAGATCCAGGTATCAGGTCTATCTGGCAGTCATAAGACCTATGAGGAGGTAGAGAGTTAGCCTGATCCTTCCGGAAAACATCTTGGTATTCTAGGTATTCGGGAGGTAACTGGGGAGTCTCTGAAGAAATTGCTGCCAGTGCAACACCAGGTGGAGGGTGACAAGTAGAGACACATTCTGGAAACTGGACCGTTCTTGCTCGCCAATCGATCAGAGGATTGTGTTTCTCTAGCCAAGGTATTCCTAGAATAATCTGAAACTGAGGGGCCTTGATCACATCGAACACGATCTTCTCCTGGTGTCCATCTTGACTTACTAGCGTCACCTCTTGAGTGGTATGCGTTACTGGCCCGGAGGCTATCTCCGTACCATCCACCGTAGTAATGACGTCCTTTACAGCCTTGGGACAAAGAGTTAGATTCATCCTCAAAACCATTTCATGATCCACATAATTGCTGATGGCACCGCTGTCGACGTAAGCTTCAATTGCATGTAATCGATCCGGATTATCAGGGCTAATGAGGACCATAGGTATCACGAAATGCGAGGTCACGGAACTGGTTTTCACGCTCGGCAAGAGGACCTCTATTCTTGTCGGGCGAGGTTGTTTCCCTGCTCAGAGTTTGTAACTTTGGTAACTGCAGCTCCTACTGCCTTCTTGGCAGGTTTCACCAGACAGTCTCGAAGAAAGTGCCCTGAGTTTCCGCAATAGAGGCATAATTGCAACTGTTTTCTCCTTTCCCGCTCCTTTTGCGTTAGAGGACCTTTCAGACCCCCTATTTGCATGGGTTCCCCGGAGTCTACTCCTTTGGAAGGAGTTGGCGGTTTGGAAAATACTTGAGCATCAAACTTGGAACGATCGGCCTTCCTGTTCTGCAGTCTGTGATCTATTTGAACGACTAAGTCTATATAGTCCGAACAATCTTGTGGGGGATTCACTACTTCGGCTAACACATCTTTGAGCTCTCCACGTAGACCTCTATAAAACAGCGTAATCCTTTTGTCCTCAGGCCATTGAGTTTCCACTATCAGTCTGTTGAAAGACGCAATATAAGCCAAAAGGTCTTGATTACCTTGTCGCAACGAAAGAAGCTCATTGTCCAAGGCCTGCCCCTGTGAATGTCTTGCGAACAGTTTTTCCATACTGAGCTGAAAAGCTTGAAAATCATGGAGGACCGGATCATCTTGATTTACTAGAGGGATCGACCAGTCTGCCGCATTGCCACTAAGGTACGAAAGCACGAAAGCTACTTTAGCTTGATCAGTTGGAAAGGCTGCTGGCCGGCATAAGAAATGCAACCGGCACTGATTGATAAATACTGCAAACCTCTTTGGGTCACCAGAAAATCGTTCGGGCGGAGCCAGAGGTACATTCCCAGGTAGGTTGATCTGCACTGGATTCATAGAGGATGTAGAAGGAAGATTTCCCCCAGATGCGGGTAACGGGGTCTGTCCGGCTTGTGACTGTAGCAATTGTCTAGCGAGATCATCTGTTCGCTCCTTGGAAATAATCAGTTCCCTTCTTAGAGCGTTCGTTTCCTGACGGGCTGCATGCACTTCTGCCCTTAGTTCCCCAAGTAACTGGGCTAGCTGGTCGGTATCCGAGGTTTCCATAGCGCCTGGACGGGAGTTTTGTGGTAGGCTTTGCGTTCTGTAACGCTCACCTGATTCCCGTAGAGGCGCCGGTCTTGACTGGGCGTATACCGTATCTTCAAAGGTGATGTGTAACACACGGCTGGCTCTTTGGGCTGGACCTCTGTGCACTGTATGTCTGACTCGAAGGGTAAGATGTCTGCAGATAGAAAATATGGGATTAAGGAACTGGGTTATTGAATGTCTCTCTCTTCTTCCCTTTCTCTTCTCCTGTAGAACCCCAAAGGTTAACGCTCTCACCTTAGGTAAGTGAACGCCGTGCTATCCATCTGCCTCGGGGCAGGGTGCTGTAACCAGTTTCTTCACTGGATAAGGGGAGCAGGCCTCTTGACTTCAGAGGACTGCTGTCCGTCGTTTACTGCACGAACGGTAAGTTTCGAGTAATCCTAATGTCTTTAAAGTCTTTAGTAATGATGTCTCTTGTTTTGCAGGGTTCCGGCGATGGCGGATGACGGGCTGAAGTGAGTTGAAGATGGAGCCTGTGTGATGAATAGAAGCGCCTGGAAGCACGTAAGTAAGCGCTTGTTGCCTGCTTCACGATGCGCTCTAACTGTCTTTTTATTTTGCAGGTACAAGTTCGGAGCGGCTGCAGGGTGCCGGAATACCCACTGGGTTGAATGTGGAAAGGAGTAATGGCACGTGAGTATTAAAGTTCCCCAATGTCTTTAAACGCACCTTGTTTTGTCTTTCAGATGCGGGATGCAGCGCCGAAGGCCTCCGGAGCGTGCGAAGAGTTGGTAAGCTTTTGTCTTTCAGATGCCGGAATGCAGTGTGAAGACCTCCGGAGCGCACGAAGAGTAGGTAAGCCTTTGTCTTTCAGATGCCGGAATGCAGCGCGAGGCGTTGGTGACAGCCGATGGACCAGGTAAGTGAAGAGCTGTCACTGAAGACCGTAATGCTAACCTGTTCTTTCTTGTCTTTATAGGTGTTGCTGAAGACTGGATTCAGGATGGTAAGCCTTTTTCCTTAGGCCCAGGATCAGATGCAGAAGACACGATGAGCGTTCTGCTGCAGAGGATGCAGAATAACGCAAAGCAAGATTCATCCATCGGGTGTGGTTTAAATAGCCTCCTGTAGTGCTTAGGTGTCTCCTTCCACAGCCACGCCTAGGTAAGAAAAGAGTTCCTGCTTTCCAGAAGAGTTCAGTGTTCTGAATCTAGGGAGTGGCTCCTGCCCCACCCAACAGGAAAAGTAGTTCCAAACAGAAGAGGATCAGAGGCTCAACTGGCAGGCAAGTAAGCAGCATGGTCTGCTGCAGGTAAGTCCACCCAAGCATTATGAGCCCGGCGCTTCCAGTGCTGGGACTGGGCATATTTATGAGCCTGGTGCCACTGGCGCCAGGACTGGGTCCAAAAGGTCCCAATTGGGACTGGTTGGCACTCGGAACCTGGGTTATGGATCTGCTTCCAAGGGAGTTGGGAAAACCCTGACCTTTTGGAAGCAGAGATCATGACAGTAATAATGAAATTGTATAGGAGTGGGTTTCATTAGCTACTTATTACATGTTGCACAGTACACAAAACTCTAATAAGAAAGCATTTATCATTTCACTATTCAACATGGGAAGATTATAGATATTGCATCTCGATCATGTATGCTGCACACACTACTTATGTTTATACATGAGTAGATTATTATACTGTAAAGTACTTCATAACAGAATGCTATTTATATCAATGCATTGCTTAATGCACTACATAGCTCATGACATCTATTCCAATGATCCTTGATACTTTTTTTGTCAACATTATAATAAGAATCCCTTGTACAGACTGTTCATGAAAAGTACATGCACATGTGATGGTATCAGTGATGTCATCAATGACATTTGTGATGTCATCTTTGATGTCCTGGGTATTAGTCTTAGCAATGCACGTTGGTGGCGTGAGTTATGGTTGCTTAGCTTACCATAACTAGCAAATTTGAGGGGTTTTTCGGTTCTACTTTGAACCATAACGTCCCTTTAACAACGTTTTTTTACTGCATTTCATAGGTTTTTAGTAGCGCAACTTAACCATAACGTCCCTTTAACAAAGTTTGTTTAGTGAATGTATATATAGATGGCTATTATCATGCAGAGATACGCAGTGCATGGCCCCTGAGGACGTCCCTCTGGTACGCCTTGCTATTCGTGCCCAATCATTTTTAAGTATGGAGCCCTTTTGCAAGGAAATTGTCTCCCCTTATGTTCTACCGTCCATGCTCAATGTTCATTCTTCTGAGACTGGCATCTTAATTATTAGCCCCCCTGGGCGCCTCCAGGTTAAAGAAATTCTACGGGACATGGAAACAGTTTTATGCAAATGATACGAATGCAGCCCGAGGGTACATTTGTTGTGGCTGGCGATTTAAATGCAACATGTATACATGGATTGCCCTCTATGGGAGGGATGTGGGGTGATTTCGGCCACGTTCACTACACTAAGCGATTATGCAATTCTAACTTGTCATGTGAACTGCCATTCAAATTGAAAATAAATCATCTTAAATACCACATCACTTCCAATACTAATGTCAATCATCTCATATGGAGCTGCAGAGATGTCACTAAGATGAGCATCTTTGTTGATAACAACGGTGCCCACCTTTATAAGTGGCTTGCAGACAATGAGTGGGACCTCGCTCGTATGATGTTCCTTCTGAGTGAATTGTTAGAGTTAAACTCAGATTTTTTTAACAGGACACTAACTGCTTTGATAAATGTATACATCAGTTCAAGAAAGGCCTCTGGAAAAGGCACACCGAGATCAATAAAGATTCGAGGTACTTACAGTATGAAAAGAATCAACTGAAAAAGCATGCCACCACTCCATAAATAAATTGGCTAAAAGCCCATAAACGCTCCATGGCTAGTGCAAATTGGAGACGTATATTCCAACTCAAAAACCATGCTAAAAAGAAATTTTGGGCCAGAATCAGAACATTTATCAACACTAAAAGTCATTTAAAGCTGAATGCCATCAGTGAAACCGATTGGATTGTGGCCATAAATTAATGATATTGCGCCACAGGCGATTATTGTGTTGGTCCTAAATATGAGCCCAATATTTCTTTCTTAGAGGATTTTGAAGCAGAGGATATTGTTTTGATTATCAGTACCCTGAATAATTTGCAGGCACCTTGGCTGGTCTCTTTAGCAAATGCCGTCCTTAAGGAAAAGCCCATTTTCTGGGCTACCGTGCTTGAGCAGCTCTATCATGAAATATTAAAGGATGACTCAATTCCGATCAGCTGGTGGAAATCCGTGCTGATACCAGTGTACAAAAAAGGCACCCAGAATAACCCCTCCAACTATCTTTTAAAGGCAATGATAGACGTAAGTAAAAACATATTTGACACTATTCTGTTGAAAAAACTAGCTAAATGGGCAATGGAGGCGAGTTTACTATCACTGTTTCAAACTGGTTTTCTAAAGGGCCATAGTACCTTACATAACTTATGTGATTTACAGTTTTTCATCACTACCTGTAAGGCCTCCTTGGATGAAAAGCTATATCTTTGGTTTGTTGATTTTAGGAAAGCCTTGTATATTGTTTCTAGGCCATTATTATGGGCAAAATTGAGAAAATGGGGCATTGTTTATTCAATACTGTATTTTTTTATTACGCTCTATACCGATAATATGGTGCAGGTACGTATGAATCAAGGGGGGGATCACCTCTTAAATATCCACAAACATTGGTGTGAAGCAGGGATGTGTTTTAGCCCCCCACCTTTATAATGTATACATTTGTGACATGGACCACGCTATCAGGGCTGTTCATAATTTTCCCCCTCGGTTTGGTATGACTCCTGTACCATGGATAGTTTACGCGGATGATACCCTCTTGATAGACTGCACCCCAATTGGACTACAGGACTCCTTGGAGGCATTGCAAACTTTTGCTGAGGTTAATGACCTTAAAATAAACATTTCAAAAACAAAAGACCTAATAATTAGGGGTAAAACCAAGAAAACTAATTTTACTAGGTCAATTGATAACACACCTTTAGAAATAGTTGATAAATATATTTACCTGGAATTGCTGATCTACAGTTTGCCTTCCCAAAAATACAATGGCAGCTTTGTCTGCTTTGAAATATTGAAAGCATGGTTTTTACTTAAGAGATATGTGCGTATTATGGGTGGTCACAACTTTGAGGGATTGATAGCTATGTATCATAAATCTATAATCGCAGGGATTTTATATGGACTTGAAGTCTTACCTAGTAAGAAGTTAGATTGGATGGATAGCTTGGAGGGTAAGATCTTGCAATCGATATTGGTAGTACCACAATCTGTTCCTGTTGAGACTCTCCGTTGGGAGCTAGGTGTTCCCTCCATTCTTTTGTTAGGCAGGTACAGCGTAGTTACCTCTTCATTTCTCTTATTCTGTCATCAAAAGCAATTACTCCCACGCTCAGCTTGTTGGCTGAACAGTATGCAACGGGCAGCAAATATACATTTTGAACACAATTAAGGACAACCAGTTTTTTTTAGACACATTAGATGTACCGTATGTGGATATCATGTTAAATCCCAACAGGGCAGCCACATTAAAAAACATAGCTAGGGATAATGATATCTGTAATAACATCAATCGGCTTGCCAAATTAAAATCATACATTATGTATTTTCAGCAGAGCTTTCGTTTACTTGCGGCTTCATATTTTACCTACACTTGAAAATACTGGATGGTGGGCCAACATACCTCGCCATGAGAGAATTTGTCCATTATGCAAATGAACAATGGAAACAGCTCATCATTTTCTTACCCAGTGTAAAAAAATGAAAGTTCATTATAGCAAGGGTTATTCCAACTGTACATTCACTCTTGAATCAATTGAGCCTGATCAATCCTGGACCCCCTAATACGGTGCATAATCTATTTTGGTAACTGATGCAGCTTTTTGGAGGGATGGACTGTGTTTGATTAAAAATCGATGCTTCTTAACTATTTGTTTCAGGAACTTTGTTGGGTACAAACGAAACTGGAGATGTGTATTTAATTATGTGAATTTTTGTAATTTTATTGAATCTTAGCAAATGATTTTTCTATTATCTCTTTTCTTTTTATCTCTTGTATTTTATATCTCTTGTATTAAATATGTGTAAAAGGTTTGCATTTAACCAATAAGCACAGAAAACCAAAAACCTGACAAAAACAAAGCTAAAACTGCAGTCTTTTCCAATGCTTGTTTCATTTCCATTTCCTTTCAATAAGAATTAGTCCCAGGACAGTTGGCTTTTCTGGGTCTCTATCTGGCTATTGTCACAGCTACACTAAACCACTGAACTATATAATAGAGTGACACGCTTCTGTCTCCTACAAAATGTATCATCAAGGCTAAGGCACAATTTATTAATGTTCCCAATGTCACATCGTGTGTCATGAGAATAAATGTGCCTAATTAATACTGAGTATTTTCCGTCTGCGTTTTTACTGCAAAGGTGTTTCAGATTTGTGAAAGAAAGCAGCCAATCATTATAGCGATGCGTATAGGACCTTCAGCCAATTGCAAGGCCAAATATGAAGGGGTATAGTCATTATGACTTGTCATTAAGTGGTTTAGGTTTCTGACCAGTAAGTGATGATGCAACGGTTCGCATTAATCATAACTACTGGAAGCTAAACTGCGCAGTAGTCTATCCATCTTTTGTTAGTCTGTCACTGCATTTCAATAAGGAACAAACCGTATGAAAATAAGTTGTGAACTTGTCCACGAGAGTAGTACTCCCCAAACTGCTAGTCAACGTCCACTATGCACAGGAACACAAGAAACACCAGACATCTGCCAGCCATGTTGGGCCGCATCAGTGATATGCAACTTGATTGCCTAGTCGCAGTAAGCTATGGACCTAGATTTGGCCATAGCCACTTCCACCTACACCTGGGTGTTGCCACTTCCACTTAGGGAAGCTCACTAGAAACACAAGCCTGCAATGCTCTGTTCTTGTCCCTTTACTGTTCGCCTTGTACACTATTCCTCTTTCTGTAATTATTACCTCTTTCCGTTTGTCCGGTCACTTCTATGTGGATGAATCTCAGATCTTCTCCTCTTTACCCCACACTCTTCACACTAGTGTCTCTAACTGTCTTGCCGCTATCCAGTCTTTGAGGCTCTCACATGTTTTCCACCTTCATTCCACTAAAGCACATGTTATTGTCTATCTTGCCCCCGTCCCAACCCCGATTACCTCTGCTATTCCTCTCGTTTCCTCCCTCTTCACCAGGCTTGCACTGGCCTATAGGGACTTAGGGAAATGCCCGAATTGCAGGCGAACATGCTAGTGTGAGACCGTTTATCTGGTCAACGTGGACCAGTTTCTTGACCAAGTGCATTATTGACATGGCTCATGGATTTATAAGCATTGCCAAAGCTTTGTCAATGTTCTAGTGCAACGTCATAATATGTATATTTTAAAAGATTCCCCAAGTTTTTTTTTATTTTGTTGCTGGTTACTATGTATTCTGCAGCTTTTTTTCCATCTCTGAGGTTTCTCCCGGCAGGACTAAGGGGTCTTGCATATCTTCAACTGGTCACATTACTGACTGATCCTGTCTTGCTCCATTTAGCAATCCTGTCTGTACCACCCTGTTTTCTATTTGTAGTTTGTGGTCATTGACCCTATGTTTGGTCAATAGCTGGCTTGGCTGGTGGCTTTTCACTGTGACCAGACAGTCTTCCAGGATGTACCTCCTATCTAGCAGTCAGTCAATTTTAATTTTACTTTGTGCATGTATCTGTGTTTGTCAGTGAGCGCCACCTCTTGCGCCACCTCTTGCTTCACCTCTTCTACAAACAGATATTTGTATGGTATGGTAAAGGATGTATAAAGCCTTGAAAAGACATCATGGAACTAGACCAGCCAACATTGTGTGGAAAGAATATGCATTTCCAACCTACGACTAAACTGCGAAGGATATTCCACCCCACTTAAAACATGTATATTTAGGGACAGTAGGCTGACCTACAGATGTCGATCTTACTTCCTGTCATGGAAATAGAGTGCGTGTGTGTGTATTAAGTGCTTGGTGGTGGAGGGGGCGGTTGTTTCCTCTTTCTGTTGGTTTTGAAGAACGTTTGACTGGAAGGATTTATTTTCTGTTGCTTTTCCTGAAATATTTACTGTTGCTTTTCCTGAAAGGTATGTCGCAAATTGCAGCCAGTCTCTCTATAACCAGCAGTAGTGGGAGTCACCCCACTTCTGCTTGGCAAGCATTGTTGGGGGTATTTTGGAGGACTTTGTGCATTTGTTGTAATTTAACCCTGGCGTGTTGGTTCTTGGCCAGGGTTCCACATTCTTGCCAGTTTGAAGGGCCTGGTGGTGGGGTGGTCCATGCGGTCTGTTTCTATGCAATTAAGCTTTATTTTCACTCACCTGCCGGCGTTCCCCATTACTTCACTGGAGATGAGGATAAAGAGGAAGCAAACCCACCAAACCCATGCGTGTGCTGCTTCCAGCGCTCATTGAAGGTCATAGCCCAGCCACAACCTACCTGAAGAGCAGCAGCAACCCAGAGCAAGCCATGCCCTATGCCGCAGCCACCGTGGTCAGCGCCAGCGGGCGTCCGTGCCCCCCCATGTGCCAAAGATGTTAGGGAGGTGTCATGGCACGCGCTAAGAGGGAGTGGCAGTTGCCAACATTAAGAAGTGCAGCAAGGTCCGAGGAAAGAACCCAGTGCCGTGACTGTGTGACAGCCATTTTTGGGTTGCCCAGCAACTTCATTGTGTACCAATGTACGAGACGCGATGAGCAGCTGATCTGCTGGTTTACCTCCGGAATCCTCTCCTGGTTCATGAGCACACTGCCTAGGTGTTTCGTTTCGGGCACCAGTTGATCAAGGTACTGTGGAAGTACAAAATAAATAAAATAAAGCAAGCGTTGGATGTGTATTGCATGCAAAGTGTCCTGGCTGAGGCCTAAGAAAGACAAACTCAATTCAATCGACTTACTAGAGTGGCTGGTGCTGGAGTTCACTAAGCTTGATTAGGTTCAATTTGCTCAGTGGGTGCGAGCCACACTGGGACCATGGAGCAAAGCAACACTAGGCCCCACCTGCATTTCTAACAGTGCCAGGTGAGCCCCCAGTGCTGTGGGCCCCCTGGGTCGATGCATTCAATGCCTATTTGCGGGCAGCGGGGGGGCCAAGTACACTGTTGATGAGAGGGGGGCAGCACTGTTGAATTGTCTAGGCACTGAAGGTTGAGAGCATTTAGACATTTGCCTGGCGAAGAGGTACGACTCAATGGCGGTGGGGAAGTAGAAACTGTGGGGAGCTTATACTAGACTGATGATTCCTACATCACGGATTTGCGCACCCTCAAATATACTTGCATATTTACTGGCGTCCTGGGTGAGTACATAAAGACCAAGTGATGAAAACGAGCAATGCTAAAGTGAGAGAGAGTTTATGGAGTGATAAAGACCCTCCATTAGACAAAGTGATCAAGATTGCTAGGGCCATTGAAGAGTCTTGTGCCAGTGTGCAAGTGTTTACAGAGAAAGGAGATAGGATGTCTCAGGGAGAGTCTGTGCAGGCTGTGTTAGCACCCAAGGAAGGAAGAGATGAGACAAAAAGTAGAATCGAGGGTCATTTGGTGCAGGAGGAAGAGAGCCATGCAGAAAATGTGGATGGACAGGTCACTCCGCGGCACCAAGGAGTGTCCGGCCTTGGGAGGAGTGCAAGAGATGCAATACAAAGGGACATTATGCTAGAATGTGCAGGTTGAATTGTGAGGGTGGCAGGGCCCAAAGTAAACAAGTTATCAGAATGGTAGCAGTGGAAGGAAATGCTGACAGTGTGGTGGGACATGTGAGTTATGTGGCGCGCAAAGGGGAGCTATTAAGTGTGGAAGAGGCGGCCAAGAAAGGGCCATGGGACATGTTAACTGTAAATGGTGTGCAAATTGAAATGTTAGTAGATTCAGGATCACCATACACCATGATCTCACCGGAATTATATGAGAAAAGTTATGGAAAGCAAGTGTCAACCCTCAAAGCCTCTGACATTAACCCTAGTGCTTCTGGGCAAGTACCTATCAATGTTCTGGGGTATGAGTGGGCTTGCATTTAATTCAAGGGACGCAGTGCGGAAAGTAAGTTGTATGTAGCGCACTAGGGTGAGATCGTCCTGGGATGGGACGAGCAAGCTGCTTTGGAAATTGAAATACACCCCGGTAAGCCTATTCCTGTGTTAAGAGTGGAGGCTGTGGTGCGAATGAGGACGGAGGTGAGTGTATCAGCGACTACTTAAGAAGCAAATACCCTACCGTGTTTTCAGACAAGGTCAGACGGAGGTCTCAGGATGTGTGTCAACCTCAGAGAGCTCAATGCAAACATCTGGGTGGATCGACATCCCATGCCTAATATAAATGAGCTTTTGGCGACCATAGGACAAGCAGTTTGGTTTTCCACATTTGACCTCTCTTTGGCTTATTGGTAGATAAACTTCCACGAAGAGTCTCACCCTCTCACGTCATTTGTCACGTCATTTGGGGCTTACAGGTTTTGCCGTGTGCCTTTTGGTCTAGCTTCAGCGTCAGCCGTTTTCCAACGGCGGATGCATCTACTGTTTGAGGAAGTGCGTGGTGTGAGCTACTTCTAAAACAATATTTTGGTCTGGGGCAAGGATCGGTGGGAACATGATGAGAGGGTGCTTCGAATAATGCAAATCTTGCAGACAAGTGGTATGACAGTGAAATTGGCAAAGAGTCAGGTGGGTGTTTCCAGTGTTACCTATCTTAGACACATGTTGGATGTTGATGGCATAAAACCTAGGGAAGGTTTGGTGAAGGTGATGACGGAGGCACCTTCTCCCGTTAATAAGGAGCAGCTCAGGTCATTCCCGGGAATTACTGAGTATTATGTAAAATGTATTCCATCTTGCAGAGAAAAGTCTGAGTGCATGCAGGCGTTATTGAAGAACAATGTCAGATATGAGTGTTCAGAGAGTTGCCAGGGAGAATTTTAAAAATTGAAGGAGGATTTCAACAAAGCGCCGTCATTGAGTTTGTTTAATCTCAAAAGCAAAACTGTACTTACTGTAGATACTAGCGATGTGGGTCTAAGTGCGGTGTAAAAGCAACGGCAGACTGGCAGGTTCAGACCCATTGCGTTTGCCTCCAGAATTCTTAGAGATGTGGAAAGGCATTATGCTGTGATTGAGAGGGAGGCTTTGAGGGCCTCTTGGGCATCTAGACCCTTCAGGACGTTTTTGTGGGGTATTCCCTATGTAATTCGAGCAGATCACAAACCCTTCACGTACGTGTTGACTACTAATGGTCTGGGCTTTGTATCTCCAAGGATAGCTAAGTGGATGGTAGACTTACAGGAGTTCAATTTCAGACTGGAATACATTACTGGATTGAGGAATGCAGTTGCAGACTGTTTGTCCTGGGTTACCAGTGGTGGGCCCTGATGAGATGTGGATTGTGAGATGTGCACTCAGGTCTCATGTTTACTTCTGGCGGTTGGCAAAAGTAAATGGGAGAAGGAGTGTGTGGGGGAAGCAGAGTTGACATGGATCAATGATGGTTTGTGGGTTGGCTGGGAGAACGTGGATTTCAAAGGAAGGAAGGCCTATGTGCATATTTTGGGTGAGTTGGCAGAAGACCCGTGGGGCATCACTAGAGGTGATAGGCTGGTTCCTCCTCTCAGTTTTTGTCTCAGGCTTGTTGAGCTGGTGCACACAGGCCGTTTGGGTAGGTCATTGACCAAAAGATGATTGCAAGAGTCACACTGGTTGCTGGGAATTTTGGAGGACGTGGAGATGACCATGAAGGAGTGTGAAGCTTGTGCAACGACTGACAAAAGCAGGACACTGAATCCACAACCTGTTGTGGAGGTTCCAGGTGAAATGTGGTAAACACTGGATTTGGACATCATGGGCCCCATGGATGGCCTTGGTGGAGAGTTGAGGTTTGTTGTAGTGCTGGTGGATTACACATTGCGGTGGGTAGAGGCTGCCATGTTGGAAAGGGTGACAACCGAGAAGATAATAGAATTCCTTAGCATTTGATAGGGAAGGTGTGCCGGCTAGCATTTTCACCGACAATTTAGCTCTGCATGCAAGAGTTTTTGAGGAATCTGGACATCAGGCATCATAGAACGTCTTTGTATAATCCTTCTGCAAACATGTTAGCCGAAAGGATTAAGGGATTTGTGAAGGAGGCTATTCAACTGGTAGTTACAAATGGTTTGGTTTGGAGTGGTGTGGTGTCGGAAGCGTTGGTGGCCTATAGGCGTACGCCATCATCTGTTACTGGTCGATCACTCTTCAACTTATGAGAGATATGAAGGTCACCCTTATTTTTGGACTGGCAGACTCGTAATGAGGCCCTATGTCTGTTGGGGTGTACGGAAGTGAGTTATCCATTTACTATTTCTCCTCATCTCGCATTTTTGATCTTTTCTTTAAGGTTGTGCGAGTTGTTCTCTTTGATTTCTGTGGCATCAGTAAGGGGGGAGAAGTTTTGTAATCGAACCCTGGCATGTTGGTTCTTAGTCAGGGTACCACATCCTTGTCATTTTGAAGGGCCTGGTAGCTGGGTGGCCATGGGGTCAATTTCTATGCAATAAAGGTTCGTTTTCACTCACCTGTCGGCGTCCCCAATTACTACACACTTGTTGGCAGATTGCAAAAACAGAAGCTGCGTACCTTTGCTTGGGCTAGTTGCCCATTTGTTATAGTTTCTAGTATAGAGGAGTATAGAGTTACCCACAAAGCCTTTGAGTTTGGCCTTTTTGTATTTATTGTTGATTTATATGAAGCCAGACGCTGTATGCAAAATTCTTTGTGGCACTCCAAGTAATGGAGGATGTGAGGGGGAGAAGAGTACAATGACAAGGAGAGAGAGGTGCACAAAATAGGGCATTCACAGTACTTGGAGACATTCAGACCTGAAGGGGAAGGAAGTGGAAAAGAACTGAAGTGAACCAAATGGAAGTGCATTAGGAAGGGACAGTTCAGAGCTAAGAACACCATAAGTGCCTAAGGTGCTAAACCCAGGTTACTCTGTATAAAGGACCAGGAAGTAGGGTGGCAGAGGCACGGGCCCACCCCAGGCCCATCCAAGTACCTGATCATGGGTTAAATCCCATTTGGGGGAAGATGAACTAGTTAAGGAAGTGAGTTGGTAGCCTTGTTTTCTGAATTTGAGGTGGCTTCCTCAGGTTGGATGTGCAAAGTTGTTCCAGAGAGTGGAGCCCCTATAGCAGACAGATCGCACACCAAGCATCTTTTTTTTTTTAAGGCATTGTTAAACCACCTCCTCGCTGTGGTGGATTTTAGGGCATGGGATGGTCATATATTTTAATGAGTGCTCTAAGGTTAACCGGACCTCTTTCTATAAAGACTAAATTAGGACACAGAGAACTTTGAGATCATATGGCCCAACTATTTACAAGACGAGCAGGCTAACTCTGAAGAAGACACATGGTGCGAAAAAGTACTTTGTGAGGCAAAAGTACAGACTGTTCCAATAGTGCAGCCTGAGCAACACAACTTCTCTGGTGTCTTGAACCTTGTGTTGCATATTAAAGTGAGGTGACATGGTTTAAGCGTGTCGAGGTGGTAATGGCAAGAATTAGATACCTCTCTCATCTGTCTGGTGAAAGATAGCTGGTGGTTGAAGAAAACACCATCATTGTTGCCTTCACTGGAGGGAGGAGGATCCTGGGAGGCATGCCAGTTAAAATGGATGAAGGACTAGGGAAATTAGACCCTACAAACATTGCTTTTGTCTGCAGGAGTGGTTGTCAATCAAAAATGTATGGTATGGAATGTTCAGTTGGCCTTTCCTCATTGCTTACTGACTTTTGTGAAGTTTCCAGAGGTCATGAATCTTATTCTCAAGTAGCTGTGTGTTCAGTGACCTCCCCATTTATCTTGAACTAGTATACCTTTCTCGAAGGCTATCATTTTGGTCTTTGTTTAGTTGAAGTTTGGGCACAATGTTCAAAAAGACTGCATTTTGATCTTTGTTTTGATAATGTTTAGGCATTATAGGTTGCACTTGCTTTTAAGTATATCCAGACAATATGTTAGGCCCTTCCCTTTTGAAGACAAGTGGACCAAGCTATCTGGTTACTCTGGCTAGCACATTTTTTACCCTCCAAGTCTTAGGTTGGGTGCCAGTGATTTGTCCAGGTAATTGCCAGGATTCATGTAAAAAAGTACTTGGGATCCATGTAATAGCCCTTTTGATTCTGATGGTCCGTTATGAGATACATATGATGGTGTCTTGTTACGTGAGAACACTGAAATTATAACATCTTTGATAATGGACAATATTATCGATGCCGCAATGAATATACTTCAGAACTTTGTATAAACTCCTTGGCTCAAATGGTCTCTAAAGAGACATACATTGGCCCTCATTACTACCCTGGCGCTAAGTGGAAAACGATGGTGGTAAATTTTTACCCCTATCGTTTTCCGCTAGGTCCGACCATGACCCGTGACCGTTAACTACGATGCCATTAGCGGCATCGTAGTTAACGCTGCCGCTAACTGCACCAAGGACGCGCGCATGCGCCCTCCCACACCGTAATTACCGGCATGGCGCAAAGGTATGCGAATGCCGACCCAAACAGACATGCACCTAACGCCATCACCCAGCCCGTTAAGTTCCTTACCGCCATGGGGCTAATTTCGCCATCGCGAACCAACCGTAAAGGGCCTTGTGCAGTGAATCCAGCTGCCACAGGTGCACAGAATCAGCACAGGTGGAGGCAATACAGACTCAGGAAGTAGAAAAAGAGCACACCCAACCCCTTCCCAGAGCCAGTCACACTCCACAATGATACCAATAGGACTAGCAATGTTGGGGCTGGAGGACCTGATAGCAATGCAAGTGCTCCAACTTCAACTACAACAACAACAACAACAAGAACAACAGGCTGCACAGAGGAGACGCAGGAGGAGAAGGAGGGCAAGGCAGGGCCAGCAAGCCCCACCAGCACAGCCAGTGGCACCACTCAGGCAGCCCCCAATCGCACGCATCAGAGCCAGTCCATTCAACCTCACCGCTGAGCAGATCCACACCCTGTACCGACTGGACCGGGACACCATCACCACCATTGTGGACATGATACACAACGACATCGTCAGCATGATTGAAACACCCACCGCCACCCCCCCCCTACTGAAGGTAGTGTCCGTGCTCCACTTCCTGGCCACAGGCACCTACCAGCACACCGCATGGCATATCACAACCATTATTCTCACGTACACTGATCCAAGTGCTCGATGCCCTCCTCAAGCACACAGACGACCACATCTCATTGCCACGGTCTGCCCAGGAGATTGCTAACACCAAAGTGGGTTTCCATGCACTAGCTGGCATACCTGGTTGCATTGGTGCCATCGACTGCACCCATGTGGAATTGGTGGTCCCACATGTCATGGAGGTAGCGTACCGCAACCAAAAACTATTTCACTCAATCAACATGCAAATGGTCTGTGACTCCAACAGGATCTTCACACATTGTTTTTTTTTTTTTTTTTTAAATATTTTATTGATTTTATATTTTAGAAAAACAAACAACACACAACACAATACAACTGTTAATTATTTACAGAAACCACAACAGAAAATATGAGAAAGGAAAAAGAAAAAAAGAGAAAACTCCCCCCACCCCCCATCAAGTCAGAGCCGGCTCCCTTGTATCCTCAGTCGGGGCACCGTCAGGAGAAACATTGTCCGTAGGCACATCTTCAGAATTCTCAGAGTCGTCCAAGCCCTGTTGTGGGTTGGTCATAGAGGCCACCAATTGTCGCCAGGCCAGCAAGGGCCCTATCTCTTCCTCGCCCCCTCTAGTGACCGCTTCAAACCAGACCACGGATTCAGCCTCCGCCCACCTCATAATGTCCGCCCACCACAGTTCCACTCTCGGCCTGCTAGCCGATTTCCAGTTCATGGCAATCCTGCGTTTGGCCAGAACATATGCCAGATCCCTCAGCTTGCTCAGGTGCCTAAAGTGTCTGGGCCTGGGGAAGATCCCAAGCATACATGACCAGGCTGATCCCACGTCCAACACCACTCCCCCACTTGCGAGCTTCATCTTGACCTCCTCCCAAAATCTATACACTTCCGGGCAGGCCCAAAACATATGTAGCAACCCAGCTTCCACCTCCCCACACCTGGGGCATTTTTGAGTAGTCGAGCCTCCGAACCGTGCGATCCTCTGGGGAGTCAGGTAGGCCCTGTGAGTAATGTAGAACTGGAGTTGTTGGAGCCGTGCATTTCTGGACACCTTTTTATGATATCCCAGGACCCCCTTCCACTGACCCTCCGTCATGAGTTCACCCATCTCCTCTTCCCATTCATGCCTCAGTTGGGGCAACTCTTTCCCAGCCTTCGTTCTGAGGAGTTCGTATATTCGTGATATTTCATGCCCACCCTCTGAGACATCATACATAGTTTCAAGGGTGGCATCAGGATCATCTGCCAGTGCCGTCTCCGGCCATCTCTTTCTTACACGTTTTACTAGCCTAGCATGGGTGATGTACTGGCCTCTGTGCACCCCCGTCTCGTCCTGCAACTTTTGAAAGTCCAGCTCCTCCCCCTCTCTCCATATGTCCCCAAGCGTGGCCAGGCCCGCCGGCTCCCAATGCCGGCGGACAGAGTGAAACAGTTGGGTGTCATTTTCGCACAGGGCCACCAGCGGGACCTGCCACGATAGTGGTTCTGACTCCCCCATCAGTTTCCATGTTCTGTGCCAGACCTCCCATCCCAACCTCAATAGCCACCCTCTTCCCGTCAGTTTATTCCTTTGTAGCCACACCACCTCTCTCAGGAAATATGGGGCCGCATCCTCACGCAGCAACCTAGATTCTGCCGAATCTTCATCAGACAACCACCTGGCCACATACATCAGTTGTCCCGCCAGATAATATAGTTCGAAGTTAGGCAATCCTATACCCCCCTTCTCGTACGGGTTCTGAAGCTTCCACAGGGCCACCCTATTCCTGGAGTTACCCCACACGAAGCCCCTACACATACTATGAAGTCGTACAAATAGGCTTTTAGGGATCAAATACGGGACGTTCACGAAGAAGTGCAGGAGTCTGGGAAGGACCACCATTTTCAGCAAAGCCGCCCTCCCCATCATGGACAGGAGCAATCTGGACCAGAATGTCATGCTGTTCTTGACCCCCTCTATGGCTTTCTCTGTGTTATGCTTGTGCACCGCCTCAGTCCGGTGGTAAATATTTACCCCCAGGTACCTAAACGTGTCCGTCCGCCATGGTATTGGCAACACAGGCAGCCTCTCCAACGGGACGTCCCTGTACCCGCCCAAAGGGAACAGGCTGGACTTCCTGGGGTTCACTGATATGCCCGAGAGGACAGCGTAATGATCCAGTACTTCCAATATGTACTGCAGGTTCTCCTCCGGGTAGCGGAGGTACAACAGCATATCGTCCGCATAGAGAGATGTTAAGTGACTGCCGCTGGCAGTGTTAATGCCCACCTCACCGTATTGTTGCCGCAGGCATATCGCCAGCGGTTCCAGCGCAAGTATGTATAACATGGGTGACCAAGGGCATCCCTGCCTGGTCCCCCTGCTAAGCTGCCAGGCATCCGAGACTGTGGCCCCAGTCTTGACCCTAGCCACCGGGCTGCTATATAACAACTGGACCCATCTGATATAACCAGCGCCCACGCCGTATCCCTGCAGGGCCGCTTTCAGCCAAGGCCATCTCACTGAATCGAAGGCCTTGACCGCATCCAGCGACACTACCGCCATCTCGCCCGTGTCATCCTTAGTATGGTCGATAACATGGTGCAGCCTCCTATGGTTATCACTGATATTCCTGCCTGGGACATATCCCGTTTGATCCGGGTGGATAAGCTTGCCAATCACTTTCTTCAACCTGTTGGCCAGCACCGCCGTGAGTACTTTGCTGTCCTGGTTTAGCAAGGACAGAGGTCTATAAGATCCACACTCAACAGCCGGCTTGCCTGGTTTCAGTAATGGAACAATCATGGCCTCACGGAGGGACAACGGGAGTTCTCCCTGTTCGTATGCCTCGTTAAACAAGGCCAGCAGAGGCTGCAGCAGCTCCTGCACGTACACCTTGTAAAACTCACCAGGCAGGCCATCCGCCCCAGGTGCCTTGCACGTGGGGAGGCCCCGGATCACTACCTCCAGCTCATCAGAAGTGATAGGGGCGTCCAGTTCCTCCCGCTCCAGGTCGTCTAGGGTGGGCAGACCGATGTCTTCCAGTGTGTTCAGGATGTCCTGGCTCCTGTCCTCCCCAGTGTCCTCATACAAACGTTTGTAGAACCTGAGGAATTCCTCATTCACCCCATCCTGAGTGTTGCGAAGGCCACCGTCCTCATCACGGATCTCGTGGATAACCACTTGGGGGGACTCACTCTTGTACAGCCAGGCCAACAGTCTGCCTGGCTTGTCGCCCCCCGCGTGCAGCCTCTCAGTGTATTTCCTATAGTTCAGTCTACATAGTCGGTCCCAAAGAGCGCTGCACGCCACCTGAAGGTCTCTCATCCTAGTCTTGTCTGCCTGAGTGGCGTTCTCAAGACGAGCCAGGCTCTCCAGTTCCCTTTCGGTGTCCTGAAGCTCCCTCTCGATACCCCCTTGAAGTCCCTTGGATTTAGAGATCGCCACTCCGCGCACCACTACCTTAAAGGCCTCCCTCAGAGTTCCCACGGAACGCACACTACCCGTGTTTATCTCGAAATATTCCCCGATGGCAACCCTCAGGTCCTCCCGGAAACCTTCATCCTGCAGTGCTTCCGCCCGGAGTATCCATGTGGGGACCCGAGGCCTAGGGGGTTGGTGTCACCACTCTACCACCAGGGGCGAATGATCCGACAATACTCGAGCTTTGTATTCCGCCTCCACTATTTCGCCCGCTATCTCAGCAGTTCCAAACACATAATCCAATCTCGTATATGAGTCGTATGGCGCCGCATAATGCGAATACTGCCTCTCCGTGGGGTGGAGTCTCCTCCACACATCCACCAGTCTCAAGTCTCCTAGCAATGTCCCAAGCGCCTTGGCCGCCGGCGACATTTTCCCTTTGGTGTCTGCGGACCGGTCAATTTTGGGATCTAAGACACAATTGAAGTCCCCACCCCACACCATCGCGCCCCCTACCAAGGGGCTAAGTTTGCCATAGAGGGATCTAAAGTAGGCTGCAGTATCATGATTGGGGGCATACAGGTTGAGGATGTGTACTTCCCTGTTCTCCAGGAGTCCTGTTATCGCCACCATTCTACCCTCCGGGTCCACTATCGAGTCGAGCACCCGGAACGGCACATGCGGCGCCACCCAGGTGATGACCCCTCTAGCATACGCCGAGTACGTGGCACCCACTACCTTGCCCTTCCACTTCCTCGTAACCACCTCCAAATTCTCCCTGGTGAGGTGGGTCTCTTGTAGCAGGGCTATGTCTATCCGCATCCTCTTCAGGTATAGCATGACTTTGTTTTGCTTGAGGTAACTATTGAGGCCTCGGACATTCCAGGTAACTATGCGAAGACTATCCGATGCCATCTGTTTGGTCTGTATTCAGCCCCGCCCTCCCCACAATACCCCCTTGGTCTAACACTCCGCCGGCTCTTCCGCCCTTGATCTCCATCCCCCTCCCTGTTTCCCAACTACACACCACAGCAAACAACCCCTCCCATCCCAACAAAAGCCCAGCTCCATCCCTGGATCTCAGGCCCACCCGCGTCTGGTCTTATCCCGTTTACAAGGAATAGGACCCCGCGGGGCGTCGCCGATCTAACAGCGACCTAACTAACTAAATATATTACTATTGGGGACAAAGGAAGCCTCTTGGAGCTCCCAATAAAGTGACCACGGGTAGGCACGCCCCACGGGCCAGCCAGTCAGTACTACATCATACGCATCACATATCGTACAAATGACTATATTCAAGTCCCAATGTCTCGGCCTCGTTGCCCCAGGCGGCCCAGCCACAAGCTACTTATCTTCCGTAGTCTCTGCCTGGATGCCTGATTCTTGAGGACTGCCCAGCGCGTCTAGCCAGTCCATCGCCTCAGTTGGTGTTTCGAAAAACAGGGATCTGCTTCTGTAGAAGACTTTCAATTTGGCCGGGTAGAGTAGCATATAGCGATGGCCAGCTTCACGAAGTCTCCTTTTCACCGCTCCGAAGTGCATCCGACTCCGCTGTACTTGTAGCGTGTAGTCAGGGTAGGCCGTAATCTTAGCCGATCCTCTGTCAATCGTTCCCCCTTTTCGAAAGAATTCAAGAATCTTTTCGCGATCACGATAGTTCAACATTTTCGCGATCACCGGCCGCGGGGGGGCCCCGGGAGGCGGCCTCCTGGTTAGGGCCCTATGAGCTCTCTCAACTGCAAACCCCTGGGTCAGTACCCCGCCGGTAATCTCCTGCAAAAGCATGGATTCCACAAATTCCGTAGGGTCTGGCCCTTCAGTTCCTTCAGGTAGGCCCACGATTCGGATATTGTTGCGTCTGGCACGTCCCTCCGCCTGCTCCGCTCTGTCCTCCAGGTTGCCCACCCGTTGCACAAGGGCGTGTAGCTCCTTTTTATGAGCAGCGCAATCTGCCGTATTCGTGGCCGTCTCCTTCTCGATGGCCCCCGCGCATTCCGAGACCGCCCTCACATCCAGCCTAAGTAGATTCACCTCCTCCTGGACGGCACCGATCTTGAGGTTTAAGCCTTCTTGTAGCTCTTTCATGGCGAGGCCCAGCTTGGTCTCCCATGACACTTTTAAGTCCGCAATCGCCGCCAGCACCTCCTGTATCGTGCCAGGTGACTCCGCGGTCGTCACGGGGGTCTCTTTGATCTTGCCTCCTTCCGCCCCTGGGGGGGACTTGGCGTAAGCCTCCATCATGGGCTGTTTGGCCTTAGGTTTCACACCTCTCGTGGTCATAATGTTGTATGAGTCGGGCGAGGGCCCGTCCCGCCAGTCACCAAGGGGGAGTCACGCCACCCAACGTCCGAAGCCTGACCCACCCCACCTTGGGGCATCCAACACGCCCGGAGCACTCCGACCACCAGGCCCACGGTCCTGTCGTTATAGCCACATCCGTTCGGCACTCCCGCTCGCTGGGCCCCCGTGCATCCTAGGCGGCGCTCATGTGTTTTAGTCTCCGAGCAAAGGGACGCGAAGGTCCAGCACTCGTGATCGCGACACTGACTTCATGATCCTCGGTGTTCGCAACGTGTCGCCGCCATTTTGTCTTGTCCGCCTGCTCAGGGCTCGTCCCAGTCAATCACAATTATTTCGGTTTCTAAGCCTTCTGGATGTCCCAAACTTTCACAGGATGTAGTGGTGGCATTCACACACCTGGACATCGATTTCCAACGTCGGCCGGCCCCCGTGGACGTACCCCTCCATCAGGATCAAAACAGGATCAGCGGAGCTCCTCCAGAGTGCGACCTCTTACATGGCCGTCCAAGCCACGCCATCTTCACACATTGTTGTGCCCGATTCCCCGGATGAACCCATGATTCAATGGTCCTGAGGAACTCCACAATACCACGCTACATGGTGCGACATGCAGGCGCAAGATCCTGGCTACTTGGTGAGTCTAATGTCATGAGCATGGAAATGTGAAGTGGGTAGGTGATCGACGTACCAATGCATACTTCACCTGGCAGAAAGGGGGGGGTGATCCATACTTCACCTGGCAGAAAGGGGGGGGGTGATGCATACTTCACCTGGCAGAAAGGGGGGGAATGATGCATACTTCACCTGGCAGAAGGGGGGGGGTGAATCATACTTCACCTGGCAGAAAGGCCGCTGTTTTTAAAGATGGCCGCTGTGCTCTTTCCCGTTCCGCTGCGATGACGCTACTTCCGGTTCCGCTTATTTACGGTCACCGCTAATTACGGTCACCGCTAATTGCGGTGACCGCTATGATGGGTGGCGGAAGTGAACCTTGCGCGGCGTACGATGCCGGTAGGGGCCGTTTTGGGGTCATTTACGGCATCGCATACTTTACATTACCGCCATGGCATAATGCTCGTGCGCGATGGGTCGGAATGTGCCGCACTTTACGACATGGGGCCAGGGTGTAAACGTAAATTACGCCATGGCGGTAATGTTCGATACTTACCGCCTGGGTCGTAATGAGGGCCATATTGTTTTATATTATATTCTTGTAAGGAGAAAGGCTTGATTGTGGACCTGGACATGATTAAAATAACCTTGGGAAGTCAACATTCTGATCGTGCAAGTAGGCGTTAATATTACCTTTGCATGGGATCACTCGATACCAGGAGAACTAGTGATGAAGTATCTAATTTCTTTCTTTTTAACGCCTTCAATAAAGCTCGGCATTACACTTATTTAACAAATCTCCAGGTAAACAAACATTGCGGAATGACGTCATCATGCCGCTCAGTACGTTTTGTTTATGTTAGTGCCCATTTTGAAATGTACCATTACCGGCGTGATTGTCGTGCAGCAGGACACCGTGAAGTAAGGTGCTTATCGATATGATGTACTGCTGTTCATTCAGCTCATCTATATTTTACTTGAGAGAGTGAGGGACATTCATTACCTGTACTTACCATATAGGTTAGCAGTTATAACACGGAGGGTACTCCGTCTTTCATAATCGGCAGAGGATCACTATGGACATCTATCAGCCTGGTAAGGAGTTTGATGGGTAGATTACTGCTCACATTATTTAAACATTCCTTATTTTAAATACTAGACCAATCTGAATGTTTGCCTAGATACACACGGATCTCAGTTTCTTTTGAGACGAATTTGGGAATCTGCCACTAATTGATGTATTTGGGTGAGCATTTGAAACAATGTTTTTCAATCCAATAGTCCTGCATTACTTATTAGTATTCTAGAACATATTTCGGATTACAGTATCCATTGCTGATGGTTGTTTAGGTGGACATAGTGGAAACAGTACTACAAAGGATCAAAGAAAGGGCTACTACTGCGCTTGCTTCACATAGTGGGACAGCTGGGTAAGAATGTTCTTTTTACTGGCATGACTCTAACCTCAAAGGTGATTTCTGATATATTATTTCTGGTTATTTTAAATTCTATTGGGACCTTAGTTAGAGGTTATGAAGAAAGTCAGGGGTGACTGCCCCATCATCGACATTACGATCGATTTAACTACAGAAAAGTTGAATTATCAAGCCTATTTCCAGATATTTTCTTGTTAAAATACCTCGATGATCACTTTATTGATAATTATCTTTGGGATTATTTGCAGACCCTGTAAAGCAATATACCCCTGATGTAGAGAATTTCTTCTCGAAACACGTTAGGTTTAGTTTTATTTCTTGTTGTTGAAAATTAAAAATACATAGATGGATGAAATCATACTTTTTTAAAATTACCTTGTCCTAGATACTGACAATAATATAGATTACACGATTGAATTAACCTAGAGATCTAAATGAAAATATATGGCTCAGTCAAGCCACAGATATAGTACACAGGACGCGAGTTCCCATAGTTGGGACCTTTTGTTTCCATTAGTATTACAGTATAGTCCATGTGCCAGGACTGCTGTTTCGCCCTTGCACCTGGACATGCTTTGTAAAGTCAGAGCATGAATATTATTAAAATCTGACAAAATAGAGTGCTCTATAAACACATTTAAGATCGGAGTGCACTGTGATTATCTACTATATATTTCATCTGGTCACAGACAGCCTCCAGACACAGGACAATGCTGGTGGACTTCCTGGGCTCAGGAGATCTGGTCACTCTACTTCTGGACCTATGAAGATACCTCTGTAGGATGGCAGGCACTCAGGAATGGCTTCCCAGACACTTCAGGTGAAGAACAGCAGTTGAACGATGTCCCCTCATAGCTATGGGAAGAGGTTGCCTGTTCATGCCTCTCTTGATCAGTCTCTGAATCAGCACAGCAGCCTTTGGATTTCTTGAAGAGTTGCAGCCACATACCTCTTCGTCCAGCTGGATTCAGGATACAAGCTTCCAAGCTTCTGACTTCTGGTTTTGACTTGCAAATTCTGACACAGAGGTAAGCGAGGGGTATTTTGCTATACACACATCTCCCTATTCACTCAGGCTGAGCTAGGCTCAGTCAGCCAATCACACACTAGTACATTCATCATGCAGCACCCAATCTGGCTCACAGGCATTCAGGTCATTCACCCAAAACCAGACACTCCAAACAGTGAATGTGTATTGGGGGCCACTCCCAGCCTTTCAGAGAACACACTGCATTCTCTTCAGTTTCAGACAAGACTTGCTCAGGCAGACTACAGGCATTGTGTTACAGAACCAAAACCAGACACCCACTACACAGAATGTGAATTGACTCCTCTCTCCATTCATTCAGGTCCCACCCCTAGGGTGTACCCAAAACAAGCAGTCCCTGGGAAGGCTCCTACTAGTCTAGCAGGGGCAACCCCAGAGTCATATATAGTCTTTTCACCCAACATCCAATCAGGGGGAAGGAATAACAGAGCCAGGGTTTCTCAGGACTTTGAGAAACAAGAGGAAAAGGCAGAAATCCATGTGGCTTACAGTGGCATGGTTGCCTTTGTTCAGGAATCCATTGATTCCTATGGCAGAGCCTGGAAAGCTAAAAATGATAGAGCCCCAGAGCAACTGCTGCGTCAGCATATAGCCAGCCCATAGCCTGCTCTGTGGGCAACACACAGATGCCCAAACACACACTAGAGGTACCAAGAAGTACCCCTACCCATGGGTGCCATACAGGTATCCCATGGGTCTTGCTTATCAATAATAACAATGAAGAGCTGCACTGCCAGAGGTCCAGACTGGACTCCTGTGGCAGAAAAACATACAGAAAAACACACATGGGTAGTAGTGGCACAAGGGCGAGGTGGCCCTGTCCCTCCAAAGCATTTCCAGCATTACAATGTCTACTAGTGTGTGTAAGGATTAAATATGGTTGGCTGCCCAGTGCTTTGTGATAAGCCCTTTTTTGGCATTCTGTGTAAGATGTACTTGTCTTGGACATATGTCTGAATGTGCTTGTCCCTGGTGTCACAGAATTGTTTTCTCAAGTTGCTGCATAAATTGATACTAGTATAGTTATTTCAGCCTAGTTGATCACCATGTGTGTACATTGTGGTGATCAGTCTTTCTACCTATATATTGGGCACTTGTAATCTATGTAATCTGCTGAAATGGTCTACTTGGTCTGGCGTGAGTTGTTTCTCTTTCCTGATTTTGTAGAGATGTGTGAAGTGTTGTTTGCATGCATTTCCTGCTGTGCGGCATATGCCCATTGTTCCATCCTTTATGCCATCTTCTATTTCTTCCATGAGGTATTAGATCCGAGGTCCTCCTCAACATCAAATAGTTTGCTTGTGTCTTAGATACTTGTTCTCTTTCTCAAGAGTGTGGTGGATCTTTTGAAGGTGTCCTGGTATTTATTTCCTAGGGCTTCATTTCCAGATTCCATGTTTTGGCTAGAGAGCGACCTCAGTTTGGTGTATAGTGCTTTGCAGTCTGAGTTAATTCAGATATTCTGCTGTCTCTTGTTTTTATGTGACAGTGTCATTGTTAATGCTGCAGAGGAAACTGACCTATGCTAAATAGCCATCAGTGAGGGCTGCACATCCTAAAATACACTTACTAAAACGTCAAATCTGTTAGTCCATCTTCAATATAAGGAAATCAGATTCTTCTATGCAAATATTGTGAGTGATACTTTTTATTATGTCACTATCAAGTGCAGATGCTTCATGTGCCAATGCATTTCAGACTCACACTGGTCTTTCATCAGGGTAAAGCTGTCTGTTCTGATTAAAGTTATTATCAACAAAACATGTGTATCCACATATTGTACCAATCAATCGATTGTTGTCATCAGTAGATCAAATTAAATCACATATCAGTGTCGATTTGTGTACTAGTAAAACATGGTGGTCGCATACAATTGCCAAAAATAAATAAGTCGTTACCCATGTGTGAATAAAGGATAAAAGGGTTGTTGTGACAGTCATGAGATATCATATTGGAAAATATTAAACACGAGGGCATGTCCATGTCATGCAAAACCAAAAACATTGATGTAGTCACATAAGTATATACAAAGGCAACAGTAATCATAAAAAATAACATAAATCGTAAAGAATCAAATAAATCAAATGACAGTGGGACACAGACATATACAACATGGACAACAAAATAGACAACATAAAAACAATAAATAATATGCAAAGTCAGATGGTCAGTTAAGATGAGTCTATCATTTGGTGCACATGTGCTGACTGCTCTAATTGTGTTTCTAATAATTGCTGGTGTTGTGATGAGAAGTTAGACACTTACATTTACCAGTTAAAGTGTCCCTGTGATGGTGTGTTATTGGTGCACCTCCTTCTGTGCTTGTACTTAACTAGGTACCAGGCATATGGTGTGCCTCCATAGTACCATGATGGCTCAATGACTCAAGACTGTTTTCCTCATTGTGTAGTAGCTTGGGTCTTATTTAGCCCAATACATTGTCTGGATTACGGCTTGAAGCAGCGATGCGTTACAATTATCAACTTGCTGTGCAAATAGTGCTAATTCGAGATAGAATTCTCAATCAGACCTGTGTAAATCCTGCACCCAGAATTGTTTGTATAGCCTCTACGGCAAGTAGGTGCAGCCTGTGGAAAATAAGTTCACATTATCTTCCAAATTGTTGAAATTCGCTTGCTTTTAGAACTTATCCCTCTGCACCAATGTGTAAATAAATACCTGGTCAGTCAGGGTGCTGCTCCCGCTGGCCAGTACTGCCCATTTCAGAGTCTGTGCACTCAGCGGAAGTCGAGCCTCGGGCAGCGTCTCTGCTGGGATGCTTACACTCACGTGGTAAAAAGACAAATCCATTGGTCTCAGTGTTTTTGTCGGGTGTTACGGGGAGCCGCGGTCTTCGGCCCCTGTCAGGATGGTTGCGCCCCTCAGTGTAGGGCGGCCCGATGGGCCCATGGTGCACGTTGGTGCAGTGCATACATAAAGACACTGACACGTCTTTAGTGTCTAAATGCCACTGCCGAGCGGGAGAACGCTCAGCACCTTTATTAGTGCGGGCCACGTGTGAAGACACGCGGCCTTAACATGTGACATTTGCACGAGTCAGTGCTGGCGTCACAACATCCCATGCCAAGGGTAAAGACAAACAAATGATTAACATTTAAAATGGCAAGCGTACCAACAACTGCTAACTCTTAACTCTCACACTGACCTTGTGGTCATTTTAGAACACAGATATATACATTCTTAGTTAAGCATGTTATTGTACATGCTATTGACACAGGTTCAGTTCATTGTCTGGTAAAGGGTGATGTTAACTCCATTACTGCTTGCACTTCTGGCCCACATGGATGCCAAGCTGTTCTACAGGGCCTTCTTTACACGCATATCACTTTTGCGGTGTTACTGCATTACCAACATACCTCTTTGGTCTGGTACATAGGCACATATATACATTGGGGTATAACACCCCTATGAGGCTTTGTTACTACAAACCTTATTAGTCAAATGTGGAAGTGGGGATGTAACCACTAGCCGGAAATGCCGCACCGGAGATACCGGGGCCACATTGGCAGATGGTCATAGGGCAGTCCCTCTGCGTCAGCTCGCCCACGATGGAAAGCGCACAACTAGATAGACGTGCTCAGGGATACTGGGGGCCACAATTGTGCTACAATAGTGCAATTGTGTTCGCTCTCCCCTCTTGCTTGTCACTTTTTTTGACTGATTAGTCTCTGTTCTCTCTTCCTCTCCCTTTCTCCCTTTTCCTATCTCTTCCCCTCCTCCCCTTACTTTCTTCTATGCACTTACTCTATCAGAATTGTCCCTGGATCTAGTATGATAGCAACTTCATCTGTCTCGTCTCCCCTCCCCTCATTCATCCCCCTCCAGCACTATCTGAAATGTCGTCAGGTCTAGTACGATAGTCGCTTGTTTTGTTCCTCCCCTCCCTTTCTGCACCCCTCTCCCTCACCTTTTGTTTTTCTCCGGCTCTACCAGAAATGTCATCAGGCCTAGTACGGTAGTCGCCTGTCTGTTTCCATTTCCTTCCCACTCTACACCTTCCTTCCTTATCTATGTCTTAGCTCTTGCACTATCTGAAATTTCGTCAGGCCGAGTATGATAGTTAATTTCACATCCTTACTGTTCATGGCCTGTAAGAATGTCCTTGTATTTTCCCTTATTCCCTCCCTTGCCTTGAAGCGCTTTGAAACACATTGTGTATAGGCGCTATATAAATAAACTATCATATATCATATCATATCATATCACATCGGCTGTCGTCTTGCCAGCAGTTCTCTGGCCTGTCTGCTGTAGGGTAGTCCTCCAGTGGACCTGGGTGGTCTTTGTCGCTTGTGGCAGACCGTAGTCTGGAGTCTCTCGGGCCCCTCTCTTCCCCATGTGGTTAGGGGCAAGGGGCAACATTCTCCTGGCATCGCTCACCAGGTTAGGAATGGCTGAATGGCAGTGGGCAGAGCCATGCCCAGGTTCCCCCTTCAGCAGGAGTTCTAACTTGGTGCCTCCGTGGCGGCAGTCCCTTCCTGTTGAGGTTCCCTCTAATTGAGTCAGTGCCACAGCGACCAAAGCTGCACAGTGCTCAGCTCGTCCTACTACTTGTTACCCTGAACTTCTGTTGGTACGTCGGCAACAACGGCCATACTGTGGCCGAGGCTCCCCCAGTGAGGAGTTCTTCCTGGCTTGCCTTTTGCCTGGCCACATGAGCACTCTATTTGGGGAGAGCCGTAGCTTGGCTGAGGCTGTTGTCCACGTGTGGCCTCCCCAAGCAGCAGTTATTTCTTGCTCACCTCAAGTGTACGACCAGTGTGGTGGTAGAGCTTGCCACACTGCTCTCTGGTGTTGGTGGTGGCAGAGACGTACTTCGCTGCGTGACCCGCTCCTGGCACGTCGGCCGCAAGGATCGGCAAAGTCACTGTGGCGGCTTGCGGGAAACAGTGGTGGCGCCAGTTCTTGCCGCCCTCTTCTTCTCTCCCAGGCAGGTGCTGATGGCAGCCAGTTTGGTCCAGGCTAGCTTTCGTGCTCACCTTCTGTGTGACCGCACAAGCACTCTCCTCAGGGAGAGCCGCAGCCATGGCAGCTTCTTGGCAGGGACTTGTGGTGCTTGGGTGCTGGATGGGCGCAGTCCACAACATGCCACGTGCGGGCTCCCTTCCAGGCAAGAATGTTCCCTCGCTGTCATGATGATGAGTTACGGGATGAGCAGTGGTCCAGGTCATGCGATCTGCTGACTCCCTTCCAGGCAGGAGTGTTCACTCAGTGTCATGGACACTGGGGTACAGCCACTGCGCTGACTGCTCTTGCCATGCTGCCCTTCCCACGTTGTGTGTTGGGTACGTGTCCCAATGCATGATCTGCTCCCGGCCCGTTGGGTACAATGATTGGCAGGATCACTGTGGTGGCTTCCTGCAAAAGCCACTGCCCTGCCTGGTCGTTCTGAGTTGCACCTCTTCTCCCGGGAGCTTCTTTCGGGAACAAATTACTTGTTTGTGGTGGTGCCCATCTTTTCCTGATGGGAATGCCTGCTTTGAGAGGCGGCGAACCTCTCCCCCTGACGGGGGCACCTCCATCGAGTGCCCAGTGGGCCAGAGTGCTCCTCTGGTTTTGGCGCCAGGCAGCGGTCTTTCGTGCTGTCGGCAGTTCTCCCCCATGCAGGAGTACCAACAGTCATTGTTGGGGCATGGACCGCTGGCTCTTCCCCAGGCAGGAGCTGCAACTAATATGTGGTGGGGTTGGCCACTGATCTCCCCCAGGCAGGAGTACCGAATGTCCATGTGGTTGCATGAGTTGCTTGCTTTCCCTCAGGCAGGAGCTTTTCCCTGAACTGTTGCGGCACAGTACCCTGTCCTCCCCCCACCAGGCAGGAGACTTACTTGTGCTGTCTTTCGGTGGTGGCAAAACCACTTCCTGTTCCCCCATGTAGAAGACGTATGGGGTTTTCCCATACAAGCCACAAGTGCACCACTTCTTCACCCACCAGGTAGGAGTACCATTTGTCAATGTGGCAGCAAGGGTTACCTGCTTTCCTCCTGGCACTATCTTGTTCCAATGATGTAGCATTGTAGGCTCCTATCCTTCCTCAGGCAGGAGCATTGGCCACTTTAACATACTGTTTTCTTTCTTCCATGGTGCAGGCCCTAGCCAGAATGTGTTCCACTCTCCCTCCTCCAGGAGGCAAGGCTGCACGCTCTCCCTCCCCAAGCAGGAGCACTGGCCGACTGCTGGTGCAGCAGCAGCTGCACCGGGTTCACTCACATTGAAGGGAACATTGAATGTTCAATGCGGCCTGTGCCGTGTCTTTCCACATGGCGGACGGGAGCTCCTCACGCCACAGACAGGGACTTTGATTAGAGGCGGCGCCGCAGAGTGACCTGAGCTACTTCCTTGTTCGTGCTTCTCATTTTCTTTTTGTTGCTATTGAAGCCACGATGTTCACTCCTTACCGGTGCCCAGTATCCCCTACCGCCCGATTCGTAATGACCCCCACTGACACATCTTTAGCGTCTAGCTGCCACCGCCGAGCATCAGAACGCTTTTTTAGTGCGGGCCAGTGCGAAGACACGTGGCCCTGACATGTGACATTTGCATGAACCAGTGCTGACGTCACGTGGACCTGTCGTGGGCTCTGATGTGACCCATATCACGTGCATTCACTGCCTTGCGTAAATCAACTCCTCAATGTTGCTTATATTACATCAACGCTGCTTCTAATTAAATGTGTGACTATGGTGTGTTAGTGTTATGCACGGTGCATGACATAAAGCCTGTCTTCTAACAGATTTGGACGTTTTTCTAGACCACTAAGTGTTTTTATGGGTGTGCAGCCCTCACCGATGGCTATTTAGCCTAGGTCCTTTTTCTCCAGTTCTACCCCAGTGCACGGAGGCACTAACTATAGAGTATTCACCCCACTGACATGATTTAACAGTTACACCACCACAAACTGAAGATAAAAAATGTTGCTGTGCTCACTCACCATCTATACAATATTGTTACTGCTGCTCTCACTGCCCATTTTAAGATACCAGTGATTTCCTTAGATTATAGTTCTACGCCTTCTCAATCCTAGTGTTTATTCCCACAGACGCAAGAATACCAGTTGGTATTTGCTGGAGTTGATGGCTTGCGCCCATTGGGTTTTGCTGAATATTGTCCATATAAGCTTGGGTGGGGATTGTGCAGGTTCATTGGAAACTTTGATTCTGTTTTCCCTGCTGCTGGGGATTTTTTCAGGTGTATGATAGTTGGGCGATGGTTAGAGAGATGGGTGTGTGGGCCCACAGGGAATGCTTTGCTATTATTGCTCTGTATATGTGTGCTTGCATGAGCAATAGTGCTCTTCCATAGCTGAGAGATGTACGCAATAGTCTCCTCTTGCATTCAGATTCCTATCAGTTTGCGTAAATGTAGACGTTTTTTGTTCATGACTAATTGATTTTGGGTCTGTGCTGTGTTTCTGTTCTTGAGTTGTGTTCATGTCAGCGACATCGTGGTCACTGGTGTGTTTCCTTCATTGGTGATTTAGTATATTGCTGTGCTTGTTATTGTGTTCATGTCCCTACGTAATAGGATGTTCCCCCGGTTTGAAAGAGGAGGCCCTCTATCTCTATATTTGGAAAATGTCTGCATCTAGTTGGGAGCTCCAGTGTTATGCACAGTGCACAGCGTATTTCTCAATGCTGTTTTACTGTCCGATTCTTTGGCCCTTCTCTTCCTACCTGCATACCACTACATTTTTGTTTTACTTGCAGAGTCCTTTGCACGTGCTCTTAGATCTAGATCAGGGCAAGACACTGGCTCTGCACTCTGCGGTAGTCCAGTTGTTATCACTCTGCCAAACATCAATTCTGAAGGGCAGACTCCCGTTGAGCTGTGCAGGATGTTCAGGTAGTCTTGTAGCAGAGTGCAAATGGCTTGCATGAATGATCCTCGTGTGATGGAGCACACTTGAAGCTTGTGTTTTAGATTAGCCATAAACGTTCAAAAGTGCCTTTTGCCTGAGACAACATGGGGATGACTCTTCGGTGTTAAGACCCTAGATATTCAGCAAACATTACAAACACATACCCACTGAAGGGCGGCCCATTGCCTGATTTTACTATTGTGGAATACAACAGTCAGCAAATATTTTGTCAAGTGCTGGGATGACCGCATGTGCAGCCATTGAATGAACCATGTGTTTTTCTGGAAAGCGAGACATCTCGTCCATGACTACCAATACATGTCTACCATTTGCTAGTGGCCCAAGCATGTCAACCGCTTCATCCCACACCTTCAACAGCATTTTTATGGGTTCCGGGAATGTGCATGGGGCTGCAGACTTGCAGATGACACAGGTTTCAAGAGTCTTCTGCTCTTTGATGTCCATTTGCAGGAACCACACCTTCTTTCGAAGTGGTTGTTTGGTAGAAACGATCCCTCGTGTGCTGTATGGGCTAGACTAATCACTTGATCTTGCAGAGACTCAGGGATGACAATTCTGTTCTCCTTCAGCAGTAGTCCTTGTGGGGTGACTGATAATACATGCTTTATTAGGTGAAAGGTCTTTAACAGTTTTTGCTTACCTTCTGAAAAACTGGCGTCACCTTTGCGTGATTTAGGCCATCTTCCTGATGCTACCTTGATGTGCCTCATTTATGATTTTGGGTATGTTCATGCACTTTGTGAGTGCATTCACTATTGTGTAATTGATGTATGTATCCGCCAGGCCAGTGAATAATGTCAAACGAGTATTCCTGCAGCCGATGCCCCCAACGGGCAATTCGCTGAGGAATCTTGGCACAGATGGTTGTAAATGCTTGGTGATTGGTGATGATGGTAGATTGTTTTCCATATAAAAACAGATGAGATTGTTTGCAAGCCCAAGCTACTGCTAGGCTTTCCTTCTTGGTTTGAGAATATGCACATTCGGTCGTTGATAAGCTCAGTCTTGCGTATGCCACAATCCTTCGGGGTGAGGAGGAACCCTGCTTGAATTGCACCAGGATGGCACCTAAACCAACAGGACTTGCATTTACAGTTAGTTCTGTCTCTAAATCTGGGTCATAGCAGGCCATTACAGGAACCAGATGCAATGCATTACTTTATTTCCTTGAACGCATTCTCACATTCCATTGAACACATGAATTCTTACCCCTTTCCAGTGAGGAGACGTATTTTTTTTTATTTAATATTTGTATTGCGCCGGTAGCTCGCGAGCCTCGGGGCGCAGAGACAAGAACACGATAGACAGACGAACAAGAACAAACAGCAGAGAAGGGACAGAAACATGCAGAGATTACTCCAGCTGGAATTTGGACGTATGGTAATTTATTTGAAGATGTGGGTTTTTAGCGATTTGCGGAAGCGGATGTAATTAGGCTCTATTCTTAGGTGGTCCGGGAGGTTGTTCCAGAGATTGGCTGCGAGGGACGGAAAGGCTCTGCCTAGGCCGCTTTTAAGTTTATGTGGGGCTATTGCAATTTTGCCGAGTTGAGATGATCTCAGTGTTCTATTTGGAATGTATGGTCTGATTCTTGTTTTTAGGTATGTTGGTGCTTTTCCGTGGATGCATTTATGGACAATAGTAAGGGTCTTGAAGTGCACCCTATCTTCAATTTTTAGCCAGTGAAGCTCCCTTCTGGAGTCGCTGATGTGCTCTGTTCTAGATTTAAGCTTCACAGTTCTTACTGCGTTGTTCTGTACAACTTGGTAGCTTTGTAGGCACCGTTTGGAGGCACCCAGAAGTAAGGCATTGCCATAGTCGAGGCGCGACAAGATGGTGGCTCTAGCTATGGTCGTACAATTTTCCTCTGATAAGAAGGGTCTGATGGCTTTTATTAGATGGAGGTGGTAAGCACAGTTTTTCTTAACGTATTGTGCTTGGGCCTCTGCCCCTAAGGATGCTTCAAGCATCATACCGAGGGTTTTGACCTTGCCTAATACTGGTATAGGTGTGTCTTTGATCTGAAAGGATGCGTAGGATGTAGGTAAGTTAGCTCGGGCGTATGATGAGCCAAAAATCATGAGCTCCGTTTTTTTCCCATTAAGACACATCCAATTGGTGTCCATCCATTGCTCCACGTAATTATAAATCGTGTTGAGTTGCTCACTGTCCTTCTGATAATCGCCACTTAGTTCAAATACCAGCTGCGTATCATCAGCATAGTTAGTGAAGTAGGTATTAATATGGTCAAGAACTAGGCATAAGTACCTCAAGTAGATGTTAAACAGCAATGGTGACATGCTTGCCCCTTGGGGGACTCCACAGAGGATTTCTTTTTCTAAAGAGAACTTGTCCCCCCAGTGCACCCTGGATATTCTGTTTTTTAAGAAGGACATTATCCAGCTGATGGCTTCATCAGAGCAATTGGTGGACTTTTTCAATGCATCCTGGAGTAGGTTGTGATCAAGGAGGTCAAAAGCGGCACTGAGGTCGAGTAAAACAAGAAGGTCTGTCTTACCCTTGTCAATAATGCCGAGCATTTTAGTCTGGAGATCTAGCATGGCTGTCTCAGTACTGTGGGCGGGTCGAAAGCCAGATTGTTGTGGGTGGAGGGCGTTTGACTCCTCCACATATGTCTGAAGTTGCATGGTGGCAATTTTGTCCATGATTTTGAGAATGAAATTGCAATTAGTTATGGGTCTAAGGTTGTTCGGGTCCCTTTGGTCCAGATTGGGTTTTTTTACCAGGGGGGTTACTGTAACCTTTTTGATGGCATCAGGTACTTTCTGATCTCTGAAGGAGGCATTTATGATCTTTGTCAAGGTGGGGGCGAATATGTCAATGTTATCCAGTATTATTTTGGGAGGGATGATGTTCTCTGCACAAGTCGTAGGTTTCATTGTTGTCAATACCTTGATCATGTCACTACTGTTGATCTCTGTGAATTTAAAGGTTTCAATACCTGGTGTTGAAATCTCGACTGGCAGGGTCTCTATCATTTGTTTCTTAGACAAAGAGTTAATAATTGAATCCCTGGCTTTGGCAATTTTATTGAAGAAGGCGATCTGACTAGTGTTGCATTCTTCTTGTGAGGGTGAGAAAGGAGGGGTTTGGTTTTTCTATAGATTTGAGAATATTGAACAATTTGCTTGTGGAGTTGGCTGCTGTGGAAATCTGTTCGTTATAAAAGTTTTTTTTAGCCATGATTATCAAGTGTTTGTATTTTGTTTCACTTTCTTTCCAAAGGGCTTTATTGGCTGACGAGGGGTCTTTAAGCCAGGCATTTTCTCTGTTTCGTTTATCTCTTTTTTGTTCTGCTAGTTCTAGTAGTAGTAGTGGATGCAAAGTCTTGAATATATCTTTTGCAGTAACTGGCCATGCCCAGAAATGATTGTTCTGCTGATGTTGATGTAGGTGTTGGTGTGGCAATAAAGGTTTGCACTTTGTCTGGGTCAGGTTGTAGACCTTCATTCGAAAATATGCAACCAAATATTTTCAGTATGGATTTGCTGAATTCACACTTGGCTGCATTTAGTGTCAGATTAGCATCCTCCAGTGCCATGCACACTCAACGCAGAGTGTAATCATGCACCTCCTGTGTTGCCCCAAATGTTAAGATGTCGTCACTGTATTTAATACATTGGGGTATGTGCTGAATTACTTGGTGAACTTCATTTTGAAAAATCGCAGCTGTCAATGAGACTCCAAAGCTGAGTTTTTTTATATCGCAATGATCCCAAATGTATTTGTGAAAGTAGTAATGTAACAAGATTTAGGGTGTAATTCCAACTGATGATCACCTTTGTTTAAATCTAATTTAGAGAAACATTTTGACCCATGCAGAAGATGTATCATGTCTGTCATTCTTGGGGATAAGTGCCTCTCTCTTTAAATAGCCAGATTTGGTGCTCTCATGTCCACACAAATTCGGATTTTGTCCCCATTTTCTTTTTTAGGCACAAGGACAATGGGGGAGACCCACGGGGTGGGTCCTGTCACATGTTCAATGATGTCCTGGTTCAGCAGTGTTTGTATTTCATCTTTGACTTCTTCTGAATATTTAGTGGGATTCCCTGATAGTGCTGTACTACTGGTTTGATATCAGGATAGATGTGCAACTTAATCTGTTTTTTTCTTGAGTTTTCCTAGTCTTGTAAATAACGAAGGAAACATATTGACTACCACGTCTTTGGGGTCGGTGGTGTAAGCTGTCATTATTTGATACATTATATAAACCAGCCCCATTTGCATGGCTGAAGCTGAGAATACTGCCTCCTGGCACCTCTCCTTTTACAACCTATACAATCAATTTTGCGGAATTGTTTTTGTCTGTGCATGTAGCTTTGAACATGCCTTTGCACTCTAACAGCTTTTCAGATCCGTAAGGGCATATGTTTGTCAGCTGGCTGCAGTGTCCCATTGTTTTTGAGCCCTCGATCTATGTCTTCATTCACCACATTTACTGTGGCCCCGGTGTCATTCATGAACTCTCCTGCATCACCATTTACCTGGAGCAATAAGGTCGGACCATATTCCACTGCTGTCTTGTTCCCAATGCCATGGATGTACCCTTGTTTGCGATCACTGCTTGATGATGAATCAGAGTCGTTTTGATATCGGGGAGAAGCTACTACATATTTTGGTTTTTAGTGTGTTGACCTCCTCATCTGCTCTTCTGGAGTGGACCCTCCGTGGTATTCCTCTTTCCTTTCAGCTCATCTTCTGATTTGATGCAGGGACTCCTGACGTCTGCCTGACAAGTTTTTCCACCTGGTGGTTGGAGACCTCAATTTTCTAGACAAAAGGCCATCAGCTTGCTTACTGGAGCTTTTACTGTCTTCCGACTGCTGGACGTATTTGATGTTTTTGTACACGGACTGGAAATTATTTTCACCTCCACAGCCATCCCACGAGTGGCCAATCGCTGGACAGGGGCAAACATGAGGAAAATTATATTTGCATCAGTAACATTTGCGTTGTTCTCTGTTGGTTGGTTTTTCTAACAATCACATCTGGCATAAGGGCGCTGCGGCTAATGTGTGTGAGATTTTTATGTTGCCAAGAGACTCTGCTTGCTCGGAGAGCACCCTGTCGGCCCTTGAGAGCATCAGGAGTTCGTCCAGGGACCTGGTATTTTGTCCCAGCTTTTCCGATTTTCAGCCAATTCACAGCCTGCACTCACCTGTGATTTTAAGCTTCCTCCGTTGAATAATATTCAAAACACAGTATTTAGCTCTCTTGTGTAATCTCATGCCAGATTTGTCCAACATCTCAGCCTTCTCTTGGGTTGAGGTGTGAAAAATATGCCTCTCATAATCCACATTTCTCAGTGGGGCAATGTAGGCTTTTAATGAGTCAATAATTCCCTGGAATATACTTGTGGCACTTTCAAGCATCTCAAACACAATGTCCGTTCTATAGGCCCTGGAGAATTAATTAGTATTCCTCTCAAGCGTCGTTCTTCCTTGATTCCGGTGGCGTCAATGTAAATATTAAGTTCCATAGCCATCTGTTCCAGTGTGGGGCCAGACTGCTGGTGTCTGATATATCAAAAGGAGAGACGGCCTGTAGTTGAAGGGACTCATGTTCTCACTGTTCCCTGTTTGGTAGGCCAAGGAATAATATGGACGGGGTGGCTGTAGTGCTAATGTCCTCATTTTCAGACATTGTGGGAGTGCTCTACTGTATGTCCACAGTGAAATGTAGCTGCTTTAATGTAAGTCCCCACAATTGTTTCTGTTGATATACTTCCTTGTGCAGGAAACCACCTGCACTAAATCAGCATGGATAACCTGGCTGCTGGCTCCAGAACATGCTTTGATGGTATTCCTCCATACCTTAATTTCGCTGTTGCAGAAGTGCTTGTGCAGGGCGTGTGAAACGCCATCCTCACGTTGCCTGCTGATGAAGCAAGGCTTATTTTTCTCCCATCCTGGTCGCAGCAAGGAAGAAAGTCTGCTTTGTAGGCCTGGTAGCATGGTGTGTGGATCACTTTCCTCGTGTTGCCTGCGGATGACGAGAGGCACACTTATCTTCCTCTCCTGATCATGGCACGCAACGAAGCCTGCTTCATGGGCCCGGTGAGCCTGGGAACCGAAGCACAGTGTAGTGTTAGCCTCGCGAGACATGTGGAGCCATTAGATACTCGTTGCCAATGTTATGTTTAATCCTGTGAGGCACCAGCGATATGTCAGTATACTAGAAATACTTTAATAAGGAAAGAAACACAGAGCGGTCGTGATGTACGTCTCTTTATTTCAATCACAGGCATGAACTCCTGTGACTGCGCCCAGTTACGTGGCAGGCTGCAAGGCAGCAAAGATCAGGAGGACATCGACATGGGACAGGGGAAGGTTTGCCCAAACATATAAACAGGACATTACAAGTATTATCAATTAGTGGCTAGTGGTTATGACCCAAAAGAGCTGAACACCCCTTCTGGTCCCTGAGGAAGTCTCAACCTGCAGTCCGCCTCGACTATATAGACAATGATTGCCTCTCCCTAATTGGACTCACCCTAACTCCAAAATGGAGTCAGCCTTGACTGTGGTCTGGCCTTCCATCTGGAAGAAGATTTGTAAAACATCACAGTCTGCTTCCATTACCCAAATCCTATACATGTCCTACAATACAGCACTTCTACCCCCTCCAGATTTAAATATTTTGGGGGGCCAACTCAGTCCTCGTTTATGTTAGTCATGCCAAAGTGTGACCGGAACTCTTAAACTGCATGCTCTTTGAATGTCAATATATAGTGTGATTCTGGCAATCCATCTGCGCTATATAAAGTACATTTGTGACATCAATACCAACTTCTTACTACCTAGAGTGATCTCTGGTACTGCTAACTCTGACTTTCAAGGAAGAGCGCTTCAAGGCAAACTCGCCAATACCCTCTTAGCCATGGCCTTCAAGATTATCATGTCCAACTGAAAGAACTTTTCAAGGGTCACTCTCTGTGGTGGAATCAGGTAGCCTTCTCATATCACATGGAAGCCGAGCTGCTATCTAAGGCTACTGCACCTGCCCAAAACCCATTGCAGTGGTACTTGTGTGAATATTTCTAAACTGGGGACATTAGGATTGCTGCTATGTATAGAAGATTAACTGACTATGACCCCATGAAATATAACAGACTTGTCCATACAAATGACAATGCCAGCCAGCTTTTCTTCGCATGCAGATTTCGTAACCCTAGATATGAGATGCCGTGCTCGTTATTGCATTTAATGTGGGTATTGTTGTCGACAGCAGCAGATTGGATAGAAATACAACTGGTGCTGCTCGAGCATTACCCTTACTTCTAACTCCCCCTTTGCCCTCCCCACCTCCCTCGCTTGATGTGATAAACTTGTGGATACTATCCTTAGATCATTGATCTGCTAGTGCAAAGGACATACTACTCCAGGTTGAAATGCATCAAGTGTAACAACTGTTGTAGGGGTGTTCCTGATGGTCATATGAATGATGAGCTTGACAACTCGCTCATGATATACTTTGATGGCCACCCGACCCGATGTGTGCCCCTCGGTGACAGTCTAGATAGGATTGTATTATGTTAGGGTATCCTCCCTGTTGTCTATCTGTTTATGCCAATAAACATGTTTAACAAAAAAAAGAAGGCAGGTGTGAACTTTTGAGTGTGGCGCAGAACGTAGGGAGACCCACTTGCAACCGTCCACATGTACAGTAAAACCTAGACATAAAGTCTGGACGGCACACAACTCCCTCAAGCGTTACTACATTATATGCTCTCCAGCAGCCATTTTGTTACCGGGCCAGTGGAAAGATTTTTTATGAAGTCACATTTTGATGTCCCCTCGCCCCAATAGCCCCCCTCTGCTTCTGGCATCAGGGGAACATTTTCTGCTTGTAGGGGCAATCACCTGTCACGCTTGTCATGCCCTAGAAGCAGGCTCGGACTGGCCTGTAGGGCAATAGGGCAATGCCCGAAACAAAAATTTGAGCTGCTAGTGTGGACCCGTTTTTTTGAGTCAAAGTGTAACACTTACATCACTATGCGGCTAGTAGTTTTGACCAGTGTTCCTAAATAAATATTCTTTAAAATACACAATTTGCATCACATTTCATCAAAAAAACTCCCCCTTGGGTACTATTCAAACAGTCTATAACAAAATGAATGGATTGCAATTTGCAACTCTGGTATATGCATCAACACACAGCCCTGAAGCAGTGATATACCATGTCAGCATGTGCCCCACAGAAACAATCACATGTATGAACAATTTTAAACAAACAGTAGGGAAATGGGGTGCACGTCTCAGATGTTAATTGTCCTTGGATGTATCTGAGGATAGGCATGCCTGAGGCCTACACACAAGTATGCAAGATATGTAAAAATAAACCACAAGCGAAGAGAACACCTTAGGCAGAAGTAGCCACCAGTCACCCCACTCTAAACACATTCCCACAATGCAGAGGCCAGACCGAAAAATGGCAATGAAAACCATATCAGAATAAACATACATCTTCCAGGAGTTAAGTACAAACATATGAAACATAACAATGGGCAGGCATCCTGGAGCACAGAACCACGTGCAACCCAATGTGCAAGCCGTGTAATCTAGCTCTCATTCCTCCAGGCTCCGCATCAGTAACGATAGAGGTGGACCACAGATATTCAGACAGCCATGTCCCAGCATGGAGAATACCACAAATAAATGATGGGTCATCCAGAAGCGCGTGACAAATAAGCAACAACAAGCTCCCATAAAAACCCACGCGCTAATATGCCACATGCAAAACCTTGCATCTGGCTAGGCTACAGACTAAGGTTGTCATTCCGGTCAAATTTGGTGTTATTTCGAAATACTGACCATATTTACGGTCTGCCTCATGATGGCCTTGGCAGGATGACTGCTTGTGGTATTCCATAGGAAAACATCATGCAGTAATTACCGTCGTATTTTGAGGACAAATATCTCATTTTCTTTACTCCAATTTGTACAGTCCCTAAAAGGTGGAAGTAGGAATTTATAACCTCCCCATGGGTCTGATTCATGAAATGTTTAGCATGGTTCAAAGTGACTTTGCACTGCCAACAAACACCCTGATTCACAGAACGATGCAAAGTGTCTTTGTAGTGCAAATGGAATTGCTGCCACTTTTACCACAACACTGAATTAAGGATGTGTCACTAATTCCGTTTACGGAATTACCACTGGCGGAATCACCATTGGCAAAATTGCCACAGAGATCTGGCGGAATTAGTGCCAGGGCTAATTCCGCTGGTGGAATTACCACCAGAACCACAAATGGTATTTCAAATGGTATTTCCATTGTATCACATGTTGAAAAACAGGAGCAGAAATTCAGCCAAAAACACAGTGCAGTTACCTGGTGGAGGTAAATACACACAAGTGATGGAAATTAAGTCACGTGTGCAGCAAATCCACTCAGGAGCAGTATATAAGGCCCACACCACCCCCAAACACACATCCAAGCAACATGCACCCACATGCAAACTTCAAACTTCAATTACGGGATCCACAACCTGCTACGATTCATCCAGCTACTACAGCATGCAAGACCCCAGGTGGGAAGGAGACGGGCACCACAAAGGCACAGGAGATGTGTGCTGCGGAGGAAACCCAGTCCACGTGTTCACCTTGGACAAAGATGGACAACCAATTAGTGACACTCTATCGCTTGGACCGTTCCACCATCACAGACCTGCTTACCCTGACCGATGCTGATCTCCAGAGCGCCATCGCAATCAGAACTGCCACCCCCATCCCCTGCTAAAGAGTGTGTTGTCCTACACGTCTGGACCACAGGCGGATTCCAGTACACTGTTGGGATGCTTCATGGGATGTACCAGCCAACATCCTCAAAGGTGCTGGGACAAGTCCTGGTTGTTCTCATGAGGCATGCACGTCAGCTCATCTCCATTCCCACCACCCAGACGCAGGTGCACACCCACCACCCAGGCGCAGGTGCACACAGAAAAGGCACATTTCTATGCCATTGCCCAGTTCCCCAACAGCATAGCAGCAGGGGATTGCACACATGTGGCATTAGTGGCCCCCAGGCAATGGACCAGGCGTACCAGAACAGGAAACAGTTCCATTCCATGAATGCCCCAATGACATGTGATGCCCACCTCACAATCAGCCACTGATGTGCCCGATACCCTGGTGCCACACATGATGCCATGATACGGAGGAACAGCATCCTACCAGCGTATATGAACACACACAGAGGACAGCGTGCCTGGCTTTTGGGTAAGTTAGAGTCGTCAATCTGACAAAGACATAGCACTGTGACACACATGGAGAATGGAATGAGATGTAATATGAGCAAACTACAAGTCCCATAATGCATCACCAAAAAACAATGAATAGGTGATGAGCCATGAATGACTTACCCCAGTACACATACTGATCCCCAGGTGACTCCACAGGACATTCTGGCATGCAATGTGGCAGAACACATTCAGTTGCACCAAGCAAGGCACCTGTTGAAGCCATTTACTGCCAATGCATGGTCATGCGACTGTACATGGCCTACAGCCGTCTCCATAGTGTCAACTGCATGGGTGACAAAAACAGGATCAATGATGTTGCATATACTGTGAATGACTGAAAGTGCACTCTGTAGCCAAGGCCCCTCCATCACAATTGATGCAAGGTGTGTTATCGACATGCAGAGATGAGTGCACATAGGCCAATGGCACAATAGGGACATATACATGTATCTCAACAGACAAACGGCCATGTCTAACACTGTAGATTCAATTTCTTGAAGGTGACTCAGGCTATCCACAGTTAACCTAGCTGATGACACCTGTGAGGAACCCTGGTACACCACAGGAGGCTGCCTATAATGAGGCCCACAGGAGGACCAGGACATGTATTGAGCGCACCTTCGGACTGCTGAAGGCCAGAGTCACACAGGTGGGGCCCTCATGTACAGCCCTGAGAAAGTGGGCAAAATAGTGGTCATATGCGCAATGCTGCACAACATGTGCATACGAAGGAGCATACAAATATCTTCAGATGAGGACCATTCTCCCCTCCACCCCCAGCCCCCTGGCTCAGATGAGAAAGACGTTGCAGGTGAATATAGGGCACCTCAGGAAATACATGGTGAGGTGAGAGAAGGAAGAATGGTCTGGCAATTTCTTTGATGTCACTGATGATTCACTGAATGCACTACTATAGAATAAACACTGTACACATTGGTCCTCATTACGGGTCCGGCGGTAACCGTGCCAGTACTAATGGCGGGTTGCCGCCGGACCCATCAATATTTACTGGCACCTGACTTGCTAGTAACAATGGGGGATTACAACCCTGGCGGTCCGGAAAGTCAGGTGCCAGTGATTCGTGACTGTCTGCATGCCATTGCCGCTATACCTGGCAGGGTCCAGCCTGTGGGGCACAGCAGCTCTTGCATGCAGACCTGTAATATTCCGGTCCAGAAACAACTGTGCCGGTAAGGTTACCAGCTCCATTGTTTCCAGAATGGAAGGCTCAGAACAAGCCCCAATGTCTAGATTCAACAGTGATTTATTTTCAAATCAACAAACTCTGATCCCCAACTTCATTGCGCACCCCATGCCCTAATCCCCAACTCTATCACCAACCCCACACCCTTAGCCTCTCCCATGAGCTTAACCACTGTCACTTCCTTTGTTCCCTTTTTTGTGCATGGCAGAGTAGCACAAGGCATGCAGTACTGTGAGCTCCTAGGAGCCGTGCTGGCCTCCGACCACCCCTCAGTACATACCAGAACTAAGTTTCTCACTGCTCCGGAGGTGTTGCATGGTGAGATTGATTCCTCTGGCCATGGTCTCACGTGAGGCCGAGATTTGTTCTGCAAGCTCCCTCACCCTCTGGATGATGAGGCCGTTACTTGCATTTGTGTGCACTGTAGCCTGTGACCCTTGTAGTGCTTGCTGGTCCCAGAGTGCCCGAGGTACTTGCACCTTCAGAGGGTTTCTGGGTGTCTTGTGTGCCTGTTGGGAGACATGGAAATGTGCATCAATACCTTCAAGGAAATGTGATAGGTCTGTTATCATGGAGGCAACTATGTTGAGGGAAAACTGTGGGAAAGGGCCGGGCTTCAGCAACCAGTAGTCAATAATGGTAGGAATAGACTGGTAAAATACAGAAGGGATGGAATAAACTTGAATAGTAGGCTGCTGAAGTATAGCGATGAAGAGTGTGAGCACATCCTGATGAGTGGCTGTAGTCCGGGGATCTTTTGGGATTTTGTGTGGGTAGTAGACCGCCTGGGGCGGACAGGCTTAACAGTGCATGCAGTCTGCGCTCATGTGTTTGATGAGGCGAGCTGGGCAAAGCAACAGGAATTACGTATAGCGGTGAGGGACTTGGGGCCTGAACAGCTTGAAACCAATGAATATGAATTACGACTAGGTCTCCCGAGGAACAGTTATAGGAATTGATCATGGGGACAGAGAGCTCTCTGCCTCCAAAAAGATGGAGAATCGATGCTCATTGTATTGATAAATAAGAACTTGCATAATTTTGGGGCTTACTAAATAAGGGGGCATCCCCACAGGTTATTCTCCAGGGGAATGCGGTTTCAGAGGCAAACTGGTGTGACCATTTTGCACAACTCTACAAAATGGCTCCTGTAACATCTAGCTTCAGGATCCCTGATATACCATGGGAAATGGACTGCTCTGAAAGTAGAATAATGCAACTTATTTGTAGGTCATCTTCCTCGAGGGTGACCGGTCCTAATGGTTTGACCTATCAGGTCCTGAAGGGAGATGTGGGTATGTGGTCAAGGGTGATGGCCTGCCTCTTCTGCAACATCTTAAAGGAAACAATATTCTCCCCATCCTGGAAAACCTCAATAGTAATACCAATTTCCAAGGGGGAGATGGCATGGAACCAGTAAACTATCATACGATCTCCCTCCTTGATGTGGAAAGTAAAATATTCAGAGGGTTGTTATTGGGAGACTTGTAACGGTGGGAAAGCAAAACAACATTCTCTCAAGGTTCCTGACAGACCGGAAAGGACTTTCAATTAGCCTAAATGGGACAGTCTTGGAAATATCGGGTGAAGGCTTGTGGGAAAAGGGGGGTTCCCTGCTGTTCAGAGCCTGGATAGATGTATTCAGAGGCTTTGATACGGTAAATAGGGATCGGCTGTGGGGTAAGCTGGAAGGTTGGGGGGTCCCGAGATCCCTATGGCCCTATTGTCGAGTTTACATGAGGATATTTTCCTGAGGGTGAGGTTTGATGCAATGAGACATCTATCCGATGCGGTTAGGGCTGTGAGGGGAGTGAGGCAGGGACGTATGGTGGCATCACTCCTCTTCAACCTATATCTGGCAGATCTGGGGGAGTGTTGTATTCATCAACGTTGGCTAGCCCAAAGATTGGACTTCGCCCCGTAAGGTGGTTGGCTTATGCCGATGGCATTATCCTCCTGGATCACACAGAGGTATGGAGAAAGAATGCTCTGTCTCAGCCCACATGGCTGATAATGCACATGCAACTGCTGTGCACCAGAGCACTACGGGGGAAGCAGGATGGCACACACGACTCACCCCCACAGCCTCCTGCCAGCAGTCGGGTCTCGTGTCCCCAGCTCTGATGCGGTATCTTCGGGGTTAATGGTTCTGCCTCTGTCCCCGTGCCGCCAGGCATAGCAGCTCCTCCCCTGGCTACTGTCTCACAGCTGCTGTGTCCGCCATTATGACGTGAGCCGGCCCAGGCTCTGATATTGCATGATTTGCATTTGTGCTCCTTGGAGCGGCAGGGGTAGCATGGAGGACACCGGTCGCGTCCCCAGAGTATATGCTATCCCTCAGAAGTGCCACATCTGCAATTCGGTGAGTGAAGCAGATGGATTAGCTGGTATTTCTCCTGCCTTCTGCGGAGCCTGAGCACTGCATGCCATCACACTCAGGCTCTCGAGCACCCCCTGTTGATGTAGTTTTTCTAAACTACCTTTATTACTTCTTCTTCTTGTTATTATGCATTTATGTATGTTTTTGGTGAATCCATATGCCATATAACAGCCATTTTACAATCTGAGTGTGTGTCTGTGTGAATAATTGTCTCCCAGCATCCAAGGTTGTTTTTCAGTTAGTGTACTGGGGAGAAAAATAAGCAATATATCTGTGCACTTTTTGGAAAGCAAAACATTTTGGCGCTGTGAGCAGGGTGTCCTGTGATGATTAATTCCAGGCACCAAAGGATCTGCGCTTGAACACTGGTAGTATAGTAGTGGAGTTAGGCTGTGTTAATTAGTGTTTTGTGTTTGCACTTTGTGTGACTGCGTTCAGGCTGCAGTGAATAAGTTACTGTGCATAGACCATTGTAAATTATTGTACATATGAATACCCTGTTTAAGAAGAGGGATAAGGTGTCTTCGGCAGTCGGAGATTGCCTTAGTGTTGTTATGATTCGTGGATGGGCGACGGGGCCATATGAAGAATTAGCGAAAGAATTGACATGCAGCACTCGGCTGAGCAAGCCGTGGGGTGAATGTCTGGGCATCACTGGGACTGCAGATATAATGTTATTATATTAGGTTCCAGTGGAGAAGGGAAAGGAATTTGTTGCTCTGGGGAGGCGAGAGCAGATTCTATTGTATGCTTACAGAAAAATGCATCAGAGAAATGTGGAACGGGAGGTATATGTTTTGCGCTTGCAAAAGGAGTTAGCTGCTGAGAAGCACCTTTAACTGAACTATTACAATTGAAAATATGGCATGACAAAGCGCAGATTATCAGAAAGTTGCTGAAAGGGCGGCTGTCAGAGTTGTTCGGTTTACATACAAAAACAAGACAAGGCAGTGTCAACAAGAGAAATGTAGCTGCTGTGATTGCCACTGCAGGGGCAGATCAGCATCTTGATAAATGAGATGAATATATTTGGAGTTCTACCGACTCAGCCCAGAGGTGAGAGCAGAATCTTAATTAAAACAGGCTGTAACTGCTAAGCCAGTAATTATGTGTGGGGCTGCCTCCCATACGCTTAATCCATGGGGTGGAGGATTGTGTATTTGACCACACTGGACAATTACACAACACAGGAGGTTGGTGGAATTATTACTCATCTGAGGGAGAAGTCGGGGGAGCCTTTATTCACCTGGATGGTAGAAATGTATGACAGGGGTGTTGGGGTCCTGGTAGTTGATTCCACAGATGCCCCATGCTTCCTGCCTCTGTCCAGTGACACTAATATTGAAGAAACATTGCAGGCTGGGCCTCCTACAGGTGCGAATGGCCAAACTCTGCAGGTGTTTTGTTGCACCTAGCGGCCGAAGGATTTAACCACAAATATCCTATCACCACGGATTGGCCCACTGAGGCAAAGAAGTAGTATGCTTTGAAGGAGACAGTTCAACAAATCAGAGAACATGCTATGAAGGAAGCAGTTCATGTAGATGAACTGGTACATATGGGGGTGGTGCCATTGTCAGTGTCAAACAGAAATATTCTCATACAAACTACCCACCTGCATATAGGAGTGTCATTATCACTTTGTTAGTGGTCATGACTGCAAAGCCAACTGATAAAGCAGTGGATGCTATTCAGCAATTGTCAGATATGGGTGAATGGGACAAAGTTGAGGACAGACCGCAAGAGAGAGAGGGGCATAGTGAGAGAAGAACAGAAGCCAGGAGACAAGATAATAGAGACTACCAAGTGTCAAGAAAGGACATGTTTTTGACATTGTTGAAAGATGGTGTGCCACAGGAGGAGATTGATGGTCTTGAAACCAGGGAAATGTATGAGTCATATAAAAGAGAGGGCTTGCTGGATAAGAGCGCTATAAACAAGTTAAGAATTGAAACTGGGATTGGAGTACAGATTCCACCAGAATACATGGGGTTGATTGCTCCTAGATCTGGATTAGCATTGAAGGGCATGCAGGTACTGGGAGGAGTGATCGATGCTGATTCTCAAGGATAAATTAAAGTCATTTTAATTAACAGTGGAGACTAAATACTGCACATCCATGTAGGAGACAGGATATCCAAGCTGATTGTCATACCTGTACAATTGCCCATGATCAAAAAGGGGATCCCCTTACAGTGTTAACTACTCATGGGGCACATGATTTTGGCTCATCAGACCGCATGGAACCGGGTGCAAAGGTGTGGGTAGGGAAATCATGTGGCCCACCCGTAACCGCAGATGTCATAGCATCCGGCAGGGACCAATTGTTTTGGAGATGAAGCCTGGCCAAAAGAAATGGAATTATGTGCCAGCAGACAAATGCTATTTAAGAGAGTGATTATCAACACTGGGGGGCCCGGAAGGTCAGACAGAGAGAAAGTGTTGCTGGTAGATGGATGCATCGTGCCAGGGCCGTAGATATCAAAATCTCTCTCCCTGCCTGTGACAGAGCTTTCCAGTGCATTTTTTCGGTTTTTCAGGCCAGATGAAGGCATTCTTTAACGCTGTATCTACGGTGATGTATTTTTTCTAAACTACTTTTATTACTTTTTATTCTTGTTGTTTTTATGCATTTATGCATTTATGTATGCTTTTAGTGAATAAATAGGCCACATTAGAGCCATTTTATAATCTGAGTGTGTATCTGTGTGAATAAATGTCTCCCGGCGTCCAAGGTTGTTTTTCAGTTAGTGTACCGAGGAGAACAATAAGCAATATATCCATGCACTTTTTGGAAAGCAAAACAAACCCTTAGTGAGAAGGAACAACATAAGACAGAAAGGGGTTCCTATTCCAGTATCATTTACACCCAGACTAACCCAATCAAAACTTGTGAAGGGAACCCAAAGAAAGGTCATCATAAAAAGGGAAGAAACAAGAACAAGAAACAACCGAATACATTCCTATGTACCGGAAAATAGACTTCTTACCAGGTCTCCATTACCTTAAAAGAGAAGATGCTTTGGGCATAACTGGATACTGGATGTAAGGTGTGTGTGATTAGAACAGATTTAGTTCTCCAGGGTTGGAAGAAAATTGGAAAAGAGAAAATAAGTGGTGTCCATGGCCATGCGTATAAATACCAACAAGCACGAGTCCCTGTTAACATCTTGGGAAGACAACTGAATCTGAAGATGGCAGTGATCCCTAACCTGCCAACCCATTTAGTTCCATGAACCAACCTGCCACAATTCAACCAATGTGTTTTACGGGTAGCTCAGATTCAGCCATAAACTTTAAAGCTTAAATCAGCCCAACCAGGGAAGCCTGAACTTCCTTACATTCAGAGGGGAGTCGATGTGGAAGAAAGTCCAGTTTTATTGAAGATGAAACCAATACAGCCAGGGAGAGAATCCAACCCAAGGGGCATGCAGGATTCCTTGTACCGTCAGTCCGGTGGCTTCACACTAGCACAGAAAGAACAAAAGCTGAGTAGAGCTAAAATCCTCTTTCCATCTTTGTGTGAAGCCTTTCGGTCAAACCCATATTGGGGAAGGGTATACGAGAAGGCTGAGGGTATTCCCACTCCTTCTCTGCCTGGACCCTCTTCTCAGGTGTCCTGGGGATGGCCATCACTGTTTGATCCAGAACCTGATGGTGGACAAGCAGGGGAGGATCACCTCGGGATTAGGAGTTAGGTACCCACGGGTGAGATGTGGTATCCCCTTGTCCTACAGGTGGTAAATCTACATTTACCCCTCCCACGACCTCTTTAGGCTGCAATAAAAAATGTCCCCTCATTTTCCCACCTATAACATTTACCGGTACGGAGAAAAAGAATTCCCATTTGCCGAATTATCAATCACCCTACTCACTCTCAGCCTTAATTGGATTTTGTAAATCTTATCCTGTTTCCCCCTCCCCAATTCCAACACATACTGAGATGAAGAAGAAGCAACTAAGAGTAGAAAAGATTACCTATGGGAACAGTCCCTATAGTACTGTGAGGAGGAAGCCAACATGTCCCTCTAATGAGGTCAGGCAGAGTCAGGCATTTCACAACCCTCATACACACCTGCTCTCTATTGCCTACCAATTTAGTACTGGACGAAAGAAAAAGAGAGCTGAGAGTCAGGCATGTCTCATTAATTGGCCTAATTGGAGTCAGGCAAGGGAAACCAAGAACTCACACCTGAACCCCTTGACAGGGATCAAGTGTATAAAAGGTGGAGCCCTCAGTAGTGCAGAGGAAAGCATTTAGGAGAGCAGAAGGGAGGCTGTGTGGCTGAGTCCAGCAGGGGATCCCTTGTCATTCCTAAACAAAGTTTTGCCAGGGAAGCAAAGCGAGTAGTAGAGGGTGCCGGAGCATGGGAGCTGTCAAGGACTGACTGGAAGAGCACAGGATGCTGAGGCACTGAAGGTTCTGTGGGAGGAAGCGATAAAAAAAGCACAGCGAGGGAGCTGTGTCTCCAAGAAGCCAGAACAGTCTGAGAAAGGGGGCTGGGAAGAGTGCTGATCCCCTGGAAAGTGTTGTCCAGAAGCTGTTTGTTCGCTTGGGGTAATGAGGGAACCCAGGAATGCCTGTGGGGCAGGACGTCAGACCCTGACATCAGAGTGAGGAATCGTGAAATAAAATCAGAGCCGGTGAGATTGTATGCTAAGGAAATAAAACGGTTTGTGAATGTGTGAGTATACAAAGTTGCAAGCCAGCACATAGGAAAAGGAATACACCTATTCAACTGTGTGAAAGGCAATCATGAAACTGACAAGGAAAGAAAACATCAGATACTAAGTAGCAGAGTGTTTGCGTGTATGATTACACATTCTCGATAGCATCTGTTAAAGTAAAGGGTAATGAAGAAAGGGGATCTGTGTGTGAACTGAAAAGCAAGCAAAATAGAGAGAATCTACAGGGAGCATGGGAGAAAGGAAAAGCGAGCGAAATCCAAAGGAGGAAATATGTGAAGGGGAAATAAACCATACAAGTGTCAAGTTGAAAGTTGCTCAAGAAGATAAAGTTAAGATTGCTAAGGAGGGGGTGAAGCTAAGCCTGAGGGGCCCGGGTTTCGCAACCTGTAGTGGGTGGACCATGCAGTCTGACAGCTGCGTAACAACCCGGGATTGACCCCACTGAATGTGTGAATTATAAAATGAAATCAAGAGAACTTTGTGAAATATGGGAACCCTTAGAGGATTTGTACTTTGAAAAGGTGAACTATGAATATGATGATTTGGATACTTTGAAGTTAGAACTGAACTTTGTGAAACCAAGAGGGTCTAAGCTTGAGCGAGGGAAGCTTGAGAAGCCCATTGAATGTTTATGACTCTAAGAGGCTTGAGCTTGGCAAAAGGCAGCCCTGACTAGCCCATTGAAGTGAAAACTAAGAAGAGGCTTGGGTTTAGGGAAGGGAGCCCTGAGAAACCTATTGAAGTGTGTGAAAGTAAGAGAAGGCTTGAGTCTGGGAAATGGATCTCGGAACTGTTGGAACTTTAACAAACTGTGGTGAACCCGAGTGTCTTGAACTTGGGGAATGGAGCTGTGGAGAAGCTCCACTAACATCCCATTTTACTATGAACAGTATTTAAGTTTATCCAACCCCGTACACATTGAGCCTCAATACGAGTTTGGAGGTAGCCATGCCATTTGTAGCTGCATGGCTACCCCCAAACTGGATACTCGGTCCGGGTTCCAGAAATAGGGAATTACCGGGCTATGCTGACTTTGGCGGGCCCGGTAATTCACATTATCGGGACCCGGTACATCTCCATTCCCATTTGACCCCCCATAGGGCTCAATGGGAATGGGGAGGATGCTAACAACGGACACGTTAATGACGGGCCCGTTGTTAGCATCCTGGCCTGCTAGCGGGTCCCGCTAAGGACGTCTGGTCTGGCCAGGCGTCCAGAGTGGGACCCACTGCAGACCTCGTAATGTGGCAGTCTGCAATGAACGGTGCCGGTCCCTTACCCGCACCATTCATTCCGTGGCCGCCTTCCTCGTAAAGAGGCCCATTGTCATTCTAGAGAAGTCAGGGCAAGCATAGATTTGACACAGACACCCACTATCTTGAATAAAGGTTTTGTTTTCGAAACTGATATCTTTTGTGTCTGTGTCTCTCTTTTCACCATGCCAACTTCACAACTGCCAACCTGTTAGTATTGGCGGCTTCATGGTTTTTCCTGCATCCCTGTTGTTTCTCCAGCCAACGAGATATAGATTGCAGGTGAAAAAAGCAGTGGCACATTTAGCTGCATTTCCAGAAGCCTCTTTCTTGGCACTGCCTCTTTGTTCAGTGGCCTGGGGGTTGTGAGGACAAGCCGAGGGGTGGCAGAGGGGGGCTCAGGGGTAGCAGCTGCTACCCTTGCAAGACCCAAAGCACATTCCCGAATCTAGGGTGCTATATTTACAATGATGTGCCATGGCATAGTACTTGATGAATTAAGTTGTGCTGATCCTCTCAATCCACTATCATAGGTACTTAGGTTTGAAATGCCTCTGCAACTGGCTTGGCCACTGTATGCACATTATTTAATGCATCCACAAGGGTAACCAGGTGTGATGCATAATTAGAATGCAATACAAGAACAGTGTGATTGCCCCCCATGAGAAGGCAGCTAGGTGGAGGCAATAGTGGTATGCCACAGAGGACAAATGCAGTGTTTATGTAATTCGATGCCCAAGTGGGGACAACAATATAGGTCACATGAAAAAAAGAAGAAAAAAACCATCCTCCTGTTGGCCTAGATGTTGTATTAAGATGTGGATGGCATGGTGTCTAATCTTATGGTATTTTTTATACATTTGACAATGCAAGAGGTTTTGGCAGTATAGGCAATATACATATTTGGAGTTGCTTCCAGTACAAATAACTTGCTATCAATATGAGAGAATCTGCAGACTTTGAATATACAGACATAGTTAAGTGTTCAAATGGAAGTACTTGATGATGGCTTAAAAAGCTCTACAAAGTAGACTCATTTCAAACATATGTCATGGAGGATGCAGTGGTTGTCAAGTCATGCTGGATTTACAGCAGAAAAAACATTAAGGGTTTTTATTTGATGTTTACTGACACAGAATGTGATCAATTTCATTCTATGGTGATGAGCTTTGAAAATCAAATAATTATAGAATAACAATCTATTTATATCTTAGACGGACACACATTGCCCTTAGAATGAAATACAAAAGCCAAGGCTGTATCTGAAACAGCAGAGTTAAAAACCTGTTTTGAGCCTTAATATGACATTTTGAGCTATGCTAAGATGCAACTTTGCAGAGTTTGGTTTGTGGAATGAATGAAGCAATGAGAGGAGTCCTTGCTTTTGTCACTTATCCACGCATTACTCCATTTGACTTTGTTCTTGTCAACTATGATCTTAGTGAGCTTCATCTATCTTGTAGGTAGAAGCTTTATGTGTTTTATGATTTTTAAAGACGTGTTTGTCTAGACCATCACTGGGCACAAGTCTCAAAGATTGACTTTGGATGTTGCACTGATTGATATATGTCAAGCTGTATTTAAAGAAGGCATGTCATTTGTAACATTGCTCCGTGTTAAACATTTATTAGGGTTATATTTACTTGATTTTGAGGAATCTAAAGTGGCTGCTGACAATGTTTGTGCTGAGGAATACTTTGGCTTCATAAGCTGTACACCTCTCCCTCTGGTTTGTCGGCTAGACTTTCACCTGATATGAATCTTCAACACCAGTAGCTCTACATTTGCCATTTCAAATGACAAGCCTAATGCGATCAGTAAGTACACGCTCGCAACAAACTCCTTGTGGATGAATTAAAAGGTTGATTGAGGAAAAACCAAGCAGAGAACATAGTAAATCTGGTATTTGTTATCCTGTAGTAGTAGATTCCCAAAGTACATTTTTTTCTGAAAACACCTAGCAGCATGCACTTGAATTTCTTATAACTATCTTTAAGGTCTTAGCTAAGGATCATGGACCAGTGGAGTCATGGCCTATGAGTGAATTCATGATTGTTCAGCTTCTAACCATCAAATTGTTTCGAGAGAGTCTTTACCGTTCAGTACCGGACGAAGAACTGGCGACAAATCCTCACCATGACATGTCCTTTACCAATGTTCTCTATCGCCAGTCTTCACTGAGACACTTGGAGTGTGATGCTGAAAATATACTGGGCTGATGGAACAAAGATAAATACTAAAACTTTGAATTTTGGCAAAAGGCAGGTATACATTTTGCAGAAAACATTTAAAACTTTTGTAATCATACTGCATTAAGGGTTTACAATAGTGAACACTATATAGCTTGGTTGAAAAGAGAAATAGATTGGCATGTATGGCATGGTTCTGTAGTTTCATACAAGTCCAGATTGCCTAGGGATTAAAAGAAAGCTGGTTGATTGCTACTGGGTACAACATTTTAATATTTAGATATTAGAAAAGAAAGTAAAGTAAATGCACAAATATAAAAAGTTAACTATAAGTTAAATACAGTGCAGTTAATAATGTTTACCAAGTATTATTATCCATTTTGTTTTTACAATAAATGTATAGTTATGATATAGTGTTTTGATACAATATGAACATGCTCTGACAAAAGATGTCTTTATTAGTATGTATGTGGCATAGTTTGCGGACACACACCATCTCATTATTAAAAGCCATTCTTCATATCTCAACAAATATTGCTGTATAAACTTATTTTCTTTTATGAGACTGTAGTACATTTGTTTTCCTTTAAAAGTTTATAGACTTACAATTGAATTACATTGTTGGGGGTTTCTTTACGAAAGGTGTTTTGATAGAAGTATTCCCATGTATCACATTTGAAAACAACATAATCATTAGTGACAAAAGGTTGAATCATTGCATCATCAATAATAAAGACATACTGCATTCTATCATTGATCCATTAATACTTATTAAAAGAACTAAAAAGAGAGGCACTGCCTGGGCAGTATTTCTTCACATATGTATTATACTATTAAGATTATACTGTTCATTTTTCAGAGATATGACATCTTGTCTATAAACAATATTACACTATTTTGAGAAGAGTACCCTAGCTACTATTAATATCATATTTAGTACAATATATTTTATTGAAAATATGGCTATTGAACTACAATTTAAAGGAAGATTTGATGGAAGTGTGGTAGGGGGAATATGAGTGTCTGGGCAAGGGAGTTTGTACTGGTAGGCATTGAGTCAGACAGCATGCTGATCTATAAGGAGATACAATTAGAACATATGTGGTAATGAGCATTTTGTAGTGAGGGTGTTTTCTAGTACTGTGGAAGAAGTACAATGCCCAGAGATATGGTTGGTGGCCCTTGAAATGTGGACGCTAGAATTGTCAATCAGCCATTTGTATGCACCCACTGCATTACTGACAGGGCCAAAGTAAAATGTTAAATGAGGGGCACAAAGGAACAGGGGGGAAAGAGAACGGGAGAGCGTGAAAAGGGAAGAAGGAAGTAGAACATCTACAAGAAACCTACATACAATGCAAGCTGTGGAAGATGTAGAGCTGATGAATTAGAATCATTGAACGACTGTGTGAAGTCAGGTCTGCTTCCAAAGGCCAAATACCTGATGTGAGCAAATCTAGACATCAGATGGCAAAGATGTTCAGTGGAGCAAATACATCATGAAACACATGGAAAGTATAAAAAGGGCATGCAATATAAAGAGATCACCTTTACCCATTACATAAATATAAAATGTGGCGTGGGACTGGTATATCCTGTGAAACTCGGCATATGCACATTTAGCCAATGGTTCTCCCTTTAAATAATAGGTTTTATGTATTTATATAATTTACATCTCCCCCTGGCATGTGATGTGAATACGGTCTGCATTTCCAGACTAAGATTCCCTATGAGAATATAATTTGACCCATTTAGAGGAAGTTGATATTTTTATAACAACCCCACCCCTCACTGATTTTTCAAGTTTTGAATTTCACCTAATGCCACTTTTAAGGTGCCCTTTCTCCTCAATATTCTTCGCTGATAGTGAGGGACTACTTTTGGACCTCTGAATATTCTAGAAGGTTTTAGGTGCTGTTTATGTCATGTTGTGCTACGTTACTCAGCCTTTAAGGGGCATTTGGCTTTGTCTGTGCTTTTCTATTTTGCTACTTACCAAAAAAAGGATGGACTTAGTTGCCGCTGTCTCATTGCTCCCCGTCTTTGCCAACAGGGGACATCATAGAAAAAAAAGGGTTTCATTTTTTTAGATTCCTATTCTGATTTCCATGGCTGTCTTCTTGGCCTGTTTTTCTATTATGAGAAGACGTTTGACTGCAAGCCCTTCTTCATCTTGGAAAAGCTTTTTATTAAAATCACCAATTGCACCACAGAGATTTTGCGTGGGTGCTAATGAAGATAAACACCTCTTGGGTGGACATTACTGCCCTCTTCCACTGCACCAGCTACACTAACTCTACCAAGATTCCAAGGTTCTAAAAACAGTTACATCATCCTCCCCTCTGCTTTCATTTTTCCACAGTGAAATAAAAGAGAAAAAAAACACAAAAAACGGAGGTGAACCAGCAACCACTCCCAAGCCGTGGCAACGAAGAAGCCGAAGGGCCGGGATGAATTTTCAAGCAAGAGCAGACGTTCAGATTAAACTGATGAGAGGGAAAAAAAGAGGAGGACGATAGCATGAGCCAGACGCAGGTTCTCCTCCTGTGTCTATTCACAGAGCTCTAAATATGGGCTCCTGGTCCTTGTGGAGAGGATTCTTAGAGAGCCTATTGAAGAGGTGGGGAAACATTGCAAGCCATCTTCTGCTTGGTCAAGGGGGACAGCAAGATATGATAAGTTATTTATAACGCACTTAATACCCAGAGGTCCCGAAGCGCGGACCCGGGGATCGAACCTGTGTTGCTCCATGTCACCTTGCTTCCAAGGCGAGCACATTGACTCTGAGCTATCCTCCCGAGATGGTGATAGTTCCAACTCTGCTCATGGTTTACAGATATCTTTCCAGACACAAAACAATATTCTACCGGGTGTGCAAATTGCTGGTATTGAGCCCCTGAGCTATCCTCCCGAGACTGTGGTAATTCCAACTCTGCTCATGGTTTACAGATATCTTTCCAGACACAAAACAATATTCTACCGGGTGTGCAAATTGCTGGTATTGAGCCCCTGAGCTATCCTCCCGAGACTGTGGTAATTCCAACTCTGCTCATGGTTTACAGATATCTTTCCAGACACAAAACAATATTCTACCGGGTGTGCAAATTGCTGGTATTCTTTTAAATGACTTTTGGTAGATAAACAATGTAACCCAGTTCCAAATGTAATCTATGTACAGATATGCTCCCATTTCATCAGTGTGTGTACAGAGATGGTCATCAATCTATGTACGCAGTAGCTTGTCTTACTGCCACATTTTGTAGGTTGAAAGCTTTTGATAGTTGGATTTAGCATTTAAGCTGCATGCGCAGTATGGATGGTAGACAACGTGCTCTGCTTCAGCGCAGTGGCTGCAATCACTGGGCACCTTTCCTGAGCTAACACACAAAACGGGCTGCTATTCCCTCTCCTCTGCCATAGGATACACTGGGCATTATTACGAGTTTGGCCGTGTGGTAAACAACGGGTGGCAATTCTGTAAAAGTCACTTTTTTGGTGTTAGCAGAATTAACACCATTTTTATGCAACGACGAATTCTGAGTTTTTTATAAAATCGAGGATCACCTTCAGCAAAAAGCTGGAGGTAAATCCTCCACTTTACCTCCAAAAGTTGGCAGAATTACTGCCCATGTTAATTCTGCCAAAATAACCCTGGAGTCCTATGGACTTAAAACATGGGGATTTCCACCACCTTGCGACTACTCACAATTCAGTGGTATGACGACAGGACAGAGCGGCAGCAATGGTAAGCGATTATGGCAGTAATGCAGCATATTTACCACCGAATTACCGCCAAACTCATAAGGAGCCATCTGCATGACAATGTCAGGGCTAGGCACAGACCCTGAACATATCACGTTAAATCGCATGGCTTAGGGGTTTCTCATACAGCGGGACCCACGTACGGTGCTCTTCTGCATGATTAAATAACTCGGCCCCATGTACACTTATTTTGACTTCTACAGAAAGGCATGGGTTGGACACTGCTCACATTCCAATATTACGCTAGGCTGAAGGAAAAGGAAGCTTTGATTAACCCGTGCTCCAGGCGCGTCAAAATGGGGTCCAGGAAGTAAAGAAAGGCTGTGGTATCACAGACTGTCCAAATGAAACTGGATAGTACTCTGCAAGACGAAGAGGTGTGTACAAACCTGATCCAAAAGTGACAACAAGTCATAAAGGATGTTACCATAGTGGCTGGCAATGAGTGTAGCAAATGGCCTGCTGTTTTCCTAGAACTACTCAGCAGAGAGCCGTGGTGTTAACTCGTTAAACTCCTGCCATGAAAACTAATCCTCAGAGTAAGAGAGTAAAGGCAATAAGGAGAAAGGCTCAGTATCGAAAGGAAATGCACATTCTGAACATTGTATGCTTAATATGTTTGTTCTTGCAAAAAAAACGTTTTTGTAGTTTCAACGACTGTCATATTAAAAATGTGTGAATTTGCTCAGATATATTTTAACTTCCATGCCATGCTTTTGATGTTTTTTGGGCAATAATGACTCTCAATTGGCTGCAGCCTGGTGTCATGGGCCCAAGTAAAGCAAAGAGGTTAATGAGGAAGTATGAGGGCAAGTAAGAGCTATTATATAGGCAATCAGGATATTAATTAGCAATGCAGAACTTGTTTCACAACCACACTGCACAATCACGAGTCAATTATAATTTTCATGAAGTATTGAGATGCGATGAGGAACAGCCATAAAATATTTAATACGCTGAGAAACAGCCAACACGTGTTTCGACCAAACGGTCTTCTTCTGGGCGGCCCCTGCTTTGTGCGGTATTGTGAAATACTGACTGTCATATGCTTTCTGCCCCGGCTGGGGATCGCGTAGCTACAGGTGCGCTGCTCACTTGTCTCTCTCATCCCTTGCAGAGATGCAGCCTGGTTACCAATGGCACAGAAAGCAAGGGGCCCACATCTGGGGATGCCCTCTCTCATGTAGTGAGACAACCTAAAAGCAAACAGTGGGGTCTGCAAATCAGATCATGGTATGTTGGCCAATTGGGTGTCCATATTCAACTGGAGCTCAGAGCATCTTGCTACTGGACTACAAGATGGGAATTGATGGCGCAGTTCTCGCTTCCATTGCATCATTCTTTCATGATGTGCACATGTAATAAGAATGGACTCCTTCCTATCTGGTTTGCAAGGGAGGAACTGCCTAGGCTCTGCCCTATCATCATGGTGCCTCGTTGGCCAACCTTTTTAAGATGCATTTTCAGATGCATGGGAGTTCTACGTTGAACACGTTTCCATTGGAAAAAGGTCAGAGTCAAACAGACTTAAGTTATTCGTTTCTCAGATCCATGAATGGACAAGCAGTCTTTGTCTCAAAGATGCCAAGATGGATGTCCTAATCGTTGGCATAACCAACCCAGCACATCGCCTAGTCAGTTGGCCTCCTTCACTGGGCTACACTCTTGAACCAGTAAGCAAAGCAAGGAACTTGGAGTTTCTGTTCCAAACTTCACTCCTCCTTATTATACTCATAGACGTGGATTCGTTATAGCATCTGCATGAAGCTACCAAACATGATTTGAAGGGTCGTGCTGATTGGACAGCTTTGAAATGTCTTCACTAGCTCCCAAGCAAGCAAAGAATTGTGTTCTTGGCACTGTGCATGATGCTGAGGGCAGTCGGGCATTGCGGGCGTACTTGTAATAGAAATACCACCACCCGCGCAAGAGAAAGCCGCCTCAGACACAATCCTTTCCGTCTACCTTAAACTGGACACAATATGGTATTAACATCATAGGCTCACCACTTGTAAAAATCTATGTGCGGTGTTGGGACATGGTCGGCCACATAGTATTACTCCCTTGTAACTCAAAGCCAAAACAACATGGCTGCCACTCACTAATCCGGAAGGGAAGAGCATCTTCCCTCGCCCTACTACCCGGGAACCTTGAATGCTACTTGCGCACAGCTGAAACGTTTCCCTCCACCCCTCACGAATTCTAATTCTCCATTCTTTTCTTCTTGTTATTGTGTTTCTGTATTTTTCCCCCGCATTTTTGTTCCGTATTTATTTTCGGCCTCTGAATCTGTTCTATATGTGGGGCAGTGAGGCTGTGGCAGCAGCAGCAGCAGCGTTCATGAATGTACCTGGTGTCAGGCATTTGGGGTGACGAGCCTCAGCTGACCCAATATTGACAGCAATCCCATCGCCAGATGTGCGGAATGCAATGTAGAGGTTGCTCGGTGGGAAGCACAGGCCACTCTCCTTCTCTCAGGAAGGCAAACGCCCCTTTCCGGTGACAGATCAGGCCTGGCGGGGAATCCGCACTCTTGCCCTTTGACCCCGGTACGGGAGGATCAAGAGCAGACACATTCCCGAGAGGTAGAGCTAATCCAGTGATGAATTTGGCAATCAGGCTCCTGGTCTTTTTTCTAGTTCTTTTGGTATTTTGCAGGGACTGTGGCCACATCATTTTGGGTATCTGTCTAGTGGTGAAATAAGCAGTGAATGCAATGCTTTTTACACTGCTACCTATTCTCCTTTAATACCTCTATGGTGAACATTGGAATTGCCTTTGAAATGTACACATGGCATTAATCTTTATCTAGAATAAGAAATGCCACATTTTAACAAAAATACAATATTTGTGGGATTTTTCTTGTTTCCTTAATTACATGATTGATGTCGTTCCACGCTCATTGAATACAATGTTGGCTGCATTTATTAATTACTTTGTTTTTTGCAAACCGACCTTTATACATTTGATCTAAGTATGAAATTATTTTGATTAAGTCTTGTTTAACTGAACTTAAATCCATTAATCATGTTAACCATGTAACAATATTTGGGATTATAAAATATGAGTATTTAAACAAGCTTGGTATAGTTTAATGTTGTTACGTTAGTAGCGGTTGTCCTTGGGTCTTACTTTAATAATGCAACTTGGCTTTCAGTCTATGCTGCGGGGAGATATATAAGGAAGGCCAAAGGTTCACTAGAGTTTAAGACTACAAATAGCACCCTTAGTCTTAACATCTCAGCCTCCCTCCCCTCAGAAACCGGGGGCCTCATCATACGTTTGGTGGTATTAGTTAATACCGCCAAACTAATGCGGTAGCATTAATTTGTCTCCTCATTTACAGGTGTCACTATTACCTATTATGGCGGCACATTGAACTCCAGTATGGGTAGCCGGTATTGGCGCATGTGGTAATTCCATCTGGTCCATTTCCCTCATTGAAAGGACCTTAATTATGCAGAGCGGTAAAACAGGCAGCATTTTAAAATACTGCCTTTTCAACTATTAACGTATTACTTGCAATAAAGCCTGCAGTGTTGAGTGAAGTTGTAGACCTTTGCTTCCACACACTTCACAAAATGAAATATAAAACTACACAAGCTTCATGAAGTTATGAAACCTTTCAGTAGGCACATTAAAATCTTCAGGAGCAGCTTTTGAGTGACTTACATTAACAGGAAAAATGGTGCCCGGGAAGATAAACAATCTTCTTTTCTTTTACTCTTTAGGCCTGTCTGCGAGGAGAATTATTTCCCAAAATGCTAATTGCTGAAATTCCTGCAGATCATTAACAGTTACTTCAAGGTCAAAGGGAGGGCAGCGAGGCGAGCAAGCCACGCACCACCTACCGAAGATAACACTTGCCCTTCCTCTGTTTCTCCCACAGCTGAGCTGGGCATGGACAATGCTCAGATTCTCTGGGGCAGATTCTCAAACATTTGTTGGTCCCAAGTGATGCAATGCATGGGGGCAAACGGGAGGGAGCGTCAGTTTGCCACCGGGCAGATCTTGAAAGTTTTGAGCCATTCTGGATAGGCTCTGCAGTGAGGAAAACTGGTCCGTTTTGAATCATGCATGGGGCTATATTTACCCCAGCTGCTTCGTGCCTCGTGAAACCGACCCATCAGTTTCTAGAGGCCTCTTGTACGGCATTCTTCATTTTCCGGACGCCCGCGTTACCGATATTCAGTTCGGGACTCAAAGTGAAAGATCGCTAGTTGAGCGAAGTCATGCCACGACTCGGGAGGAGCTAAATACTTCCTTCCCATTGTTTGTAAACATTCTGCGTCCTGCATTTTCAGCATACAGGAGGCGGCTTGGCATAGCTAGAAGGAGACCATGTTAGGGATTAATTTCGATTGGCATGAATGAGATCAAGTTTGCAGAAGAAAAACTTTCAGAATGAAGACTAGATTTAGCCTGGAGTTTTAGCATCATAGACGCATACCAGAGGCTATTGGAGCTTAAACCACTAGGCGAACCAAATTGGGTTTGCAGAAATGTGTTAATGTTCATCCAATCCTGCTGAAGACATACACAATTTGTCAAGTCGAAACTATTTACCAACTGGGAAGCCCGTTTCGTAAAGAAGATCCATATCTATGGGCACCAATAGTCGATATTTTGTCTGGAATGAACAACTATTAGCAATATAATGGAAATGAATTGGAACTTTCTCAATATCTTAAAATAATTCAAATGTTTTAGGAATTAATTAGTTGAATGAATGTGGGAATGCATGATGTTTAGGATGTGTTTTAAATAACTGATTACAAATGTTTAATAATTGTTTACATTCAAATCAAAATAAAATAAAATAAAATAAAAATAATGATTTGAACCTTATAATCATCTGCCTTCCTTCACCAGCCTTTCTCGCTACCCTGGCACCACCTTTTGTTTTACTCTTGTACCGCAACTACATTACTTTTTACACTATGTTTCCAGCAGTGTTCCACCAATTGACAGAAGTTGAATTAATAGTGGAACACCATGGCTCTTCTCAAATTTTTCAGCTCTCGTTCAGTGGTGTTTGTTGTGCAAATGTTGAAATGGTGATTTACAAGCAATTGGGTTTATCACAAAGGCTCTTCTGGAGGTGGGGGGTGGGGTGACTGCATCTTGAATTTAGTGAGACCCTTAAGACAGTTTAAAGTGTAAAATGATCAAACATTCCTAGCTTTTAGACTCATATAATGTTGCATTCTGGTACTTATAGGCCAGCGTATGTAATGTGAACAGGAAGGCACAATGGGAAACAAATACCTCTCCCAATCAATCTGGGCCATCCCCTGGGGCTAGTGAGACATACAGGTAGATCTGCAGAGATCTTTGTCCAACCATGCAAACGCAGGGCCGTCTGTGCCCTTTCATGATAGTAACGCCTACTGTGCTACCAACCAAGGCAAATGCATGCTGCTCTAGACACATTAAAAAAGAGTCCCAGCTGCCTTGAATCCCAGTTCCTTGCCACCCCTCCAGGTGTCATCTTCTTTGCTGCAGGTACCTCCTCTTCTATTGTTAAAGCAACTCACCAGGTGGCTCAATTTCCAAGTGGCTAATTTGTATAGTGGATAGGTGAGACAATTGTGCCTTAGATAATAGAACCATGAATATTGGAACACTTTTAGACCACACCCTACTGAACATTTTTGACTATAATGCCATCTCAGATTTTTCCTGTAACAAAGTTGGCAGCCCCTTTTAAAAATTGGCGACTAGTTTTCATTTAGGTATCTTCATTTTTTGTAGATATTCATTGTTCAATCATTTACTTGTGGTTATGCGATGCCCAGTGTACAGTTTAGAAGAATATAGAAATTCAATGATTTAGTCAAGGGAAGAAAAACATAACCTTTAGCAATTATTGATTGATGTTTATGTAATGCAAATGAAGTGTATTATATTACTGATTTTAATGTAATTGTTCATTATTGAATGAATCTTGATACTTCTCCTGAACAAGATTATTGGTAATGCCCTCCACCCCTGTATTTCAGTTAGAACAAAGAGCGCCACAACACTGTAGTGCAGCCTTCCTACACTTCGCTGTAGAGTGCAGCCTTTCTTGCAGCCACATTCTAATAGTTTGCTGCAATCTTGCGTAGCCTCTGGTAGGGTTGTTCAGGATATTCCCCATCCACCTTCCTCCTTCTTCTTCCACCCCCAATCACTTGGCAATGGAAGCTGTGGTGTTGCAACCATCGTTTGGGCCCAGCAGTAACCAGCCTGGTAGACATCTCCTTTTGTATGCTGAATGAGATGAAGATTGTCAGTTACTCTACCTTTCTGAGTAAATAGGTGTTTTCTTGCCTCATTAACATGTTCGGCGCTGCTAGTATGGTCATATAGCAAAGCTGCAAATCTCTCCAATGGCTTCAGCGTTTCTGATTAGGCCTGTCAATCAATCCACAAAAAGCTGAGGTGACATCTCCATATGCCTTTGAAGTGGCCCATGCTGTCCTCCTGCCTGTTCCTGCAAGAATGGACACAGTGTTACCCCAGTTATTGCCTGAAACATCGGTAAGGCAGTACAACGATCAGGACCCAAAGCTCTTGCTGACTCATGAGCGGCAAAGAACCGGAAGTTCTTCCCAAAGGCAAATGCAACCCATAGTTCTTCAATGTTCAGATGTTGTGCAGATGTAATGGCGATAAGTACAATATCGGTGTCCACGGTGCATATTTCAGCTTTGTTATATCCTTGCTGCAGAGCATCACATAAATGGAGTAGGATGCAAATGTCTGCTTCTTCGTGTGAGCATGGAGCCAGTTCCAAGATAGGTCTATTATTTATAGAAAGAACATTGGTACTATTTGTGGTATTTACCTGCTTGTTTATGTCAATATCTGTTAAGGTTTTTGCCAAGAAAGAGAGCAATTCAGTCTTATTTTCATCAACCCAGAGAAAATCCTGCCAATTTTTAGGAAGTGCATTTCCTGGTTCAGCACATTTCCAACAGCTTTTACCCTTTTACTGCATGTGTCCCTCTTCAAGATATCAGGCTTGTGCACATCGCAGTCGACATCTAGCCCTGTAACATTTGAATCTGAGATTCGATGTAGGGTATTAACACAGCACTGGCATGATCTTTGAATGTTTTTGCAAATATTGGTAGCAGCATGGAGGCAATTGCAGCGCCATCAAGGATGGTCATTTGGACTTTTGCTTTGGAAGTAGTGTTTTTTACAGGAGTGAGTTCTTCACGGCAAATCAATAAATCAGACTTGGTTCTGGTTCGTAGACTCCATAACCTTGATAGTGTTCATGTCTAAATATATCAGCCAGGTCTCCATTACGTATCTATGATACAATATCGAGTCTAGATAATAGTGAGCAGTCATTCCTTAGCGATGTCAAATGTAACTGCTTACTTGACTTATCAAAAAATGGGGGACGGCTGAAGAGGAGGAGGTTATTCCACTTATTAGGATCTGCCTTACCTTTAGTTTGAATAAGCATGTCACTGACATATGACTCATACTGGTCAACTGCAATTTTTACAATATTTAGCAATGTGTCTGCAACTGCTGGATGTACTATATTTCTGCTGTCAAGTACCATTAGATCACAGCTAGTTTTGCTAAATGGGTTTTCCATATCTTACATTGCATGAGTAAGGGCATTACTTGCAAAAGTAATCTTTGAATGCTTGTTGGCCTTGTGGTGGTGCTCATCTTTTTCCCATCTCTTCATTTTTGTGGAGTTAAATTCTTCAACTAAGTGAGCCATCTCAGCACCAGAGACCATCCGGTGATTTAGAGCTGTTGGATTTTCTTCTCTGGCCTACAGCCACTCCATCACCTTTGGCTGATGCATTGTGTTGCTCATGGGACTGATCAATGGAAATAGCAGAGAATGCACGCTTTGACCTTTTTGAGACAAACTTTCCATTCATGAATTCTTCATTGGTGTTAGGGTGATGCTTTTTAAGTGAAACCATATCATGTAAATGGACAGGAATCCATTGTGCACAGTGAGTGTGCTCCAAGGAAAAGAACCAGGGAACATTCTTGGATAGCACCTCAATATAGCTGGAAATAAAATCATCAAAAGGAGTTGGAATGATGTACCAGAATCTAAATTGGGACATAATCTAAATTGGGTACATACATATCCCTTCTTTATTTACACTAGTCTTCAAGTGAATTAACTTGACTGCTATTCCATATGTCTAGACTGTAGTCATTGTAGGCCTGCTGCGGAAGTACATAGAGGCTACTGGAAGTGATTTGATGAGCCCTACAGGTAATAGTCAGATGATAACCTTTTATAAAAGAATCCACCTTTCCAGCTGTGGTAATATCAGCCTGAACAAGTGCTCCAGTCCACCCACTTTCATTCAAGAGACTTCCAAGAACCTTGAGAACTGCTATCTCAATAGGCAGCCCACCCAATATTACTATGAATTGATCTTCACCATGAGTTGTGGGCTAGTTCACTGGATCTGTTTTGCCAATGCGTAGAGTGGCTGGTCAAACCTAATAATTAGAATTTGCCCAGGATTAAGGCCTTCAACTGCTGTCTACACAATATCTATTGGATGGCAAATCATGGCCACTGACATAGCATGGTCTGGAAATAGAGGAAGCAGGAATGAAAGTGTTAATTCACAGTATTTTGGAGTTTCTTCTTGTTGACTTGCATGGTATGCTGACAGATGATTATTTCATTCCCATGTAGGTTGTCACTAGCAAGTACCTGTTTTGCATGCTTCAGCCAGGTGTATTCTTTCAGCATACCTTGCAGTGTAACTTGGTTGTCAACTAAGTTCTCTTTAACGGTTGGAACAGGACAATCAGTTCTCATACAAGGAACTGGGTGCACGGTATTTATTTATTTTATTTTATTTTTTACATTTATAAAGCGCTCACACAGCCCGTGGGCATCGAGGCGCTGTTACAGGAATTGTTTTTTTTTTCTTCTTAGTAGTTACGTATTTATAACACGCTTAAACACCCAGAGGTTTCTAAGCGCGTACCCGGGGATCGAACCTGTGTTGCTTCGTGTCGTCTTGCTTCCAAGACGCGCACGCTGCCGCTGAGCTATCCTCCCTCACGGTGGCATAGCACTCAGGAAGATGTTTAGACGCTTTCTCTGCACAAAAATTTTTAGTCATAGTCTGGTCAGTCCCCATACAATTATCATTTGGATGTTGAAATATTGATATTCCTGTACCATTGAAAGAGTCGTGAGCTGTGGTAGAGCTTGGATTATGCTCTATGTTGTCGACCAAACTAGTTGTGAAGAGCCCTCATTTTAACTGAAGAGGAAGGACAGCATTTTCCATTTGATAGTGATGACTTACTTCATTTCCAAGTACTGATGAGATGTGCAGAACACGGTCATATGATATGCTTAACCTGAGATTGTGCAGTGTTTCAACAAGTTCATGCTTGCAAGTTCTTGTATGGGTTAAAATACCTAAGTAGATCGGCAAAGGAATTTCCCATTCTCGGTTGTGCCTGAAGGCTCTTTCATACTCATACTCCTGACGTCTCACCAAACCTTTTTACAATAGTAACTGCGCAACTGTGAGGATTAGTTGTGACATTGTTGAAGAAATTCACTGAGCTTTCATGTTTGGGTTCGTAACTATAGCAACCAGTGCTAACAGAGATGCTGGCACAGAGTCTTCCTGACACTTGTTTCCAAATGCTCAGTTAAATGGATTTTTCATTTTAAATATGTCTCTTCTCACTATATTTGCTGCTTCAGCAAGATGAACAGAATCACTATCTGCATCATATTCAAATGCTTTGCTCAGTTCTATGTTCTTAGATCGGCATGCTTTTTTTCACAGAGTTTTTTGTTGAACATTTTCAGCTGAAAAAAGCTCATTGAATATTTTTTTTTACATTTGGGGGAGTTGCCCCACACCCCTTCCCCTATTTTGCAGTGCCCTTAATCACCCACCCACCCCCTATATTTTTCAATGCGTTTTTCGGCTGAAAATGTTCGGCAAAAAACGCAGTGAAAAAAAGCCTGGTGATGTAATAACGTCTTACAGCTTTACTCAGAGCATATTCAAGGTCATTATTAAATATAAGTATCGAGTGACGCCCTTGCTTATGTGCATTCATGTCAGGAAATAAAGCAAGCATTCTGTTTTTCATTTTCGTGTGAAGTATGCATCCTGAAAGATCACTGCTAAGTTGTTTCATCCTCATGCTGTACAGATTGCATAGGGCAACAAGTTTAAATATGGGTGCAATTTCATTGTCCGTTCGAGAATCTTCGATGTATGATACAAGTTCTGCAAATGCAATACCATAGTTAATTTAGTCCATCTTAGTTTTGTTTTTTGTCTCTTGCGCTATTATATAATAATACGAGGCAATGAGTATGGGATATGGCATATCATGCAATAAGATTGCCCACACTCAGTTTAGCAAGCATGGGTTTGTGTTCTGGTTTAATGACACAGTGGCGAAAGTGAGTATTAAAGCCAAATTAGATGCTGCACACAATGATCTTCTAGCTGGGGCAGGTGTCACAAAAAAGCATTTTGTTTTTTTATTTACAGAATTATTTTCTTGAACACTCTGATGGGTGAATTTCGTAGAACAATAAGCATTATCCACTGGTGATATCTTCCTTTTCTCTGCTCTTTGCAGTTTTGTTTCATTGAACTGCAATCTACATGATTCATGAAACCGAGCTTTACGTCATAGCAATGCTGTCTCTATACCTCCACCTTCATCCAGATGCGAAAAAGCATTTCCCTGGTAAACACCCAACACTACTAAACCCCACAAGCAGATCAGATATTGTTTTATAACTAGCTCCCTTTGTATCGCCTTTAGTCTCTGACGGACAGCAAAGTACCTCTGAATTGTATTATTTGCATATTAAATACTCTGTTTCTGTGATTTGCCTAGAGGTATCAGGCTTGAACGGATTCAACATCTTATCTACTTGCTCCATATTTTGTATCTTTTTTCTTCTTAAATTGTCATACAAACTCCAACTGTGAACAAAAGAATTATATTACACTACTCTTTTTTTCTCACTCTTGTTTTGTGTATGCATTTTTATGAACTATTGGATGTTTTACAAGCATATTTATAACATAAATTCACATTTAATATAGACATAACAGCATTAAATAGCATACAAAAGAGCAGATTAACAATTTACCAAGACCACCATTTTGAATGTCCGCTATTACTGCTAGGGGGAAAATCTGAGATGGCCTCATAGCAAGATAAAACCTTTCCATATGTAGTATATGTGACCCAGGTTTCATGCTTCTATCATCAATAGCACAATTCTTCCAAATATTTCACTAAAAGAGTTTCCTGACAGAAGTCGACTCGTCTTCCCCAAGCTCCCACCACCCTTCTGTTGCCACAGTTGAGCTACATGTGAGGTGACTAGCAAAAGCAGCAATACGCTTTTCCTTCACCTTCCTGGCTCTCAGAGTGTACCTCATTCCCTCCCAGCAGCATCCCTGGCTTCCCCTGCTCCTCGGGACGATCCAGGGGAGTCTGGAAAAGCAGGAATCTGTGAACTAGCTTTGTGATTGGGACGCAATATCCTACATTTGAAAATCAAAAACCCTGAGTCAGAAACACACAGACACAGTCACATTGCAAAATAGTCTCAGCAAATTTAATTTATTTCCATCTGCGTGAACATACATATTGGTGTTTTGTTCATCATTAAAAAACAACTACACACATTTGTTCAGTTTAATTATTAGATCATTCTCTATCTAATGCAAAAACAGGGCTCTCATGGATGAGGCAGTGAGATAAAATGATTTGTTGAAAAAATCACACACTTTAGTTATGTGGTGAAGCTGAGATAGACATGACTTTAAAAGTACAAATGGCAATACACCAACTTGGCAAATATATAAATCATATAGAACTATGTTTAGAAAAAATAATATAACTGTAGCTCTATTTTATCTATCTTGGGAAGAACACACAGAGAAAGTAATGTGGGTTTAAAAATGCATGTGCCTTTTGAACCAGTACTTTGGAAACTTAGAAACTTTGAAACACCCTATAGATATGGTGCTATAAAGCTGCTCATAGCCTTTTATTTCTTATTGGTGGTGTTTTTCTGAAAAACCTACCATCACATATGACAATTTACAAGCCCTTCCCCCTCGGTTGTGACCTCAAATGCAGTCTTTTTTGTTTGTCTCCATAATGCATGTCAAGGTATGTTTTTCCTCTATTTTCCTTTGTTTTCCTTAAATTCTTGTTTTGCTTCATATTTCCGTGTGTCAAATTCATCTTTACATTAATTTCTAGTTCTTTAAATGTTTCTATTAACACCTTTCTTTGTATTCCAAACTGTATCAACACAAATAAAAAGAAAAGGACTAAGGAGTCATATTGGAAATGGACAATGCAAGATACCCTTTATTTCTGATTTGCAAACCAAATAAATGGAATGCACCTCACTAACCCACCAACCACGATATCCCCACCCGCCTCTAATTCATCTTGCCCTTATGTCTCCCCATGGTCTGGCCCCTTACAGTACATGTCACTTCTATTTGACCTCTCCTGCCCTCGGAACGTAACAATAGTACTCCTTGTATATTTCCATAGTCTGTCTTCCATTTCCTTCCCATCTCTTGTCATCACGTGATCCTCTTCTTCTGGGTCGGTTGCTCTGTTCTGACATTATCCGCCGTCCACCTTCTCGGGTGAATGGTGTAGGGCCACTGCCCCTTAACGCACTTCCGGTAAAGAAAAAGTTTGCATTGTCTGAATTGGTATGAGCTGGCACAATCAAAAATTGGGGCCAGGTGACCTTCATTCAGTCCCCCTGAAAGCTCCTGAAAGTGCTGCCTCAGCCGTCCTACAGCACAAGTCCCTCTAGAGAGCCCTCAGGGTAAGTATTACCTCAAGCCAATAATGGTCGATTCCCTCTCTAATATCTGCTAGGATTTATAGAAAAATAATGAACACCCGGGCATATTAAATAAAGAGTGAAACTTCAGATATTCAAATATATTCACAGACTCCTCCCATATTGATGTTTACTCTCATTTATGATCACTCATTATCTCATGCCTTTATGGCATCATCTTAACACAAATCTCGCACCCGCCTCCCCTAGGAGTCATCAACGTTCACAGCCATTCACATTGTTACAGATAATGTCACAGTCCTCATGACACCAAATGTGTAGTCTGTTTGATAAAGCCTTTATTATATATGATGTGAAAAGAATGAGTTTTAAAAAAATAAAATCACACACATTGTGAAAGCAATCAACAGATGACAGTTTAAATTATAGTTTTCTTCTGGATCAGTTTGTCTTGAGAGCATGAACACAGTTGAATAGTTAACTGGAGTCTTATGTAAGCAATTCTTTCGTCAGTTCTTATCCCCCAAGCATCCACACTTAGTACGTGTTTTCAGGAGACAAAGCAGCGTTCAGTATCTGCAGGTCCCTGCTGAATTTTTAAATGCAATTCTCATTTTGTTCAATGAGGCACTTGGGTAGTGAGCTGGTGGAGGATTTTGCGCGTGGGGTCAAGTGTAGTGTTGTCATGGAGATGACCAAAACAGTGGAGTGCACAGGGGAAACGGGGAGGAAGACACAGCACCGCTGGCATCAACTATATTTTTCCCTATATTATTTTGCCAACTGTTGTTCTTGCCAGGTGTGGCTCAGCCCATCTTTTAGAAAGTCACAGCCTCCATACTGGAGTCAAGCTAGAGACTGCTTTAAGGCTCAAACAGGACTGTGCATCGCTTAGCTCACCATTCTCTACTACTCCCTCGCTGAAAGATTCTATGTGACAGATGATTAGGGTTCAAGAAGTAGGGCCCTTACATAGATACGCAAATGTGCCAGACTCTCTTAAAAGCTCCACATCCTAATACAGTTACCATTCAGGTAATTAAGAATTCGTCCATATTTATGCGTGGCTTCTGCATTAAGGGGGCATCCCAAGTAAAATACCCCCTGACATACAGTCCCACCCCACAATGCGCGGGACAAGGAACGGGTTAATTTCAGAATAAGTATTAATCTTGATCAATTGAGGTGAAATACAGACAAAGGTGGTCAACCGCTTTATGCAGAGGAAGTCACCACAATGATACAGAATCACAGGTAGCTTGTCTACAAAAACAAAAACAAAGATGACCTGTCTGCATTTGTCTCCTTATTTTCCCATACAAAATCATGTAGTTCCATAATAAATTATGTGTACATATGGCGCTCTGATTATCAAAACGTTCTATTTGTAACTCTGTCGCTTACTGGCCTTTGGGTTTAAATGTGCCACATTGCAATCAAGGCTGCAGCTGGGTCATAACACTAAATGTATTATTCAAAATATTTTAATTTCTATAATATGCTACCATCTTTAAACACTTTTTCTTTGCCAAATCAAAACACAAATCTGTTATCAGGAAATGGGTGCATGCCCCCCTTTTCAGCTGTAAATACGGTGCTGAGGTTTGTTAGTCTCTGTGTGTCATTTGAAATAAACGCAGAGTAAATTGCATTAGAGCCCTGCAGGTTTCAGGTTAGGGAACCAGTGTCACTGTTTTTGAGCACACAGAGTTTCCGCTCACCCACCCTGGAGGTGTGGTTTTCAGATTGTATTGAGCAGGTATAAGTACCCTTCCACTTTTGCATCACATATTGTATTGTATTGTATTTGATTTGTAAAGCGTGGACTAAGGCCAGAAAAAGAATCTGCGCACTATGCAGAATTCTTAAAGTTTGAGAGGCCGAACACAGGGTGATAATAAACCAATTTGAATTGCAAATAGTCAGCACCTGCTTTATGGTTTGCTCAATATGTGACACAGAGAATTTTAGAATTGATCGGGTGATCACAGGCAACCAAGTGAGCTGACGTAACAAAGTCTGCGAGTGAGAAATTCTAGGAGCGCCCAGAGCTAATCTGGCAGTAGAGTTTTGAATAATTTGTAGGAAATACTGGTTGACCCAGGTAAATCCCATTACAGTAGTCTAAAGATTCCATAATGGACGAGGTAGCCACCATCATGCAGCACTCGGATGGAAGGAATAGAAGAATCTTCCTCAAGAATTTCAGCTTATTGAAGCCAGTTTTACATACTGAAGAGATTGGAGCTTCTCTAGCTCCTGACGATGAAAGTTTCACGCCAAGGCTTTTTACTGAGTTGCTGGGAATGAGACTGAGACCCCGAGAGTCTGCCAATTATTCATTACTCCAAGCTGTATTGAGGTTGGGGGAACCGAGCACCAAAACCTCAGGTTTGTCCCCATTTCTTTTTTTTAATGTTTTATTGGTTAAACAAAAATTTCAACCTTTAACATATATCCATACATCCATCACATTTATCAACTAACATCTAAATTTGTTAGCCTCAAATCCAAAATGAAGAATTAATGATTTTCATCACCCTATCACACTATTCAGAAGTGTTAGCATCAGGTTTGAACAGTAGTAAGAATTCCATAAATTTTAGAGCATCAATTGTCCGACCAATTTTATCGGCCGTCCTAAGTCTCTCCCAATATTCCTCTTCTGTGTTTGATTCCATCAAAACCACATAACTGCTCATACATTTTTCTCTTTGGACACTTAGTTCTGGGCAGGACAACATCAAGTGTCTTGTAGTCTCGAGTATGGCAGAGTCTCTACAAAATCGGCAACTAGCCTCTTGAACTTTGATTTGCTTTCTTAATGGTTGCACCTCCCTAGATGGCAGAATATTCAATCTATAGGGCATCAAAAGGTCCTTATAGTGAGATGACGGAAATTCTTTCACAAATGGGGGGGTCGTTCAATGTTTTTCATTCCCATATGATATTATGACAGAAGTTATTCTGTCTTTTAAGGGGAAATTCTGCATTTTGACACCATTTACCTTCAACCAGTTTCCAGCCATCCAGTCACCTATTGCAAAAAACTGTTTCTCAGTTTGGATGGTGGCTCAGTTGTCGACAAAACAATAACTGTGTATCATCTGCATAGGTGTAGAAACACACCTTATCTTTGGTGATGAGGTCAGCAAAAGGATCAATATATAGATTTAAAAGAAGAGGAGATACAGATGAACCTTGAGGAACACCAAAGGAAGGAGTGGAAGAGACAGATTGAAAAGAATGAAGAGATACTCTTTCTGTGTGGTCTGTGAGAAATGATGAAAGCCAAGTAAGAGGAGAACCAGATATACCAGCCTGTTCAAGGCAGCAAAGGAGAATGCCATGATCAATCATATCAAAGGCTGCAGAGAGGTCAAGGAGAATCAACACTCTGACCTTGCTGCGGTCCTGAAGCATGGCAATGTCATCCAGGAGAGAGATCATGACAGACTCTATGCCCATTAAAGGTCTAAAACCAGACTGAAACGAATGCAGAAGATGCTTAGATTCAAGGTAACGAGAAAGTTGAGGGGTTACAATAGCTTCCATGAGCTTAATGAGAACTGAAAGAAGAGATATGGGACTATATATAACAGCTAAAATTGGGTCAAAATGAGGCGTATTCAGGAGCAAAATAAGCACGGCATGTTTCAAAGGACCAGGGAACATGCCAGAAGAGAAAGAATGGCAAAGGGCTGCTGAGAACAGAGGAATGATTTTTGGAGGGGGAGACTGAATAACATAAAGTGGAAAAGGGTCAGTTGGATAGGCCGATTTAAGCTTGCCCAAAGCAGCCATGACTGCCTTATCAGTAACAGATTCCAACTGGAAAAGATTAGGAGAACTAACCAAATCAGACGATTGTGCCAATTGTATAGAATTTAAAGTAGTCAGAATGTCACTCACAATGGTTTGTCTAATCTTATAGATCTTCTCGACTGTAATGATCACTAAGGGATTAACCCTGCTAGGTCACCCCTCACATGGCATGAGCTGTATTACCCACAGGGGGGCTAAATGGGACCTTGCCTGGCGTTCCAGATATTTCTCACAATTTCAGGCACGTAATGTCATTAAGACTCAAGGGAGGAGTAGGACTTTTTTTGTTCCCTCATGATGACTGCACAGTTGGCCGTAGATCTCATTCTGGAGAGGACTAGTCTCTGGGCGTGGCTGCCTATTTAAGCCACGCCCAGAGTCTCACTTGTGCTTTGCGTTCAGCCTGCAGACTGCAGCACAATGCTTACCGGCGCTCCAGCAACTCTTCAAGGATAGAAGACATATATATTAGATCAAACCGAACCACAGGAAACAAAAGAATCAGGCTTAGAACTCACCAGTCACATCGGGGTTCAATCCGCATCCCTCTACGCTGGACTCTTCATTTTCAGCTCCAAACTCCCAGCAACTTATTCGGAATCCAGCCGCCGATCGTCTGCGTCTGTGGGAAGAATGAAGGAAGGTAAAGAGTTAGTGCACAAACTTTCTCTAATCACGCTCTGACACCACATGCACATTCCAGGGCAGAATTTACGGGCCACATTCAGCAATACGACCGGCTTCACCGAGTGCATGCGCTTGTGCGTGGGGAATCTTTAACATGCACGCATGAGAAAGGACGCTCTCATCAGCAAGTCAGTGCACGCTAAGGCACTTTCGACAGCTCCCCCTCTTGGTTGCATGAGGGGAGAAATCATAAAAACAAGTTAAAGACTGCAATTCATGCCTGGCAACACACAAACATTTCAAGCCAAGGCGCTCAAGCAAAACTACAATCAAGGCCCCCACTCAACCCTGTGGGCAGAGACAAATCAAACCACAACCTTCCACAAGGCAGAACTGAATCTACTTACCATAAAACTGCTGAACAAAATCTACTGTGAATGTTAGCATGTCCACACTTAGACGGAAATGTGAATGTTAGCATGTCCACACTTAGATAGAATTGTGAATACTAGCCTGCGTCGCATCTGGATAGAATTGTGAATACTAGCATGTCCACACTTACATAGAATTGTGAATACTAGCAGGTCCACACTTAGATAGAATTGTAAATGTTAGCATGTCCAAACCTAGATAGAATTGTGAATGTTAGCATGTCCACACCTAGATAGAATTGTGAATACTAGCATGTCAACACTTAGATAGTATTGTAAGTATGGATCAATCGGAAGTATGGACACTAGCAGCTGCGCTAGTCATGTGGAGGGGGTGAGGAGCATGCAAGGTTATTAAGGGAGCGGGCGGAGGGGACAGCTAAATCCTCAAACGGCCTTGAATGCAAAAACGGGCACGTACCTCCTGAGGCTCAGGCTGTACAAGCATCCTGTCGTGTAAGATTACACAAGCCCAACCGGTCCACTCCAGGATAGAGATACAAACTAACCAATACCACTAACAATTTCCTTCTCTGCATACACCTCTCAAACCCCAAACCAAACACAACCACAAACCTCTAGCGCAGCAAACCGCACAAACTTCACTACACTGCAACAACAAAACAAAAAACACACATAGACTCGCACATCAGCACACAACGACTACCAGCCGCATACACCCCATGCCCAGCCGACGGAACCACTGGGCTGAGGCTGCCAACAGCACATCACTGCAATCTTGCACTTTTCCAGCCTCCACCCACTAACCCACCCCTCCCTCTCTCTTTCAGAGCCGCCAGAGCGCCAGGGGACCACTCCGGTGGTGATAGTGCGCGGTACAAATGACCTTTAACATTAACATTAACATTAACATACTCACCATGAAACCGCAGAGCTGAATCTACTCACAATAACAAGGCTACTCTTCAAGTCACAGCAGGACTGGGCTTCAGCACCAGTGAAGTAACTGGCAGCAGCCTAATCCAGGAACATAGCGCCCCTGCAAGACAGCAGGATGGAGAGTGTATTTTTCTAAGCACTCAGATGAGCAGAGGTCCGGGTACATTGCAGGGAGGTTAAGGGGGGAACCACTGGGGGTGAGGGGACATGATATTGGTTTGCATAGGATAGTGATCCCTGTTTCTTACCTTGCAGAGGCCCTTTTACAAACCCATGAGACTGTCCACAGCACCTGTTGATCAGAGGCTCTCAACGCTCCCGCAGAGCTCAGGTAAGTGTTACAGAGGACAAAATATGAACTAATAGAGTCACATTGGGATTGAGAGCAATCCGGATCAAATGCTGGCAGAGGCCCAATAGAAAGTTCACTAGCTACTCTCTGTTGCAGAGGTGATACAATGTATGCAGAGGTGAGATTTTACTGTCTTAATTGCATTAAGATAGTGGTGCACATCCTGTTTATACATCTGTTTGGATTCCGGGTCATAGTTAATGCGTCATTATCGTTCTAAACATATGAATCTCATTGTGCAATTTCAGAATGAGGCTTGATATGGGATTTCTTACAAAGAAGTCCTGGTTACCTTGCAGTTAGATATGATATATTAGACCCTTGTAAATAATGAGGATCTCACGCTGGTTGCTGTGTCTGGCCTAGTCACGGCTGATATATTTATGAGCCCTCACTGAGCTCATGACCAACGATGAGCAACCCGCACGGGAATGGCAACAGGTATTTCACTGCACGGGCTGCTATGTCTGTTTAATATGCAACAGTTTCTTAAACTAAACCTTGCACCTTAGTGGACCCGTATCTAATCTTGGATTTAGAAACAAATGGACAGCATGCTTAAAAACAGTCCCCATTTACAATTTATTATCCATGGGGATTTCGGCGGAATTGCTGCCAGTAAGTAATTTTGCCAATTTTCAGTGGCTTACTAAATATTCCCCCTCTAGACCTCTGTGCTCCCCTGCTCTGGCACCAACTCTTTGTGTGTAAAGCATTTTGCTAAACAGAGGGCAGGAAGTTGATTGCTTTTCCTCAACTGGCTCCCTTCTTTGGAACAGCCTCCCCTTCCCTCTTCATCTTCAACAATCAGTGCCACTAACTCTGCAGCCTGTGCTGAATAGTGAGACGGGAGTCGTGCACTTACCAATGTTTGAAACTCCCCATTGGCTGTGTGCTTTACCACAGTGGCACCCGTATATCTCTGTCCATCATTTTGATTGATTCTTGAAGAACCGTCAATAAAAACAGTTTCTCCACCTGTCAAAGCATTCACTTTTATCCTAGGGATTTCATCATAGAACTCTTCATAATTTTAAAAATCATGCGCATGCTCATCCTCTGCCAGTGGTTCAGCTGCAAACATGGCAGGATTCACTACTCTGCATCAAACTATTTTGATAGCTGGATTTGATATGACCACCTCGTAGGCAGAATCCCTTTGAGAAGTCAACGTGCCTTTCAGTTTCTCTAGCATAGCAAATAGTGTGTGCTGCACAAATAACGTCATGGAGCATCCCATCACTATGTTTGCAGCTTTCTCTATGGTGAACGCGGCGGCAGCCAAAGACTGTTCACACAGAAAGTGACCCCTCATTACTGGGTCTAAAATTCCACTGTAATATGCAAGCGGCTTATACCCCAATGTGGTTTTCTGCGTAAGGACTGCTGTCATAACAGTGCCATCTGTGTGCAAGAATAAAAAGAATTCCTCAGCATAATTAGGAATCCCTAAAACTGGAGCTGTGCAAATAGCTTTTTTCAGCTCTTGAAATGCTCCCACCATTCACTCAGTGCACACAATTTTTTCCTGTGTTGCCTGTGCTTTCTTTAAAGCCTGCAGTAAAGGACTTATATATGAGCTGTAATCAAAGACCCATGCTCTAATGTAATTACATAATCCCAAAAACCACTGCATGTGTTTTATCGTGTGTGGCTTTCCAGTTTTCAAAATAGCCTCAGCTCTCTCAAGAGTAACCTTTTTTCCTTCATGTGAAATCAATTGGCCAATGTACAACACTTATTGTTGACAATACTGTAATTTCTCTTTGTCAACTTTACATCCTTTGTCAGCAAGTATTATCATTAGCTGAACAGAATCGCGCCTGCACTCTTCCTCTGAAGTGCTGCAAATTAAAATGCCATCCACGTATTGCAAAACAATGCTTTCCAAATCAATATTGCTCAAGTCCATCTGTGGGACTCTACTGAAAATCGATAGAGACTCAGAATACCCCTGATGCAAACGAGTACTTTTCAGTCGTGTTTGTCTGAACGTAAATGACGTCAGATCCTGCAAGTCTTTGTGCAATGAAATTGAGAAAAATTGATTTTTCAAATCAATCACAGTGAAATATCGTGCTCAAACAGGTATATTACATAGAATTGTAGATGGGTTAGTAACTAGAGAGAACTCGGATTCTACAATTTGGTCAATCGGCCTAAGATCTTGTATTAGCCTTCAAGACCCCTCCTTACATTTTTTGATAGGGTACACAGCAGTATTACAGGGTGACTCTGACGTCAGTAAGATGCCTGTTCCATCATGGTGGAAATTGTCTTAAAAAATACCTTTTGTCTGCCTCTCGAGATATGGCATACTGTCGTGTTTGAGGTAAAATTGCTCCTGGTTTAGTTTAATTTTCACTTCTACGACCCCTTCAACAGGCCTATGCCATAGGGGCGTTGTGTGGCACCTCTCGTTTGATTGCTTTTACCCAGTATGTAATACTCATCTCAAATATTACTTCATCATCGGATGGATGATCGCCAAATATGTCCTCATCAGTGACGTCAGTTAATCTGTAACCTTCTCCGATGGCAATCACTTCACACCATTGTCTGCCTTTGTCATCATTCCCATCAAGCAAAGTCATTTCACTTTACACTATGGCTGCTTGTAACTCTAAGGGAAATACTTGCCCTTCTTCTTCACGCATAGTTATCTTTGTTCTAAACAGATAGTCATCAGGTATTCTCATTGCTCTGCCCGCTAGGCCTGGCAGGTATGCCAACAGAACACATACTCCATAATGAAAAACTTCTGGCTCTAAAGGTATTGCTCTCATGGCTATTTGTCCTGCAAATGCTCTAATAATTTTGCACGCGTTTACATAATGCATTCCTGGTGTTGAGCATACTATGCCTTCATCAGTAAATGAGATCGTCATATTGAACTTCGTCATCAAATATCAACCCAATATATTGACAGGTGTCTGCCTCGGATATAGCAAAGGCACCTTCATATCACATTCGCCTATAGAGACTGGTAACTCTTCAGTGAAAGGAACTCTGCTTGTAGGTCCTGAAAAACCTTGACTATTCATGGCGGTGCCAGACATTAAAAACTTTCCCTCAGTTATACATGAACGCGTTTCACATGAGTCTACTAAAAATGAAAAACTTTTGCACCCTATGTTGACGTCTACCCTCGGTTCCTCGTGTGGATTCAGTGTTACAGATAGGACTGAACACATCAAGTCTCCCAGTGAGTTGTCCTATTGCGGGTACAAACCCATTCCGTTACCAGAAAATGGATTCCCGACAGTGACACTCCCTATCCTAGGTGTTGTTAACTGTCCTGTACTAGTGCTCTGTTGAATCTGCATAGGTGCGTGCTGCAACTGCCCTTGTGGCAGAGCCACTGCTACCTGCTGTGTCTGCAAACCCTGCTGCACTCTTGGCGCTTGCTGCTGCTGCATTGTTTGATTCTGAGTAAACCCATCACTATACTGCTGCAAATATGCAGGCCGGTTTGGAATCCCCCATCTTGAAAACTGGTCGTTTTGCACGAATCCTTGACTCACTACACATGCGAGCAAAATTCCCTCTCGTCCTGCATGTCCAACATATACGTGGCTTCCTAATTTGCCCATCCTCCATGTTTTGACCATTATTCTGCATATTTTGAAACCCACCTTGATTGTTCTGAAAGCTTCCCCAATTGTTCTGCCAGTTTCCCTGATTATTCTGAAAACCTCTTCCTCCAAATCCACTCCTTCCGCGCGGGGTAAACCCATTATTACTGTGGTCACACTGCCTTTGGTTATTCACCTGCTGCATATTTGCAATCTGCTGTGAATTCGAACGATCTACACTGGTGAACATCGCCCCTTCAATGGCATACTTGGACAGGGTTTTTCTACACTAATGTTACCTCTTCGCCTTTCCGGGCATAGTCTTTATTGCGATTTTTTATCCTGCAAGAGCCTGCAATAATGTGCAATGATCAGCTGAATCTCCGACCACGGTTTGGCTTCTATACCTACTAACTTCTTGAGCTGCTTCTGTACAGGTTCTGGTAGCCCTTGGCATAATATATGATAAAACACAGGTATAGATTTTCCCCATGCGTTGCATGTCTCCAGGCTCCAAGCATCTTGAAAATTCTGAATATAAACAAGGGGATCATCTTTTCCGTCATTATAGCTCCCATATCGGACATGTCTGGATACAATACTCTAAGCGCTTTCCAGACCGCCGCCCTACAGGTATTGAATGGTGCTTCATCATGAGCAGTGTTGACTGTAGTCACACCAGGGTACCCTGCCCCAAAGTTAAACTGGGAAGTTTACATCTTAAGTTATCCTTGTCCATTTTAGGCCACGGTATATAATGTGGTCTGGCCCCTCCTTTCTCTAACAAGGGAAACTGTGCCACCCCAAACTCATTCTCATCTCTCATCATTTATCTGTCCACCGCAGGGACGATATTACCACATCACCTTCTACCTGGTAGCGATCTTAGTATGCTGACATAAGGTGGTGATTCCTCTCTCTCACCGTGGAATTGCCCCCTGGACCGATCTGACTGTGTCAGTGGTTCTGGTGCCCTAGTTATAGGTGCGTTTAAATCTGACCATTGTGATTGACACCAAAATTGCATTTCATGCACTGGCAGGCATGCCCAATGTCATTGGTGCCCTCGACTGCACCCACGTGGAGTTGGTAGTCCCGCATGCTGTGGAGGTGGTGTACCGCAATAGGAAGCTATAGCACTCCATCAATGTGCAGATTGTGTGTGATGCCAGCAAGATGATAACACATTGCTGTGCTAGATTCCCGGGATCCACACATGATGCAATGGTGCTGCTGAGCTCCTCGCTACCCCGCTATATGGATCTACATGCTGCCCGACGTGCCTGGCTGCTGGGTGAGTCTGCTCACTGGGCCATGGGAGTGTATTTTGGGGGGGTACATGCATATGCAACCTGTCTGCTCTGTGGGCCATGGGAATGTATTTTGGGGGGGATACATGCATATACAACCTGTCTGCACTCTGGGCCATGGGAGTGGATTTTGGGGGAGGGGCACATGCATATGCAACCTGTCTGCTCTCTGGGCCATGGTTGTGTTCTCATTTGGATGTCTGGACACTGTCCATGCTGGAAAACACTGTGCCCGTAGCCATTCAAATTTGATGCATGACACTGACAATGGAGGCCGGCATACTCTGGTCGCACACCAATGTGTAAATGTCAGAATCACAATCAGCGCACACCCCTGAACTTGTCCACTGGACATCATCTGACCGTACACACAGCACCACCCACAATGCACCATCATGTAGTCACAAAGCTGAATACACATGACCAGATCGAAGCACCTGGCAGGTCATGCATCCATGAGTGCGCAGTATAAATTCCCACTCAGGGAATTCCCTGTCACTGCCCCTCCCCGACAGTAACACTGCATAACACCATGGCAACATGTGCAGATGAATGCTAATGGGAAAATCACATGTAAAAAGGATGCTTAAAATTGAACTGTTAAGACGGATTTCTGAACTCTGTCCTGGTGGCGCAGAAGTTCAGAAGGCCAACCTAATTACTTGGAACAGGGTAACCTCTGGACGAGCCAGACCAATCAAGGTAGCGATCGCGGCGGTCAAGACTAGGTCTCAAGAGGGGCGAGGGTGACTGAAAGCCCGCAATGAGCAGACAAAGCAAGGACACTTACAAACTACTCCAAACAGGTGTTATATTAAAAATATATACACATTTATTCCAAGGCCTTTAAAACAATGACCGTAGCGAGAAATCACAATATAACTCTAGTAAACCAACACATACCATACCAATACAATATATATACAAATACAACAAGTCTCAAGCGTTAGATGCACGAAATGTGTAGTCCACCTAAAAGGGAAGAAAAACAGTGCGAAATAATGCTTAGACCCAGTCCGCCTTCAGAGGCACCTAACTAAAAGGAAGTCCGAGCCCTACGAAGAGTGGAACCTTGTGCTCAAAAGTACCTGCACATGCTGGTGCCAATGGGCAAAAGGAAAGTCTCTTCGAGGGAACTCAGGCAGTTCGGTTTAGTGCACAAATGAAGAAGAACAGTGTTCCGCAACTCAAGCGCGGCCTCCACTGTGGGCAGAAGCAGAGCGCGAGTACAGAAAGGCGCGCTGTTTTGACACAGCAGGGAAAAGCTATGGGCTCCTGCAGGAGGGCGACCAGTTCCTAGCCATGCTACTCACCGGTCCCCGATGCAAGCAGACCCAGGCTTCTTCGCGTCAGTTTCAGTCGCTGGCAGGTTCAGAAGAGCAGGGGACGTCTCGTCGTCGTGTTGAGTCTGCAGCAGCAGAGTTGAGTAAAAGACGTCCCAAACGAAGGAACCCGCACAGTTTGTTACCACAGCAGGGCAACGGAGCGGCCGTGTGTATCTGAGCCAAATGTACACTACTCACTTCAGACCTGGGAACGCCAAGTGTACGAAGCGTGTGAGAGTGACAAGGACTCGAAATACTACACAACCTGGCGGCGGTTACAGAGCAAGACTCCTGTGTAAGCTGGTCAGTCTGCTGGATGGCCCAGAGATGCTTCCGAAGGCTTACTAGCAGGAGATGGTGAAGATGCCGAGAATAGCTGTTCCAGCTATTCCAAGGGTCGAAGTACCAGTACAGGCCTTCTGGTTCGATCAAAGGTGAAAAGGGTTTCACAAGGCGACAGCAGTGCAGAGGAGAAGTCCTTCAGCGGGTCACCAGCGATTCCTCGGTTCAGCCTCTTGGTTGCAGGATACTTGGCTCCTGTATTCCTTCGTTCGTGAGAACTCAGGAGATCGACATGGTAGTGGTGTTTCCAGCACCCTCTTATCCACGGTTCCCTTCGCGCCAAAACGGAGGGGACCCAATGGGAGATCCGCTCATCAACACTCACACCATTCGTGGACCAATCACGGACCACGGTGGTCCCAGGCATTCACACCACCCTAGACTCTCTGGCACCCAGAATGTGTATTGGGACCAGACATCCCAGCCCACATCCTGGAGGCACACACAAGACATGTAGAAGCCCGCGAAAGCATCCGTGTTTCGCGGGAAAGTACATGCCCAAATAAGGAAGGCCCCGGGTCGGCTTGACCTGGGGAAGGTGAAGGGAGCAAGACGGTCAGCGGACAGGACAAAGGAGCCTTGTGGTCTGGCCATTTTGGGAGCCAGGCCACCATTTTGGGTTAAGCGCGAGAAACGTGCTTAGAACGCCAAAAGGAGCTCAAAACACAAGAAACGATCGCTGCCACCATTCCCGTCCGTGAATCACTTGCACCGATCAGTTACAATCCTAAAAGAGTATCTAGGGCCTGTAGAAGGCTAGAGACCCAAGAGAGCAGTAACTTAGCTTACAGTGCCCTCTTGTGTCATGTTACACGAAAGCCGCAACATGATAAAAGAAACTACGGAAAACAGCGTTTCCCAGTACTGACTGTCTTAAGGGCATATCAGTTTCCCCGTAAGAAAGGAGCAAAAGCCCAGAGGAGTGCGGCAGAAGGCTGCACTTCTCTGGCAAAGTCGAGAACAAGGTGAAAAACCACAGCAAAAAGTTTAGGGGTTGCCACATGGAAGGAAAATTACCTACAATTACGAAATCTTTCCTAACATGAACCCATCAAGTAGTGAACAACACCTACATGGGTGCGAATGGTGTGAGAATCACCCACAGTACATGAGTACCAGCAGGCAAGTCGACACCCTGCATCATCCGAGGAACGCATCCCTACACTGACGGACCTTAACAACAATCACATTCTGCCATTATGTCATGTGTGAAGATGTCGAGGGACATGTGCATGGCGTCATCAATTATCCAAAAGCATGATAGTCTAAACAACCTGTATTATTTTGGCCATCATCCTAATACATCAAACATTGCCCAACATGCATTTGGTCTCATCCGCTGCCACACAACCCTCACATGTGAGTACATCATGGACCTTTTCACTCCATCTGGGTGAGTTGTGATTCCAATGTCAAGGCCCCTAAGTCGTGTACATCACCCAAGACCAGCACCATGGATTGCCAAGTGGTGTACATGGCAGATAGTTGTGCAGGTGTGCATTCAATCGCTGCCATTGACAATATACTGCATATGAGAATGAACAATGTACAGGCTAAGCACAAATGGAATTGAAGAAATACCCTCACACATACCTTATTGTGTGCTCTCATGCTGCTGATGCTGGCTAACCCCTGAAGCCGTGTCTCCTCACCCCTGTCAGGAATCCGCAGAACAGGCACGAAGAGGACTACAATCGTGCTCATACACACACTTGTGTGGTCATAGAGCAGACTTTTGTCCTGTTGAAGGCACGGTTTTGCTGCCTCAGCAGGTCGGGTGGCGCACTCTTTTACGGGCCTGAGAAGGTGGGAAAGATTATTTCGGTATGTGCCATGCTGCACAACATTTGCATCTGGTGCAACGTACCCCTGCCACCTGATGTGAACCCAGGGCCATTTTAAGCAGTTTTGGGACCCTGGGCATGGACATTTTAGGGCCCCCCCTCCACCAAACCAAACGAATTAAGGGATCAAGAATACTGGTCGTGCCCCCCACCCGTCACGCTCACAACACATAGGTTGATATGCTGTCTCGCAGCATAATAAGCACGTTTATTCCCTTTAAGTCCCCTTACCTTCTTCATTCTTGCTCTAATCAGAATGATAAGCAAGTAGCATTTGAAGACCAACATTAGCAGTCTACGAAGAGGTTACTGTTCTAGTGCATGCAGGATAATTGTTATCAATAACATCCAGGAAGGTATGCAGCCTGTAGTATTAATGCAGGACCGTATGAAAAAGTTATATGTAACCCATAATAGACAGCACTCACATTAGCTGCCTCACAGAATGCAAAAGTGATCATGCATGGCTAGAGGAGACCAATTGAAAGGAAGGAGAAAGCTACACATATCGTAGCATGGATAGTGGAGGCAGATTAGAAGCTACCAGGAAGGTGTCTTTATCCAGACATACTGAGATTAGAAGTTGGATATGGTTTTAAAATAGTGTTGCCATTAGATATCAAAGGAACACATGCATGTGGTGTGCAATATAAATATGCTCACTTTTAAAGTGGAAGCAACCCTATAGCCAGTGAAACCATGAATAAGTATTTTATGAAGATCATACCATAAGAAGGAAATCACTTTGAAGGGCTGACAATTTTGAAAGATTTAGGGACTGGCATTAAATGAGATACCCAGGATCACACATTGGTTAAGGGCTGAAGTGGTGAAGCTGGGATTTGTGCCAACTCTGACATTTTTGCATTTGAACACTTTCTTTTACAGTTCTTACCATGAACTAAAACAATCTCATTTTATAAAAACGGACTTGGAAAGTACACAAATCACATTACCAAACATGACAATTTTTTTAACAAAATATCATAGAAGGGTGTTATGGAAAATGGGAATGGTTCTAGCTTCATTCTCTCCATCATCAAGGGAAGTATATAATTACCAGCATACCAATCAATGTGATTTAACAAATTTAATCTGGGGTTGTCTTTTGTAGTTTAAAGCTTTAAATACTTCCAAAACAATGGCTTGTGACATTTTCATTTATAAACATGCATAAAAACTTTGACTTTTACCAAAAAGCAAACCGTTTTTTGTGTCAAACAAGCAGACCTTAAAATTTGCTTGCCTGAGGCCTGCAACATCTGGTCCGCTCTCTTCCGTCTACCAACCCTTCCACCCAAATGGCCTACATAAGAAGAAAGATCAATTAATGGGCTAAACCATACCAGCAGCATGCAAGAAGGCAAACCTCACAGAAGACAGCAAAGTAATGTAAGATATATTAGATGATTTGACCAGGATCACTGTATCATCTGCTGGCAAATCCAGGGTATAAGCATGAATGCTTTCATTCCATAGTCTTGAATTTGGATACTTAGTCACCTCTTGGACTAACAGTTTATGCCATCGTTGGAGGCAATTGCCTAGGTTTTACAACACCCCATCTGCACAAACCAATTTCTAGACCTTCACCATACGGATGATATGTTAATTTGTACAGCAATCCCTATGTGGTGCAGGTACATTGCTGAAGCCAGCAGATGTTCTGCAAAACCAAGTACACATGCAGGCAGTTTTATAACTTCAGACATAGGAAAGGCTCAGCCAGCCTTGCTGGAATGTGACATTCTAATTTTGCATATGAACACATATCTCTGCAATCGGTGCTTCATACACTGATCTAACTTCTGAACCATTGTGGCACTCAATTTATCAATATGCATTTCACTGTTACTTATTGCACATGATCAACATAATTTCCACAGAAAGGAAAGTATGCTACAGAGTTGTGCCGTAAGGAACACACAAACTACGTATACCACAGTGAACACAGAAAGCAATGCATTATGAATTGATCAAGGCAGAATGTTCTTGTCAAAACAGAAAGGCAATAAGTTTAGAGCCTCTGCAGCACCCCATAACAAATCCTGACGTGTGCTATTTAAGACTGGTGAACAATGAAATCTTACTTCTTCAGATCAGGCAGACTTGTGGGGCTTCCCTCCAAGATGGGGGCCCTGGGCAACTGCCCCTTTTGCCCTCCCATAAAAACGTCCCTGCCTGGACCAGCCACCACTGGGTGAGGATGAAGATGATGAAGTAGAAGATGTTGCACAACGGCCTGGTCGTGATGCACATGATGGACGTGTTGTGCGCCAATCATTGATCACCCATTTTCTGTGGGGTACTGGGATGAAGAGAGAGTTTGGAATGTTGGACTCTGTGCGCTGGGATTGGTGGACTCTGGGCACTGGGATTGGGGGACTCTGGGAACTGTAAACTGCCATGCAATAAATTGACACACGCTCCAGAAGCAATGTCCAGTCATGTGATTTTCTTTAACACAACAGGTCTATTGAACTGATCTAAATTTGAACATGAATGAACCCTCCACCTGCAGTACATCTAACTCTACCCTCCACCCACCCCCCAAAACCCCCATACACTACCTCCGCCCTACCCACACCCCCCGAACACCCCCACACACCACCTCCCCCCTCCCACCACACCCCAACACCCCCACACACTCCTTCCACCCCCAATACCCCCACACACCCCCTCCCCCAACCCCATCACACCCACACACCCCTTCCCCCCTCCCTCCAACCCCAAACACCCCCACACACCCCTCCCCCACCCCCCATCACCCCACATATCCCCTCCCCCCACACCCCAACACCCCCACACACCAAGAGCTCAATATGTGTCCAAATGGACTGACAAGCAACATGTCCAAGGTTCCCCTCCTATTGTCATCCCCTTTTCGATGGAGGGGGTTGCATGTCCGGACGGCGCATGCTGCGCAGGGACCTGCACACAGGGCTTGTTTGGGTTGAGCTTGCAGGCGTGGTTGTCGTGGCTCTGGACAGTTGTGGCTCGGATGCTGCAGGACGGGGTTGCTCCATGTTGTTGGCCAATGCGTTCCAGTATTTGTGCTACAGATGCAAAGCCCTCTTGGACCCGCTTTGCTGTACGATTTACAGTCCGGATGATGGCCACAGTGTTCTATCTGTTGGCCCTGTGTGTTGTCTCCCCATCAGACACATATTGCTTTACTGTTGACGGGCCTCCATTCGCCACATCTGTCCATCCATGTTCTGGATTGAGGTGGTTCAGGATGGTTGCATAGCTGGTGGGGACATGCGCAACACAAGCCTATCCTCTGGTGGAGACCTCTGCTCCTGGCTGCGTTGACCTTCAGGCTCATGCTCAGGGGTGCCCTGTGGTGTGTCCTGTGGGCTGGGTGTGTGTCCACCATCCCCCGACATGCTGCCTCCTGCATTTGGGTCCTCCTCATGCCCCTCGTCCTCGTTGTCACTGTGTTGGGAGGATGCTGCAGCCTCGTCCACAGAACTTGTGGCTGCTGACTGCGTGCTGTCAAGGTCGCTTGCCACTGATGTGGACTCATCCCCGGCAATTTGTGACTCCTTGGGGGCCGATGCATGCATGTGGGCAGGCTTCCTGCCCTCAACATCTTCATGCAGGTGTGCCTTGCTGGCACGGTTGCCTCTGGCCTGGTGCTCCATGGCGACAGGTGCAGGTGGCTGCTCGACCTGTGTTAGGGGCAGTGCACCCGGTTGGACACTGGTGTGTGCTTTGTCAGCCCCTTTGCTCATCCTTGCACCCCTGGACGTGGATGATCTGGTGCCATCGTCCTGACCCCTGGACTTTCTTGCAGGTGTTATTTGCTGTGCCGTTGTATCATCCCCGTTAATGTCAGTATTCATGCCTGTGGGGGATAGAAAGGCATGGCATCAGTGATGGGGGGACATGCATCCTGCATGCATTGGTGTTGGTGCAGTTTGGGCCATGTGCTTTGTTGTGTGCTTCTTGGAGTGGCGGACATGGTGCTTGCAAGATTGGGGGGATTGTATTGGCATCCCTCAGGTGCAGACATGTTTTCCATGGTGTCTGTTGTGAGGCCTACAGGTGTGTTGTGGTTTGCATGCTGTGTGACATGTGCTGTTTGGTTGTGTATCGGGGTGTATTAGGTATTGGAGAGGCATGCAGCATGCAATTTGATGTAACAGTGGTGGGGCCAGCATCTCGACAGGGATGCGTGTATGTGTGTATGATGGGCCATGTATTTGCTCTCATCAGATTTAAATTTGGTAGCTAACTTTGTACTTAGGATGCCAGGGGTGTGTGGGGATATATGTGGTGCGCAAAGGGTCACTCACCGTCATCATCCGATGCTGGGACTCCATACTTTGCTCCTCCAACTCCTTCAATGGCCTCCATGTCCTTGATGGAACTGCAGGTTTCCTCCCACCTGGACAACTTAATGGGAGAGTTTGGACCGCCGCCTGTTGCCTGCCCCTGCCTGTGGTTGGCCGAGAGTATGTTATTGACTTGCAGGTGCAAGTCGTCCCATCTCTTCCTGCAGTCCTTTACGGTGCGTGTTGTAGTTCCCACCGCACCGACCTTCCTTGCAACGTCCTCCCAAATTTGTTTTTTGCGCAACTGTGTTGGATGCCGTAGGTCAGCACAGAAAACAATAATGGCTGCTCCACAAGCATGTCTGAGAGCATATTCAGCTCATCATCGCTGAAGCGCGGTTTGCGCATGCGAGAAGTGCCTTTCTTGGTCACTTTAGCCATTGCCCTCCAGCAGGGATTGGGAATTCTGGTGCACAGGTCCTGTCTGCCGAGGATTGCAATGGATTGTGTTTTTCAAGATGGCTGACGCTACATTTCCCGTTCCGGCGCAATGACATTACTTCCAGTGCCGGTAATGACAGTGCCGGTAATAACAGTGCCGGTAATGACTGTACCGTTATTTACAGACACGATGACAGAGGAGGTATCGGCGCATTTCTCGATGCCATTATTGGTGGAGTGGGGGACATTACGGCATGGCGGTGCATCAGTTACCGGCATTCCGGGACACGCGTGCACGCAGACTCGTAATCAGACGTTATTTGCGGGGTAAGCACTTCACGGACATGTTCATACCGGCATGCCAGTAATGACAGATTTTTACCGCCATACTCGTAAGGAGGCTCAATATCTCATTCCCCACATATATTATACTCTTACTCATGTTATATTTTATCCCGCCACCCTCCGTTACTTTCTTTTTTCTTCACTCATCACCCATGCTTTTGTCAAGCCGCTCAAGATTTTACTCAACGATATCATTTTTCATCTTCTGACTCTCAGGATCGTCTGCCTTTTTTACTGCTTCTTCAACCTTCTGATCGATCGGATTCACGTAGAAGTGGGAGGGGATTCTATGGAAACTAGGGGACCTGTGACACCCGGTCTTGCAAGGCTTTTTTTAAAATTTCACTACCCACTATCTATGGGGAGCTTCACGTCCTTTCAGCGAATGGCAAAGGTTGTTCGATATTGCCGAAACTCTAAAGTTTACTCAGATCGATGGCTCTTAAACCATCCTCTGCTACCAAGTGAACTGGATAGTCCAGCCCCTTTTATTTATGAGTAGCTATTACCCTTGAGATGGATGGGGATTGTTGGGTGTCCTGACCCACGTTTAAGCTATCCTGCTACAACATTTGGTGCTGTGGGCTTAGAAAATTCAAGATGGCGGAAAACCCACATGTGCGCTGAAATCCAGGAAAGCTGCGCAGTTTGTGCGCCCACCAAAATGGTTGCCTCACTTGCCACCCACCAGTGCGAGAATGAAAGGCCGGGTTGCCATGAGGGAAATGGGTTGCCAAAGGAAAAACAGTAGCGCCGGTTAGCTTCAAAGCGCTTTAAAACCACCATTGGACTACCCGCACAGTAGTCTGAAACCATTGGGAATGGCAATGCTGATTGCCAAATGCAACCTAGAATTGTGGGGAATTCATTTCTTAAATCCCAAAAATGGGTGCAGTACCAGTACTCACCACTATCCAAAAGCCGGCGTTTTAAAACCACTCTGTGTGTTTTTCTGAAGGCAAGCCAAATGCCTATTTCAAACCTTGCAACATGTGCAAAATATTCACTGAACACCAGCAGACATTTGGCAGAATGGAGTTTTGTGTGCCTACAAAATCTGGGAAATGAAGAGCCCAAAAACAATGCTTATAACAAAAATGCTATGGAGTCAGCAGCTTAAGCCTAACTACAACTGGATTTAAAACCACCAAAATCGAAAATGTTAAATTAAATGAGTGACCTATGTTTGGTGTCACATGCCTTTGTAACTGTTGAAATGTCATAGTTTTGCGCTTAGAATCAGCATTCTAGCTGCATGTGTAAAATTACAAGTTATTTTAAAAGCAACAAAAAGTTAGCTGAAGGTCTGGCTTAAGGAACTTGATTTTGCCTAGCAACGGATCCCATCAGCAGTGAAACTTGAGTCACCACTGTGTTCCCAGGCCAACCTTCCTTTTGCTGCCCAGGCTAAGGATATGCCATCTATCTGATAATTGAATTATCTGTGCTCTGCAAGAGAGTGAACAAAGCCCTCTCCACTCAGGCAAAGGTTTTTTATTACAGACGTCGTAAAAAGTGGCTTCCTCCTGGAGAAGCTGGGAGGAGCACTGCCTGTGAGAAGCAAGCTGGCTTGGCAGAAACTGGAAAGACTGGTTTCTGTACCATGTGACCTGAAAAGACACACCCCTGCAGCAAGGATATGGTTTTATAAAAAGGGGGATAACTCATAGAGCGGACATGTGAAAATTTTATAAATGATACCATAATTCTTGTGATTTTTCTGCCCACAGTTTAAGACGTGGTAGGAACCGGTGGTATGTTCAGGGGGGTTTTAGCGGAAAAGTGGATATTACTCTAAATGTGTGCATGTTAAAAATCTGAAACTTCATCAGTTAATGTCCCTACCCCCTGCACACATGTATGTAAAGTTGGGTCCATGTCGGAAATTGAAAAAGCAGTTAAAAAGTGAAATATGTGCCAGTTCTGAATGCAAGCTCCCAGGAAGAGCAGAGTTTGAACAGGGGATACCTCCTGTGATGCATGATGGGTGCATATGATTTTAAAACAATATGTACCTCTGCAAATATGTATTTGTTTCAAATCTAGATTTGTGTGTAAGTTGACAGGAGGAGTGGACTTTCTGCAGGCTGTAAAATGACATCAATCTGACTCACAGTTCAGTTTGCCAATCAAGCGGAGGAATGGAAGTTTGACCAATTAGAAGCTGAGAGAGAGGTAGGGTCAGTGATGCTAGAACACACCCACATTCTAAACACATAAAAGCAGACAGACAGGACAGATAGGGACTTTCCAAATCCATCTGCCGCTGAAAGCTCTGCCGGAAAAATCCATACTTACCTCCATCAAACTCCAGAAAGCCAAACTAGAGACTTCAATCTATCCAGAGCAGAGAGACCCAAAGAACCGGTGCCTAGCAGAGACCAGACCCCTGTGAGCAGTTCCAGAGGCCAGGCGCTGTGAGCAGAACCCGGAAAGACCTGACCAGACTGAAGTCCGTGACCAAGTCGCTTTCCTGTTCAAAATCTCTTGTGAGTACTTAGCAAAACTCAGAACACATCTCTTAGTTTAAATTCATCTAATTCAATCTATTTAACCTAAGTAGAACTGCCTCCTAGCTGTCACCTGTCATTCTAGCTGCAAAAATTTGTCACTTGTCATTTTGAAAAAGTGTGCGTTTAAAATTTACAAAACCAAAAACGACCTTTACTAAATTACTCATATCTCCGCAACCGTTTGGGCTAGAGACTTGCAATAACTTTCATTTGGAAGCTGAGATCCCAGGCTTTTCTAGGACCCCAAAACGGTAGAGATAGTCCTTGCGGTTCCTTTGTAATAGCGCTCGGCGCATCCGCGAATTTTACCGCGATTTGCAATTTCTTCACATGTAAAAACTGCTGCTGTTTGCTTTCCATTGGCCAGAAATTCGTTTAACCTGCTAACTATCCCTGCATCATTGCTAGTGTGAGCCTGGACTAATATTAACTAGATACCACTCACCCTGAACCTCTATAAGGGAATTAAAAGCAAATTTAGCATATTTCTCATTCATTGCCAGCACATATCCAAGCATTGCCTGTGTTTTCAAAACTCCTATCTGTTTTCTGTAAGCTTGCTGGGATTGAACTGAATTACAGTTGATTGCATTTCTGAGGACTGTGTGTTTTCCTTCCATTTCCTTGCATTGCATAAAGAGGGGGGGAGTGAATAGCCAGAGAAAAGTGATTACATTGTTTGGTTGAAATCATATTGCGTATTTTCTGTACTGCATTCATTGAATATTGCATCCACCTGAGCTACATAAAGCATCCTCTACCACATTATACTTTTGTTCCTATTTACCAGTGTGCTACCTTATCCATTTCAGGTCAACTCATTAGTCATTATAAAGAAGTGTGCTAGTGCCAGATTCTCCGTTGTTAATATTTACCATATCAGATTAAGTGTGATATTCAATTATTAATTTATTATAAAGTGTGATATATATATTTTAATTTATCAAATAAACCTTTTAAACTTGCAAAACAGAACTACTTCTTGGCTCAGTGGGGTCAGGGGGATTCCAAGAGAGGGGTGTTATACAAGGGTAGTCATCCAGGACGCATGAACTGGACCTAAAGATATATCAATAAGGGTTTTCATTCAGTATTCTAGACTAGGCGTTAACTTGGCTGTAGTGCTGAATTGAATCCTCTTACAAAGTGGGGGCTCGTATCCGGGATTCTGGGTTAGAATACCACTTGTGCAGCTTAATACAGTGTGCTAACTGACGGGATACATACATCCAGTCGGATCACCACGCTGCATTACGCTGTGAAGCATTCCTCAAAAGGGACACTCCAAGAAAAGTTCTGTTCTGCAAAACTAAAATACTAACTTCTGTAAGTCAGGACAGAGACCAATCTCTAGAATGACGACCTTGGTAGATATGAAAATAGCCAGAGAGCACTTCTTACATAAGTTATTTGTGAGAGGTGAGTGGACTCACCAGGACCAAACAGTCTGGTTGCAGGCCATCATGCAACAGGTCACGGAAACAGGGTCAGATATATATAGAGATCAGGGTCCATTACACGTGGCCCTGAGTGAACTATATATGGCTCCTAAGGCCAAAGATGAGCACGACAAGATTGTTAGGATAGCGGCATATTTATATTTATACATGGGAGCCATACAGAATAAATGTGCTGAAGGCCATGATCTGGCAAAAAGGCAACAGATGGCGTTAGAGAAGGCCCAATCTGATCTGGACTCTTCTGAGCAAAGGCTGCACAGAAGCCAGGAGTCAGAAAATGAGACCAGACAGTACATCACTAAAATAAAGGAGGATATGGATGTGCTGCAAAAGGAAAAGTCAGAACAGGATACCAGATTTCTGGCCTTGCAGAAGGAACACCAAGAAGGTTTGGACTCCCTACTGCAAAGCCAGAAAAAGCTGGAGCAACAGCTAGACTTCAATAGGGCAGGTGCTGAGCAGGTAGTCACCCTGCAAGGCCACCTAGATAGAGTGAAGGAGGAGAGCAATAAACTGATTCTGAAAGACCTGGATACCCAGGCAGAGTTTGATCAGGAGCGCCAGAAAGCTGGTGCCTTCCAAAGGCAAAGGGACGACCTGGCGGCACAAATGCAGGCTCTTAATCAGGAAAGAGACGCCTTAGGCCAGGAAGTCTGCCATTTAAAAAGAAAAATGGAAGAAAATCACCTGGCCCACCAGGGGCTGGGTGATCTCCAAAAAGAAAACCAGAACTTGGTAGAGCACACCAGAAGGGTGGAAGATGCTCTAGCAAGAAAGGAGCAGGCCAATAGGGACATTGCCCAGGAGGTAAACCTCCTGCAGCAAAGACTGGCCCAGTTCTCCAGGACCAACCAGGAAGCACAGAGGGAGAATGAGGCCCTCTGTCAACACAATGATAGGCTCCAGCAACAGGTAGCGATGCAGGAGAAACTGATAGAGTCGAGTAAGGCCTTAACAGAGGAACTGAAAGCACAAATGCAGGCTCTTGCATTGCAACAGGGAGCAGGGGCGGATAGAGATGAGGTCCGCTGGGAAAGAGAGATTCCTGACCATAACCGCAGGAGCCCTAACACCAGGGGCCTTCATCTCCCCCAGTCCCTGGACTCTACCATCCCCATGTCCCCTGGCGCACATGAGCACAGGGCCACAGGGATGGCAGATTACTATCCAGCCAGAAGCATGGGGCTCATAGGCCAGTACCATCCAGGAATGGAGGGGTGGGCATCCGGGTATGGGCACCCAAGTACAATACAGTTCAGTGGGGAACCCCAGGAGAGTAGGCCCATTAAGGGCATCCTGAAAACCTCTGCCCAGTTAGGTCAGTGGAGGGGGTACCCATCAAATCCTGACAGCAAGGAGGAATCTGAAGACACCTCTGAACTGCGCAGGACACAGGAGACCAGGTCCCCACATTCTGCCAGCCATTCCCAGGCTCGCAGAATCCGGGAAAACCTGGAAGAACAGACGGGAACCTCTGGGAGCAGTGCCTCTGAGTCCGACGAAGAATGGACAAGGGTTACCCGAACCAAAAAGGCCAATAAGGCAAAAAGGGCCTTGCTCAAGGACCCCTTAAAGCAGATTAAGGCGATCAGGAGCGTCATCACGCCTTACCATAAGAACGCTAAGTATTCTGTTTGGGAGCACTTAGAGTTGTTTGAACAAATGATGGAGACTTTCCATTTGAAGGACAGCCAAAGCTGTATTCAATATGTAAAGTGGACATTCTCCCCGGAATACTCCAGTTTCTTTGCGGGGCTGGAGGATCAAAATCATTTAAGATGGTCCACATATAAGGCGGCCATCCTGAAACATTTTTCTGTTCACAGAAATCCTCAAGAGGCTCGCAAGGCAGCCTACAATTTGCAATGTGGGGAGGATCAGGCCCCACAAGAATTTGTGCAGGAGTTAAAGCGTGCTTTCGCACAGACCACAAGAAGGGTGCGCACAGACAGTCGAGAATTCGTTAATACATTTTTCCATGCCTTGCCCAAATATATAATGACCCAGCTCGTGAGAGACTTTCATGAGAAAAGATCTTTAGACTGGGTCATTGAACAGGCTACCCGGATCTATGAGGTGCAGAAGCCCATAGAAAATAAAAGCAATGCCCAGAAAAACCCCAAAGCCAACAGCACCCCTGCTGCTGCCAAGGTGGCAGAGGTAAAGGTCACCCCCGTTTTGGATTTGGAGATGGGGGGGCCTAAAAACCTACCTGCACCTAATAATGCTAGGCCCAGAAGGTCCTCGGGCCAGTCACAGACAGGGAGCCAGGGAGGTAGCCCCACAAATGGGGTCCCTCGCTCTCCTGACTATGTAAGTCCTCGCTACAAGGGAAATCGACCCATCCTGGGTTATGTGTGGACTCCTCCAGCCCAAGGGGGGGGATCCAGACAAGCACCTAACCCAGGGAACTTCCCTCCAAACTTCCCACAGGAGGGCAGAAAATTACCAAACCCTGGGCAGAACTTTTTCCCCACATATCCTCCCGACTTTCAGCCCCAAAACCATCCATCCTTCTTTCCCCAATTCCCTGAGCCCAGACCACTGAATCCGGGAGAGGGGAGGCCAAGGGTGGAGGGGTACCCAAATCTTCCCAACCCGGGGTATTACCAGAGGAGGGACAGCTACCCTTCCCGGGATCAGCCCAGGGGAGAAAACAGGGCCCCGTATCAGCCTGAGCGGGTTTCCCAGTTAGAGCGCCAGGTTCAAAACATGGCGCGGGATATGGGTCATATACTGAGGGCACAGCAGAACCCTCAGATCAGCATGCCGGCGCAGAACGCACCCAACTCTGGACCTGGTGCTCCAGAACAATGACGGGGGCAGCACCCCGATAAATCACCGGTTCCCAGGGAGGAGGCACAAAGGGAAGGGGGGTGTAAAGCCTTGGAGGAAGCTTCCTTCCTCACTTGTAAACAGCCCCTGGAAACCCAGGAACCGGAAACAAAATCTCTTGCCCCTGAAAGTCTGCCTCCTAAGGAGCAGAGGGGGGGTAGGAGAAACAAAAGACCCAAACAGACTCAGTTTGAGGAGGAGGTACAGATCTTCCAATTTGAGGGAGAGGGATCCTCAGAGGATCCTGGGAAAAGGATCTTCTCCTTCAGAGAGGGGGGAACTCCTCCCAAAGAAAAATGGGTCCCTAGGGATGCAAATCCAGACTGGGGAGATGTGGAGACTGAGCTACCGCCGCCCACCATCTCATCCCAGAACCAACAGCAAGAAAATCCCCTGGTTCAAACCCATCCTGGCGACTGCCTCCAAAAAAGGGGGGGCGGCCCAGAAACGGAGCCAGGGGAACCCACAATGGCTCTGATCTCCAGTTGCAAATTTTTTCTTTCAGATTCCCAAGACTCTCCACAGAATTCTGCCCAAATCTCCTCGCTAGCGATGTCCAAAACCAGAAAATTAGCCCACCAGTTGTCCAAAAATGTACATTATCTGTGCCCCCTTGAGGAGAAGGAGGGAAGATATTATGCCCCGGTACAAGTACAGGGGCAGGGTACAATCTCAGCACTGGTGGACACTGGATCTCAAGCTACCCTTCTGTCCAGAAGGGCCTTTGACGAACTGAATGCAGGAAGGGGAGAGAATTACCAAATTCCTCTCACCTCTCTTCCTGGACAACTGCAGAACTTTGACGGGAAGGAAATTCCCGTCGAGGGGACGGCAGACTTGGACATTAAGATCGGGCGACACAAGTTGAAACACCCGGTCATAGTTGTGACCCCAGAGGGCACCCCTTGTTTACTAGGGAATGACCTCCTGAGAAGGTTGTCACCCCTAATAGATTGCGTAAACAAGGTCCTCTGGACCCAGACTAGCCGACCAATAAAATTAAAACAGAGTGCCAACCATGTTAGTTTAAACGGCACATGCCACATGGTTGAACAAAAATCTGACCAAGTAGAATTTCACTTCCAGAATAGCCAAATTCCAGACGTGACAGTAATAGCAGTAGGACAACAGACTGGTGATGGGGGGTCCTCTCTATTTCTGAAAATCAACCTTCCTTCCAGTCTAAAGTGGTACTCCACGCTGGAAGGAAACACTCTGAAATTCTATACCAATCCACAATCTGAAACTCCCACTCCTATAGTCCAGAAAGATGTGAAATCAGCTCAGAGCCTGGCTGATATTCAGCAAATTGGAGAGCAGTTGTTCATCCCTGTTCAGTTAAATGATGGGAAGGACTCTGTTCTCGCTCGAGTGTGTGTGAACAACGGTAAGAGCTTCATCAGCGAAGCCATGTTTCGCCAACTCCCAAAAGAACCAGCCATTCCCACCTTCAAACTGATAGACAAATGGGAAATGGACCTGGAAGTACCTAATTCCAAACATCTCCTGCCAAGCAGGTGTATGCTCAAAATCTCCATTGGCAACAAGAGCATAGTCCATAATTGTTGGGTCGTGCGAGACGTCCCTGCCGCCTTTTACTTAGGCAGTGACATTCTCAATCGCTTTGCCATTAGTTTGGACCTAATAAACTTCAAAGCTTGGTCCCGAGTAGCGGATAATCCCATGGGCTTTGATGATCCAGAAAAAGCATTTAGGTCAGCTCAATTGCTACCTTATGCAGTTGAAATTCAGGTTAAAGAGGAAGTCACCATCCCAGAAAGGACCCGACAATTCTCCCTGGAAGTGAAAGTTAAAAGGGGACAAGAGTTGAAAAACCCTGATGCTTACATACATCTAAATGCTTCTCTCCAACAGCAAGGGTTGGGGGTAAACCCGACTCCATTAGTCAACATAGAACATGACCCCATTCTAATAGAGGTGGATAACAGCGACTTAAAGAGTATTACTCTAGCCGCAGGCACCATTATTGGAATGGCGGTTGATGACCGACATTTCTCCATTGATCTTGTAAATGAACTGTTAGGACCCATCCCCAAGGACTGTTTTGACAGTGACAGTGATGACAACGCAACACCAGACAGGATTTTTACCCGGCATGGGGGGAACTTCCTGGTGTACACTTCCTGCCCCTATGGTAAGGAAGATGTGACTTGTGACTTCAGGAGGGATGAGGTGATTTTCCAGGTCCATGAGGGCTGCCTTTCCCACCTGAAGCCTCCGGTCCAAATCAGCACTCTGACCAGGGACTTCTCCACCCAGCTGGAGGAGGCCGCTGAAATAGCCAAACCAGAAGTCTTTCCAGGCTTCAGGCAGATGGTGGAAGAGAGAGTCAACCTAGCTGATGCCTGTGTGACTCTGGAACAAAAGCAAAAGTTGAAACAAGTTTTCTTGGATTTCCAAGATCTCTTTGCGGTAGACTCATATGACTGTGGTCGCACTGACATCCACACAACAACAATCCCCACGGACCCTGGCATGACTCCTGTGTTTGTGAAGCAATATCGCTTGCCTCTCGCATCAATGGAGTCCCTTACCGAAATAATTAAGAACCTTGAGTCCCGGGGAATAATCCGTCCCGTCCACAGCACCTTCAATAATCCGGTGCTGGGAATATTGAAGCCAAACGGCCAGTGGAGACTCTGCGCCGACCTCAGGGAGCTCAACAAACGGGTCCATACTTCCCGATGGCCTCTGCCCTACATTGACCAAGGGCTGGCCCAGATCCAGGGGTCACAGGTATTCACTGCAATAGACCTGACCAATGGGTACTGGACCGTGCCTGTCAGTAGGGAGGACCAATACAAACTGGCTTTTACCTTTGGGGGCCAGCAGTACACATGGACCCGGACTCCCTTCGGATACCTCAACTCCGGCAATGAATTCAACATCTTTCTACACAAGGCCATGCCCGACTTGGGTGCAAGGGGTAACCTGGCTTATGTAGATGATGTCCTCATCAAAAGCTCAACTGTTGAGGAACACATAGCGGAGATCCGTTATGTTCTGACACAGTTGAGGGCCGCCGGAGCAAAACTTTCCTTTCAGAAAGCACAGTGGTGTAGAACCCGTGTTAATTTCTTGGGGCATGAGATTACTCCTCAGGGTCTCTGTCCCCAGGAAAAGAAAGTGGAAGCACTTCAGAAACTGAAAGACCCCACAACTCTGCGGGAACTAAGGAGCCTCCTTGGACTGACTAATTACAGCAGAAAGTTCATTGAGGGCTACGCAGAGATCACCAGACCCCTGATTCATCTCCTGAAGGGGGGGGTCAAGTGGGAATGGGGTCCAGAACAATCCGAGGCAGTAAGACAACTCAAAAGAAGCCTCTCACAAGCGCCTTGCCTAGCTTACCCTGTCAGAAACAAGGAGTTCTTCCTGGAGACAGGGTTCTCTAATACATGCTTGACGGCAGTATTATACCAAAAGCATGACAAGGTCAATAAAGTAATCTCCTATGCGAGCAAAACTTTATCCTCTGTGGAGGAAAAACTCAACGATTGTGAGAAGGCACTCCTGGCAACGGTGTGGGCATTGAAGAATTACCGCCCGTTTATCCAGGGGGAACACATCATAGTGGAGACTCCACACCAGCCTCTGCAATATCTCCAAAGTGACAGAATCCGGGCCGGAAATGTGAGTAATTCCCGAATTACTTCCTGGATTCTGTCAATGCAAGGCTTTCCTGTGGAGGTCAGATATGGCCAAAACAAGAAGAGTCCCCTCGCGCAAGGTCTGGCTGACTTGCATGATTGTGCCAGAGAAAACTGTCTCGAGGACGAAAGTCTAAAAATAAAGGACAACATGGAGGCATACCTTAATTCCCCCCACAAAGTCTTTGAAGAGGACAAGTGTGAGGGAATGCCCACTGTCTATGTGGATGGATGCTCTTACCATGTTGACAACGACGGGGAGAAAGAACTGGTGGCTGGCGTAGGGAATGCATGGGTGAATGAGTCCCCAGAACCCTCCGCTGGATACAAAATTGGTCCCCGAAGTAGTCAGGTGGCAGAATTGATGGCTGTGCATCAGGCCATCCTCACTGCTATCCAGCATCAACTCCACGAACTGGTCATGATCACAGATTCGGATTATGTACGGAACGGGTTCGTGGAGCACCTGGTTAATTGGAAAACCAGAGGCATGTTATGTGCTAACAACAAACCCTTGAAACATGGGAAGTTGATCCAAAACATTGATGATCTGGTCACCTCGAATGAGATGACCATCTATTGGAAGAAGATCAAGGGTCATTCCAAAGTAGAGGGACCAGACAAAACTGGAAATGACTTAGCTGATCAGCTGGCCAAAACCGGGGCCATCCAAGGGGATCTAATTGAGATTGAGTCCCTGTTGGGGGAAATCCAGGTCACTGCCATCACTAGGTCCCAGACAAATGCTCACAACGACCTCTCAATTGCACAATGGAGTAAGGAGACCCCTGATGCTGATTTGATTACTGCTCAGAAGGGGGATCCAATAATTGGTAAATTTTACCAGCACCTTGAGGACCCTGAGAACTTTCCCCTGACGGATACCGATTACATTGGGAAAGAGGACCTAAGAGTGTTGATGAAATGTCCCAAAATGTTCCGGATCCAAGACGGTTTGTTGGTAAGGAAATCCAAAGCTGGCCACGATCAGTGGGTGGTTCCTACCTCATTCCGAAGCCTGATGTTAAGTCACGCCCATGATGCGGCCACCGCCGGTCATAGGGGGTTTCACACAACATTGGAAATCTTAAGAGAGGTTGCATACTGGCCACACATGGGGCAGGACCTCGACCAATACTTGAAGGGGTGTCTTGTGTGTGCACAATTTCAGCCATCATCCCTCACGCACCGGGCGCCTTTACAAAAGAGGGGAATGACACTGCCATGGTCAGATTTACAAATCGACTTCGTAGGCCCCGTGATTCGCTCGGCTAGGGGGAATAAGTACATGTTGACCGTCACATGCTTGTTTACCAAGTGGGTGGAATGTCTCCCAGCCCCAAATTGCAAGGCAGAAACTGCAGCTGCCTTGATGATTAACCACATCTTTTCCCGTTTTGGTCTACCTCAAAGGATTGAGTCAGACAGAGGTAGCCACTTCACCAGTGAGGTAATGACAAAGATGTGGGAGATACTGGGGGTCAAGAGAAAGCTGCATATTGCTTACCGGCCAGCTTCTTCTGGGGCAGTAGAGAGATATAACCGAACCATTGTGAGCATATTAAAGAAGTTTGTGGCAGATTCTGGGCCAAGTTGGGATATCCGATTACCTCTGGTCCTAATGGCCATCAGATCTACCCCTTCATCTGCAACCAAAATGTCACCATTTGAGTTGATGACTGGGCGCAAGATGGTGCTTCCTCAGCATTTGCTCTACAGGACCCAAGAGCAGACACTAATAAATGCCTCCACTACTCATGAGTATGTGGAGAATTTAAGGAAACACCTTCAACATGCTTTTGCTTATGCTCAGCGGAATCTAGAAAGATCGGCTGATAGCATGAAGACCCATTATGACCTGAAAACTTCCAGGAAGGAATATCAGGTGGGAGACCGGGTCTATCTATACAACTTCCAAAGGAACCAGGCCAAGCAGCGCAAATTTTTGCCTACATGGAAGGGACCCTTTGAGATCATCGACAAGATCTCCCCTGTGGCCTACAAAATCCACATCCCCAAAGGTCCTTTGGCAGCGGGGGAAGACAAGTGGGTCCACATAAACCAGTTGAAATGTTGCCATCCCAGGCACACTCTGCAACAACTGGAGGAATCCTCTGGAATCCTAGCGGGTACTGTATCAGACTAATTCAGTTCCAACCATAAAACATACCACATCTAGTCTCTAAAATATTGTGATTTGCATGAAACTGTCTCTTAGTTATACTGTTTTTTTTTTCTCAAAATAAGAATGTAATGTTTCGTTATGATAAAATGCATATGCTGCCCCACTACCTCAACAGTGGTGGAAAAACGTCTATGAGTAGATATTGCCGCTTTTGCTTTATCATCCTAGGAGAGATGAAACCATGAAGGATGACCAAGAAGAACGATCCGGAGACCGGGAGCAGAGACGCAACGGGCCCGGGGTACCGCCCAATCTTCCCATCAGGACCGGCGAGGAGAACCGATCGATCAGTACCGGATGGAGAAGAAAACGCTGAACTGTGTCATCTACAGAAGAGGAAGAAGATTATGCGGACAGACCGGTGCATGGGTCAAAACCCTTGTGCACGCGACTCCCCATCGACTCAAATTCAAAGTGCAGTCGCGTGGGGGGGACTTGTTGGGTGTCCTGACCCACGTTTAAGCTATCCTGCTACAACATTTGGTGCTGTGGGCTTAGAAAATTCAAGATGGCGGAAAACCCACATGTGCGCTGAAATCCAGGAAAGCTGCGCAGTTTGTGCGCCCACCAAAATGGTTGCCTCACTTGCCACCCACCAGTGCGAGAATGAAAGGCCGGGTTGCCATGAGGGAAATGGGTTGCCAAAGGAAAAACAGTAGCGCCGGTTAGCTTCAAAGCGCTTTAAAACCACCATTGGACTACCCGCACAGTAGTCTGAAACCATTGGGAATGGCAATGCTGATTGCCAAATGCAACCTAGAATTGTGGGGAATTCATTTCTTAAATCCCAAAAATGGGTGCAGTACCAGTACTCACCACTATCCAAAAGCCGGCGTTTTAAAACCACTCTGTGTGTTTTTCTGAAGGCAAGCCAAATGCCTATTTCAAACCTTGCAACATGTGCAAAATATTCACTGAACACCAGCAGACATTTGGCAGAATGGAGTTTTGTGTGCCTACAAAATCTGGGAAATGAAGAGCCCAAAAACAATGCTTATAACAAAAATGCTATGGAGTCAGCAGCTTAAGCCTAACTACAACTGGATTTAAAACCACCAAAATCGAAAATGTTAAATTAAATGAGTGACCTATGTTTGGTGTCACATGCCTTTGTAACTGTTGAAATGTCATAGTTTTGCGCTTAGAATCAGCATTCTAGCTGCATGTGTAAAATTACAAGTTATTTTAAAAGCAACAAAAAGTTAGCTGAAGGTCTGGCTTAAGGAACTTGATTTTGCCTAGCAACGGATCCCATCAGCAGTGAAACTTGAGTCACCACTGTGTTCCCAGGCCAACCTTCCTTTTGCTGCCCAGGCTAAGGATATGCCATCTATCTGATAATTGAATTATCTGTGCTCTGCAAGAGAGTGAACAAAGCCCTCTCCACTCAGGCAAAGGTTTTTTATTACAGACGTCGTAAAAAGTGGCTTCCTCCTGGAGAAGCTGGGAGGAGCACTGCCTGTGAGAAGCAAGCTGGCTTGGCAGAAACTGGAAAGACTGGTTTCTGTACCATGTGACCTGAAAAGACACACCCCTGCAGCAAGGATATGGTTTTATAAAAAGGGGGATAACTCATAGAGCGGACATGTGAAAATTTTATAAATGATACCATAATTCTTGTGATTTTTCTGCCCACAGTTTAAGACGTGGTAGGAACCGGTGGTATGTTCAGGGGGGTTTTAGCGGAAAAGTGGATATTACTCTAAATGTGTGCATGTTAAAAATCTGAAACTTCATCAGTTAATGTCCCTACCCCCTGCACACATGTATGTAAAGTTGGGTCCATGTCGGAAATTGAAAAAGCAGTTAAAAAGTGAAATATGTGCCAGTTCTGAATGCAAGCTCCCAGGAAGAGCAGAGTTTGAACAGGGGATACCTCCTGTGATGCATGATGGGTGCATATGATTTTAAAACAATATGTACCTCTGCAAATATGTATTTGTTTCAAATCTAGATTTGTGTGTAAGTTGACAGGAGGAGTGGACTTTCTGCAGGCTGTAAAATGACATCAATCTGACTCACAGTTCAGTTTGCCAATCAAGCGGAGGAATGGAAGTTTGACCAATTAGAAGCTGAGAGAGAGGTAGGGTCAGTGATGCTAGAACACACCCACATTCTAAACACATAAAAGCAGACAGACAGGACAGATAGGGACTTTCCAAATCCATCTGCCGCTGAAAGCTCTGCCGGAAAAATCCATACTTACCTCCATCAAACTCCAGAAAGCCAAACTAGAGACTTCAATCTATCCAGAGCAGAGAGACCCAAAGAACCGGTGCCTAGCAGAGACCAGACCCCTGTGAGCAGTTCCAGAGGCCAGGCGCTGTGAGCAGAACCCGGAAAGACCTGACCAGACTGAAGTCCGTGACCAAGTCGCTTTCCTGTTCAAAATCTCTTGTGAGTACTTAGCAAAACTCAGAACACATCTCTTAGTTTAAATTCATCTAATTCAATCTATTTAACCTAAGTAGAACTGCCTCCTAGCTGTCACCTGTCATTCTAGCTGCAAAAATTTGTCACTTGTCATTTTGAAAAAGTGTGCGTTTAAAATTTACAAAACCAAAAACGACCTTTACTAAATTACTCATATCTCCGCAACCGTTTGGGCTAGAGACTTGCAATAACTTTCATTTGGAAGCTGAGATCCCAGGCTTTTCTAGGACCCCAAAACGGTAGAGATAGTCCTTGCGGTTCCTTTGTAATAGCGCTCGGCGCATCCGCGAATTTTACCGCGATTTGCAATTTCTTCACATGTAAAAACTGCTGCTGTTTGCTTTCCATTGGCCAGAAATTCGTTTAACCTGCTAACTATCCCTGCATCATTGCTAGTGTGAGCCTGGACTAATATTAACTAGATACCACTCACCCTGAACCTCTATAAGGGAATTAAAAGCAAATTTAGCATATTTCTCATTCATTGCCAGCACATATCCAAGCATTGCCTGTGTTTTCAAAACTCCTATCTGTTTTCTGTAAGCTTGCTGGGATTGAACTGAATTACAGTTGATTGCATTTCTGAGGACTGTGTGTTTTCCTTCCATTTCCTTGCATTGCATAAAGAGGGGGGGAGTGAATAGCCAGAGAAAAGTGATTACATTGTTTGGTTGAAATCATATTGCGTATTTTCTGTACTGCATTCATTGAATATTGCATCCACCTGAGCTACATAAAGCATCCTCTACCACATTATACTTTTGTTCCTATTTACCAGTGTGCTACCTTATCCATTTCAGGTCAACTCATTAGTCATTATAAAGAAGTGTGCTAGTGCCAGATTCTCCGTTGTTAATATTTACCATATCAGATTAAGTGTGATATTCAATTATTAATTTATTATAAAGTGTGATATATATATTTTAATTTATCAAATAAACCTTTTAAACTTGCAAAACAGAACTACTTCTTGGCTCAGTGGGGTCAGGGGGATTCCAAGAGAGGGGTGTTATACAAGGGTAGTCATCCAGGACGCATGAACTGGACCTAAAGATATATCAATAAGGGTTTTCATTCAGTATTCTAGACTAGGCGTTAACTTGGCTGTAGTGCTGAATTGAATCCTCTTACAGGATGCAGACCTTACTCATACATAAATAATGGAGCCGACACAGGAAGTTGACAAAAGGAAGACTGTTTTAATGTCAATTATCTAAAACAGGGAGCATAATGAACATCAACGCAATCGCTCGATCTTCACACTCAAAGTACTTTAAGAAAAAACAGAACTTTTATAAGCAATATGTGTCATCAATGACGTCTATACCACATGTGTACTAACATCATCCTATGTGGCAAACTACAAAACCTACGTGCATGGGCTATTGGTTCTGAGTGAACATCTAAGTATACAATCCATACTAGTCTAAAAAGGTGTAACTATGTGATTGGTTACTCAACATCAGGTGGGGCAGCTAAGCCCTCCCTTAAAAATGACCACTATGAACATCACTAAATACACGACGTCCCATTGGTTTACACAACTATAGTACCCCTAATTATGCAGGTCCTCTACAATTGGTTGGCACTCTATCCTCCTTCAGTACTTTTCCACTAATGTTAGCAGCCTGCAGGCTTGCCATCCAGATGCTGGTGAGGTTTCCTTAACTTTAGCTTCCCACCAATTAGCATATCAATCTATCATCACCTCAGTGGTCTACTTTCAATTAGGCCTTTGAAATCCGTCCTTGAGAGTGTTCTCAGCTCTGAGAAAATTAGGGAGTGAGAGCACAGTCTGCCTTCGTGCGTAGGTGTGACATCTCGTTAATCCAACTTCATGCTTCCTTGTGACTAGAGACCATGGAATCGAGCCTTTTCGTGCATTTAATATATTTTCTAATAGACCTCTGATGTCTTCCTTATTATATTCATGCCTTCGGAACAGGAGTTTTGTTCTTTCACACGATTTTGTATCCAAGTCCGTTCACTCCAGTTTTGATAAGATCTTGGCTTCTTGGCTCACCCAGCCTCACCTTTTGCTGAAACTCTGCTTGTAATTGAATTTGCTTTTTATTGCGACACACTGAAATGAGGCCTTGTGCTACTGTACAACCTGCTATAATACGTTTAGTGGAAACATCCATAAGTCTCTCATTCCTACGTATGTATACTTTGGCGCTTGCTGCAAGCTATTTACTATAAGCTAGCTTCACGATTACTTTGCTACTTGTGTTTCTTCTGCATCTGTACACGTGTAAAATAACTTGATATCTTCATCTGTTTCTGTGGCATAAGCTTCTTCACCTTGAGCCCAAGATGTCACTTATCCTTATTGCTTTCTTGACGCCTTATAGAATATCTACATTCTCTGGTCACTGCATCTCTTTTATGTACTTCATCTTCAGCTCCATGTATTATATACTGGCAATGGTTACTGACACTATCATTAATCCTTGCCGTTTATTGGCTCTCCTTCTTCAGGGATTTCATTCAGATGGCCATCATATTTCTTTGTATACAGATATGGTTTTCTCAATGGGTACCTTGGCTCCCAGATTCTCTTAGGTACTGGCCCTTTCACTGGTACTGGACTGAGTCCATACTATGCTCTTTGTCGATTCAGCTGTTCTGTATACATCACATACTCTGCTTTCCAGCTTACAGGTAAAAGGGGCGGGTCGATTGAGGTGGAGGTCCTTGGCTCCTCCTCTACACTTCAGTTGATTATTCTTGGGTTTCATATATGTTGACATTAACTAAAAAGCCGTTCTAGAGAGAGACGTGTGCACAGGCAGATTTCTTACAATGTCAAGATCATCAGGTATCTTAAAAGTGCTAAGGTGGTAGATTTTCTAGGTTGGACTGGCTGATCGGGATGTCCTTTTGTTACGGTATGTTATGCACATGGTATTTGCAAAGTGCACTTGTGCGATTTATGAAACTCATAGCGCTGATGACCTTTTCAGCCAATCTCTGAATTCCTCAACCGTGGTTGTAAGTCATGGTGTACATCTCAGGAGTAGGTGTTGAGATGGCCTTGGAAGAGGATGAGAAAGCTTTCGAACCACTCATATAACCTTCAACCCTGCGTTTCAGGGGGTTGGTCCTGGAAGGCCATTGAAGACCTGTATGCACTCCCAGTCTTAGGCTGTTGTGGCAATATCTGTGTGCCTCTGTGATTTCCCTCTGTGGGTTGCACAATGGGTATATGGTGCCCATAGGACCACCATATTAATGTTGGAGTGTGATGGGGTCAGTGGGGTCAGAGTGTATTTTTAGAAGCAGTAGGGTAACCATTGGAGCGTTTCAGTTCCTGGTTGTATGTGGTGGTATGGGGACATTGTGTGTGTCTGTGGGGATCAGTGAGTTGAGAACTTGCAGGTGTCCTATTAACAGTGTACATTTGATAGGTAGGTGAGGGGACGGTCCTTGCAGTGGTTTGGAAATCTAATTGCTCCTCCCTTTACCTTCTAGTTTGTGCATGTAAGGGGTTTTCTTGGCTCAAAGTCTCTGACCAGTATGAATTTTTTGAGGTGATGTATGCAGCATGATGTGTGATTGTTGTCTTGTGGCTTTAAACAAGGGCCTACGGTGCTCTTTGGCCACCCGCATCCCCGCAGGAATCTGCTTGTGTGGGTTTGGAGGCTATTGTTGGTAGGGCGTAGGGGACAGGTAGCATGCGGTCCTCAATGTATGTCATGGCATATGTCTGACTAGTGCAGTGTACTTTGCCTTATTCCTCTTCTGGGGCCTAACTACCCACAGTGGCTAAAACAGGGTTTGTTGCTTCTCTGGCTACTTACGTAGGCACCGGGCTGATTGTTCATCCCTTACAGAGGAAGGGCAATAAGAGGGATGTGACCCACTCGGCCAATCAGATAGCAGCAGCCTGAGATGCAAGATGGATGTCTCTTACACCACTTTCATGAAACATGAAGTGGTAGTCTGCATTACGGCTCCAGATGCCCTGCTCCTCTCGCTGTGTCCTGCTGTAGCTCCTTCTGGACCCCACAGTTGCAGAGGGAGAATGTTGCTTTTGAGGCCCGATGGGCTCTCTTGGGACTTTTAACGGCATAGCTGCTGCTGAAAAGGCCTCTCCTTCCCATTACATTATATGTTTTTCACATTGATGTGCAGAGTTGACACTTTGTGAGAGCTCCAAAGCAGGTGTTTCCCTGCTACTAAAATTGAGCCACGCGCAGGGCCACCTAGTATTCTATAAAGTGCTCAACGACCATCATTTTTTCTGAAGAACATTTGAGTGTGTATAGGGAGGCTATGTCGGAGCTCAGTATGATGGCACCAGGAGCTAATATACTGCGCCAGAGGGCTTGAGAAGGCTGATGTTAAACGCAAGCCTTCCTTTATGAAAACACTTCCGTTGCCAACGCTGGATGATGCGCGCACACCTGGCGTGGAATGCCTTGCCGTCTTTGGCACTGTTTGACCAAAAAGAGAGGGAGGGCTTCTGGAAATGGCCCACGGCAGGACGCCGTCCAGACTCCTAGTGCGCGAGTAATTCATGGCAAGCATTGGAGGCTTTTAATAGAAAGCACATTCTGTCGGGCTATGCCAAAAGCATAATATGGCCTTGTAGCTTATTCATTTTAAGGAGTCATGTTAAAGGAACTAGGCCATGCGTGCCACTGAATAGAATTGACCCGTTGTAAACAAAAAGACACCAAGGGATTTTTCTGTAAAAACGTATGCACGCCTTTGATATAGGTAGCCACTTCTCAGAGATATAGGTATGAAATATTTAGTGTTTAGTAATACCGTTTCTTTTAATCTCAGCCTACTACCCACCTGGACAGAGGCCCGCAAGGCGCTCTCACGCCGTTTGCAAGTAGCTTGAGAAACTCGCCTTGTCGTTGCAAAGCCCCAAGTAGTTAGAGCATTCCTATCACGGGCAGCTTTGCTGGGGCTTTGCACCCCTTAATAAATGAGCGCCAGAATGTCCAGCATATCTGCAGCAGCTTAGCAATAATACATCTTCATTAGCGGCGGCGAGCACGCGAGGGCATGACGTCGTGCACACATGGAACTCGGCCCAGCCAATGTGGTCTCCATTGAGCAGAACGCATTTGTTTTGCAAACTTCTGTGTAGGGGCTTTGCGGCACTTGATGAATGAAGTCCAATATATATCACAAAGATGTATGGCTGGCTCCTAACTTCCATGACGGTTAAATTTAAGCAACAAAAAGGGTATACGTAGCAAATATGGATTTGGAGATATTTCTGGAAGAAAACTGCAGTGCGTGTGGAAAGGTTGTGAATTCTTTCACAAACCGAAAAGTGCTCCTGTTTCGTCCATTTAATTTTTGGGGTCCATGTGACATAACAATGACACAAACGTACACAGTTGCGGCACTTACACAGGCTTGGGAAGTGAATTACCTGCCACTGTGTAGCTGTTTTTGATTAAAAGGCAGAGGCAATGTCGATTTGAAGAAGGAAAAGGAAGCTAGGAACAAAGTACATAAGATCCACTTGGATGTTTTCCCCTTGATGAAAGCTTTTTAAATAAGACCTCTAAGACTTGATTTACAGAATGTTTTTGTGCGCTGAACATTGACTTTGAACACTAATCAGCACGCAAAAAACTCCTTTAATCGATTAATGGCTTTGCACGGCCTGTCACATCTTTGCGTGAAGTCGAGCGCTGTGCGCGAGACTCCACTCAAAGGGCCTCATTACGAGTTGGGCGCAAAGGGATACTGGGCACTGTTAAGGACATTGGTGCCGGTAATCCCTTTGCAAGTACTACGAGTTCCCTTAGCGGGTCCCTTCTTTAACGCCTGGTTTTACCACTAAATTGGTGGCAGGAGCAGCGGCTTGGTCCCGAAAGCGTGTTTTTGTAAATTTGGTGGAAATCCGTCCAGTAGTTTTTTTTAAAACGACCAAAAAGTAGGTCTAAAAAAATGTGTGATATCTGTGTCCGCTCTGCGGACACATTTCCCTGTTCACTCCGTGGACAGGACACCGATTGGCTAATCGGCTTGCGTCATGTCCGCAGACATGTGACATATTCGCTGATTGGCTGGGGTGAAGCGTGAGGTGCGTCAGATTTTTGGAATCACCCGCCATCTTGGATTCGCAGACATCGGCCGGTGTCCACGGACATCGCAGTAAAAACAGATAAAAAAAACACAACATTGCACTTGTCAAACTTATCAAATAATCTCTGGGGAGGTGAGGGGTGATGAGGATGGGATGGAATATGGGTGCAAGAAGCAAAAAAATTGGCAGGTTTTGGCCGCGAAAGTCCACGAACAGTTCGGATGTTCGCAAACAGTCCAGAGAAGTTCGGGGACACTTCAGATGTTTGGGGCCAGTTTTTGGATGGCTTGTAACTTTGGTGCTACTTAATGAAAATGCATGACATTTTGCAATTATATTCCTGACCTGATCCTGAAAAAACTAGAGTGGGGGTCCCAAAATTATGTAAAGGCTTATAAATGAGGTGCCATTTGACAAATCTACACTTAATTTGGAAAACTGATAATACATATGGATATAAATGTGTTTTTGAAGTTTGGTGGGATTTTGTCAAGAGGGGCAAAATTAGAGGGTGGGTCCCAAAATAATGTTAAGGCTTATAAATGAGGTGCCATTTGTCGATTGTCACTTAATTTGGCAAACTGATAATAGATCTAGATATAAATGTTTTTGTGAAGTTTGGTAGGATTTTGTCAAGAGGAAGCAGAATTAGAGCGGGGGGTCCCAAAATATTGTAAAGGCCAATAAATGTGGTACCATTTGACAAATCTATACAAAGGTTTGCAAAAAGATTATAGATCTAGATATGTTTTCGTAAAGTCTGAATGGATTTTGTCAAGTGGGGGCTAGGTTATATGACAATTGTATGTGCAAACATTTGACACTTTTGAAAAAATAAAACATGGGTGGATTTCCAGCAAACTTGTGTAAGGAGCATTGGCAAGGAGCTGAAAGCATGGTTTTGCAAATGTGCCTGTGTTTTATCTTTTGACAAGTGTCATAATGTAGGTACAAAAATAGTGATATATCTTTGGTGATTAAGGTGTAGTCTGTGGCCATGGGCAGTGGCCAGATTATCTAGGTCAAGGAATAAGGTCATGATCCGGACAATCTGTCTACTGGCCATGACCACGAGGGACAACATATGGGTTAAAGTGGCCATGTCCACCTGGGACTGGCTTTGTGGTGAAGTTTTTCGAAATTGGGATAGATTTGAAAGGGAAGAAAAATGTGCTTGTGGTGATAAGGTCATAGGGTTCTCTTTTCGCCTTCTACAGGCTTCCATGGAAAGCGAAGAGGGGCTCTGCATGGAACCCTGCCTTCCCTTTCCATGGTGGACATCTTGGAAACAGGCTTCCATGGAAAGCGAAGAGGGGTCCTGTATGGAACCCCGCCTTCACTTTCGATGGTGGCCATCTTGGAAAAGGATTTTCCTTCCTACAAAATCCTTTTTTTCAGCACCCCGGGTTCCCGCTTTGGGAACCTAGGGTGCTAATGGGCTTCATCCCCCATTACAGGGGCTGGAATGGTGGGACAATGGTCCAGAGACTTCATTATACCCCCTTGCTTCGCTTGGGCTGATAACTTGGGCTGCCGGGCCGCTATCCACTGTTCCAGCCCTGGAACGGAGGATGAACGCCACAATACTCCCATTAGCATAACACAAAATGCAAATGGAAATGTTGGAAAATCTTATTGAGTCTATATCCTTTACTTTTATTTCTATTTTTTTACTTTGAAAGGTGGTTCCGAAAGGAACGTTTCTTTTGTTGGTTTTGGATGTATTTATTTTTTTGGCAGGAGAGCTAAGAACAAAATGTGGGAGGAAATGAGGGAAGAGGCACCAAACACTAATATGGAGGGGTAGGTGGACAGGGGAAAATGTTGAGCGTGTATTATTTCTAAGGTAGCGGGCAGTGTTTCTCATGCTCCTCGATTAAAGCAGTGGTGGTGGCTCTTGGGGAGGAGGGATGGCAACAGGTGATGCCATTTTAAGATAAATAGCAGTTTTGCTAAAAGTATGTACTGTGTACTAGATTGTTAATGGATAATGAGTAGGAATAGGTGTTGGAGCTGTGCAAGGGAAATTTTGAAGTTGAAAGTTCCTAGATCAGTAGAAAATGCAGTTCCAAACTATCCGCGAAGCACAGATCTTATTGTGAAGTGCGGACGGGTCCTCGGACATGTTATCATGCTGCAAGCCGGCGATTGGTCATGTGGCACTGTCCTGAAGGTCCGCAATGAAGTCGGATATTCGTAGATGTCCACAGATGCAAAACTAGTTGAAATAGTTGCAAAAAGTGTATAGAAATGTTAAAAATGATTCTAGAAGGTGGGAAATGGCAAAGTTTTAAGGTGACACTTTGTAAATTGGACACAAATATTGATATATTGGGTAAGTATGATATTAGTAAGTTGTAGGAAAATAGTACACACTCGTAAAAACCCACAAAATTTAATGGAAAACTTTGTTAAAGGGACGTTATGGTTAAGTTGCACTCATAAAAACCTATGAAATTCAATAAAAAACCTTGTTAAGGGGACATTATGGTTAAGTTGCACTAATAAAAACCTTTGAAATTCACTGAAAAAACTTTGTTAAAGGGGCGTTATGGTTAAGTTGCGCTACTAAAAACCTATGAAATTTTATAAAAAAACGTTGTTAAAAGGATTTTATGGTTACAAGTAAAATTGAAAAACCCCTGAAATTCACCAGTTATGGCAAGCTAAGCAACCATAACTCACACCACCACCATGCACTGCTAAAACTAACACCCAGGACATCAAAGATGACATCACAAATATCATTGATGACATCACTGAATCTCTGAAACTTGAGCCGAACCATCTCCAGTTAAGGAAGCAGCTCAAGACTTTCCTCTTTGCTTCAGCCTTCTCTCTTCCTTTTCCCTTCTCATCTCCTGTCTGGTACTGCACTGGTCACCTGGCGACCCTCTGAACCACGGGTCCAGGTCCCTGCCCTCCCAGTTGCACACCTGCACTGCCTCCTGGCAACCCTATACTTGGGGCTGTGTCTGCAACCCTACAGTCCCTTACCTGCACTATCTAACATTTGCTGTCTGCACTTAATTCTGCACTGCTGCCTGCTGGCCGCACTTCTTTTTTTTTTCTCGATGTTTAGATCCTTTGTCCTGCACTTGCTCCTCCTCCCCTTCCCCTTTCACTTTTCCCCTTTCCTCTACCCTGCACTTGCACAATCTCAATGTCACTGGGCCTAGTAAGATTGCTGTCTTGTCCCCCGTTGTTCCCCTCCCCTGCTTCGCCGTGCTTTGATACACTTGTGTATAGGCGTGCTATAAATAAAATATCATATCATATCATATATATAATTATCTATGTCTGTTAATCATTGACTTGGCATGCACGCAGACGCATGGACAGACATCCTTACCTGAGACCCTGCTTCCACTCTCAGCCCCTTCTTTTATACATTTCAGCCTTAATACAACTAAGTTGCCCAATGTGGCAGCCATTATATCCTTCTATCAGAATCCCAAGGCTGTCAGAATGAGTGTGCATGGTTAATGTTCAATCACTTTAATGTTAGGCTGTGTGTTGTGAAATACTAAATTATCACAAAGACCAGTATGCATCAAGTGATTCAAGAACACAACCTTTTTATAAAAGACATATTTGTCAAATAGAAAGATCTGTGGTTATTCTTATGTTCACAAAATGCGCTTTGATATTATGCAAAGCAGCCTGGGCTATCTGCCACTTTCCCATTCCTCAAAGGGTTAAGGGTAGCAGAATTGTAACAGATTGTCCATCTTGGAATGATAACCTTCTATCAGAAAATAATTTATATGGTTATTCTGCGTTTTGATAGCGGGCTTTGCTCAGTAAGACAAAAATAGCACTCTTATTATGACTGCAATGCACACTGGAATTGATAATTAGACAAATAAATTGTATTTTCTATTAAATAGCAAGTTTATAATTTTAATACATTCAAATAGTTTCCTTTTATAATGTTTCTTTGACATCTGCTTGGCTCCAAATACCAGACTTGTCCCCAACTCTGTGGGTGCCTCTGTCAATGCGGCTCTCATTCTACATTTAAAAATTAAAAAATAGTATTGTAACGGTTTATTGAGAGGCCACCCTTAACACAAGGAGTTCCATCCCTCTCCAAGCGAAGTGTCACACAATAAACAGTTAATGATGGTTCGTTTTATTAAGCCCTGTCCCCATTTCATCTAATGCCCATTGGATCCCTCCCCCTGAGCTACCAATGAGCCAAGATCTAGGCCGGTGTACAGGAAATATATTTATGTTTATTTGAATTAGATTTTAAGAAAATCGCACTAAAATATCAAACACCATTTTATCTGTAACAGAACACAATGAACTTCTCTCAACATAAATAAATCACACATGTGGGTTGAAAAGAACACAAATCTCAATTCTTTACTTTCTACAAATTTCACTTCAAGAAATGATTAAACTGATCAATAAAGAAAAACAATTACAAATGCAGTGCTGGGCAATTTCGATTTTCCTGTGTGCTTAAAAGGTTAGCAGTAGGGTTTATAGATTGGTACAAATGCATATGACAATTATGATTTCACCCACACTTCCGGTTTAAAATAAGCACAGGGTGATTTAGCGGTTTGTTTTCAGACGCTCCCCTTACTTTGCTCTGTGTTGGGGAAGTCGGACAGAAAAATGTGAATGATTTTGGATTTCAGATGCCCCTGCACTTAAAAGCCTGTGTTTGGGAAGCCAGATGGTAAAACTTGGGATGATCTGAGAATTTTGGATTTCAGACCCCTTTCCAGTTAGAGGCCTGTGTTGGGAAGCTAGCAGTTTAGGGATTTTTTTAGTTTAGGGACAAAGACCCCCCTTTTCTGAAATAAGTCAGGGTCAACAAGAAAAATAGGATCACCCAAATAAATTACAGTCTATAGTATTCAGCGCACACTGGGAATGAGCTTTGTTAATTTTGAATTTGAACAAAAATCACCCCACGGTGACCCGCCAAGGGGAATAAATGAAATTCATCTTTTTAGTTAAATAGGCTAAGGATGCACACAGTTTCACCCTACCCACCCACTATGAAGTGAAATAATATAAGGCCAGTAGATTACCCCACCTTTTGCTTACAAAGAGCTGAAGTCTACTTACATCGAAAAAAACATTTTAAGGTTCAGAACAGCCAACTGCATGTCAGGACCCTTTGGAAGATAGGGCAGGGGTGTGGTCACTCCACTCTCAAGGATTGCCTCCCACTCTCCACCATAGGACCCAGTCAGCATTTAGGCCTTCCTAGAAATAAATAGCTCCACCCAGAGGCAATCTTTACCAAATCTCTATTTGGTGTTTCTTGGCAGATGTCAGGTAGTAATTTTCAGCAGCTCTCCCTGGTGGTAAATTTCAGCAGGTCTTTCCCTTCCTCATAGTGCATTCCACTTACATAGCAGCGATGTCACCATCCATTTTACAATCTTGGTGGAGTACCCTGTAAGAGGTCTTGCAAAACGGATTGGACAGTTACCCTTCTCTCTCCTCTCAACTCCAGCCCATCTCTAAGAACTGGCTGAGGAGTCTGGAGCAGACATATGGCAGCTTCTATTGGCAATCCCCATTTGTTCTGATGTCAAATTGTTGACAAAATCAGATTGTGTGGCAAAACATCATGATTTTACTAATGCTATAATATACATATTTTCTGATTCAGCTAATCAAGGGGAATTAACTAAGACGACAGCCAGGTCTGCACCATGTTGCACAGCTGTGCTGCAATTTTCCACCATTTTTACCAAAAGCATAATAGTTAGGAACATGTAATGTATTACCCATATTCCTAATTTTACTCTCCACCAGCACACCAACTCTCACATTTGGAAAATGTTCAGATCAACTAGAAACCCATTTTAGATGGTCATTACAGTTCCCTGAGTCGCAGGTGGGTGAATTGTATGTAACCAACATTGCCTGGAAATGAACTAGAAAATGAAACACACATGTAATCAGTATGAATTATGGTTTCTAAGAAAAATGCCTAAGTCATCATAGTCCTTTAAAATTAATTGTAAATCTTCATGTTGGACAAATAGTAGCTCTCCTGCCTCCAGGCCCTTTGTTCTGACAGGGCCAGTGTTTTTCACTAGTGTCTTTGAAGTTGGTGGTTTGAAATTCATCAGTGAGGTGGAGCTGTGCCTCTCTGAGCACATTGAGCAAGGGCTCCATGTCTGAGTTCCCCTAGGTAATTTAGGGTGACCAACCCCAAGTTCCTTGCAAATATACTAGAAAAGGTAGCAGGCGCCCCACTCTAGAAAGAACACGGCATGATAGAGTGTTCTGTGGTTTTTACCCACTTTGAGAGTTTGCAGCCATCGCTTTTTGCTCACTGCACTTTTCACAAAGGAGGAATATCCATTTGCATTGGGTTGCTGTTGGTACTCTTGTTCAAGGGAGGTTTGCCTGGCATTTTGGTGCTCGACTGCCCTTGTGGGCCAGACAAAGACTGATATTCAAATGGATATTCCTCCTTTGTGAAAAGTACCGTGAGCAAAAAGCAATGGCTGCAGACTCTCAAAGTGGGAGAAGATAACCACAGAAAAGGTTATCATGCCATGTTCTTTCTAGAGAGGAGCATCAGCTACCTTTGCTGTACATATGCCAAGCCGTTTTTGTGTCAGTGTTCAAAAATCCTGTTTTTCATGTGAAAGGGACCTTTGAATTTCTTCTTCCTTTGTGAATTAAGATGCTGCATTTCTTCTGGTAATGGCAGGTGGGCCTTTTTCACATGGCCCTTCAGTTCCATTCATTTGGCGTCTTTCATTACACCCCAAAGCATCCTCACCCCCACTTCATCTATGTAATTTCTCTGATGGCACTGCTGTTAGAAATGACTGTTGTCACTGGTAATAGGGCACCTGATCAGGCAACTCATGCAGAGAGAGTGAGAGAGAAAGAAAGAAAGAAAGAAAGAAAGAAAGAAAGAAAGAAAGAAAGAAAGAAAGAAAGAAAGAAAGAAAGAAAGAAAGAAAGAAAGAAAGAAAGAAAGAAAGAAAAAGAGTGGGGCGGGAGAGGGTGAATGAGAGACAGAGGGCGAAAGAGAGAGGGGTGGGAGAGGGAGGGAGAATGAGAGAGAGGGAGAGAGCATGAGACAGTGGCTACAGCTTGTTTCAAATAGTTATTGCAACACTCAGACAATGTGCATGAATTAGACAATCCAACAGATCCCAAAACTGCAACTCGAGCAGCAAAAAAGTCTCTGGCAATCAGCTTCTCCCTTCCTCTTCCACCGAAGGCCTCGAGCTTATAATACATATATCCGGAGTTCAGTAAAGAACTGAAGCACCACCTTGAGAGCAGCAGTGTAAACTGCTCATGAAAAGCTCGTCATTCACACTTTGGGCCTCATCACGAGTTTGGCGGTAACCCTTAAATGCGGCGGTAAACTATTACCACTGCATTTAAGGGTCCGCCAAATCATGGCCTTGGCTGATTTCCCCCCAGCTCGGAGGGGGGAAATCTGTCAAAAATGTGTTGATTTTCGGCGCTATTACTGCCGGCGGGAAATCCGCCGGCATTAATAGCGTGGAAATTCCCCATTGGGCCCAACGTAGAATGAGGAATTCCCAAAGGGGCCCAATGGGGAATGGGCACTAACCGTTCCGCCAAACCCGTGATCCAGCGCTAATATCGCCGGGGTTTGGTGGTAGGGGTAATAGCGCCGGCGGTAATACTGCCGGCGTTACCGCCCAACTCATGATGAGGCCCTTTGTATTCGTGCCTGTAGCTCCTGGCTACATCTGTGGGACTGCCATAAACAAGCATACATCTTGTGGATGGTCTCCTGCCTAAATGAACCTAGACAAACACACAGCTTTCAGTGCCTATTTGCCTGATGTTTACTGAGTTCTACAGACTTAGGGATGTGAATATCTTATTGGCCACTGTGCTAAAACACAATTTTGTTAAGAGAACATAGTTGGCAAGTGATGATCAGTGTCGTAAATTCTCCAGCCTGGAATAAGTCCTGGCTTTCCAACCAACACTGTGCATTCTGGGACATGTAGTTTAGTGATTTTCACACTAAGTACATGCCTACCCCAGCATGTAGTGCAGTGTTGGAGAAAGGGCCAGTACTGGGGAAATGTATCCAATGCCATAGTCCACTTGACAGCCATCGGCAACATGAAAAGCTATTGTTTTGATAATACATTTCTGCTCCTACCTTATATCCCCCCTCCTACGTTATGCAAATGTGGCACTGATTTCATCAGGTTCGGTTCTGTCTCGCTTTTCATACCCCACGTACTTCTTCCCTAGTGCACTGGAGAGCGTGCTTGTGCCCTGGAACACTGGCCTGTTTCAGATACACCTGGTGACTCAGGGCATTACTTTACAGGAGGCGAGGGTCCTACTCAGATAGAGTCCTTCTAGTGTGCTGATGGTATGCTCCTAGATTTTGGGCCCGATTCATGGAATTCCTGCAGGGTTCCAAATGGATTTGCACTGCGGAAAAGTAATGTTGCACTGCCGACACAAACCCTGATTAATGGAACTGTGCAAAGTGTATTTCTGCAGTGCAAAGTCGGTGCAAATTCAGTGCATAGTCATTTTTGCAGTACAAAATCACTGTGCACTAACTTTCCACTGCAAAGATACACTTTGCACAGTTCCATGAATCAGGGTTTGTGTCGGCAGTGCAAAGTCACTTTTCAGCAGTGCAAAGTCCCGTTGAACCGTGCAAAGAATTCCATGAATCGGGCCCTTGGTTTCCAAGCTGTGATGCAGCATTTGCTTCTGTGGCATGCATTCTTCTTCCCCCCCTGTTCCTGCCTCTTTCCCTCTACCCCTCCAACCGTAACTCCGATCTACACGCTTCCCGCGCCACCTGACATCCGTTCATTTGCGTTTGCCAGGTATGGCTCCTAGTGCCATAAAAAGCATTGTTCTGCTTGGCAACCTATGGGCAATTCTTTGTGTGTTTAGTTCCTTTAAGTTTCAATGTTAGGGTCATGCCTCTGCGGAACGTTTGTGGGGAGGAGAACTGGCTGAAAAGAAAATGATCTGTCATCAGGGCTTTAAGTGGGCCGGGGCCTGCCGGGGCCGGGCCCCGGCAGTCTCCAAAAAGTGGGACTGAGCCGGGGCCCTGCCGGGGCCCCCGTCCCACCACACGCAACATTGGCGGGATGCATTATCCCGTCGCGGCGGCAGCCGCGACGGGAGATGCGCCTGCCATGAAGTCAGGCGATCTGACAGAAGTGGCAGCCAACCACAGCGATGCTGTGCCTGGCTGCTACTTCTGTAAATCATAGTAACTGCCTCAGGTGACCTCTCGCGCGAGGGGTCACCAGAGGCAGTTACTGTCCCTTTGTTTCCCCAGGTCGCCGAGGCGTCTTTAACCCTCGGCGAACCTGGGGATTCCTTGACATTTTTCGAGGTTTATGAAAGAAGGCTTGAAAAGTACACAATTCAAGCCATCTTTTATAAAGCTTTGCCGACGGACAATTTTGTCCGTAGTCAAAGCTTTATAAAAGATGGCTTGAATTGTGTACTTTCAAAGCCATCTTTTATAAAACCGAAATGTTACCGAAATTTTTTTAAAAAAAATGGCCTGAAAAGTAGGCAAACCGTAAGGTATGCACACACACATATATATGCATGTTATATATCTGTGTGCGTACCTTACTATGGTTTGTGTACTTTGCAAGCCATCTTTTCTAAACATAGAAATACATATTTCTATGTTTAGAAAAGATGGCTTGCAAAGTACACAAACCATAGTAAGGTATGCACACAGATATATAACATGCATATATATGTGTGCGCATACCTTAAGATTTGCGTACGTTTTAGGCCACGCCCCCGCAAGCCACGCCCCCAAATGAGGGCCCCCCCTCGATTTCTTACCCCACTTAAAGCCCTGTCTGTCATGTCCATTGATGTCAAATATGGCGCTAGTTGTATTACACATTCAAAGTATTGTTAAAGGTTTTACCCTTTTCCTCGTCCTTAGAGTCAGAGCTGGCTGTTCGTGCTATGTGACAATCACTGGCAGGAAAGATCAACCAACTAGTTCTTTGCAGTTTGCTTTGTCCCTTTAGAATGTTCCCTTTCCCTCCACCAGCTGAGAATTCTGTATTTCTGTTTACAAATGTGTATTCCCAGAGTGCAGTCAAGGAATAAGCAGCAAGTTAAGAACATCAGTCTTAACTCCTTGTGAAACATTCATCATCCACATTTCCTTATTAGTGCTTTTAGGGACTGGATACAGGTGTGCTCTTGCTATATGGATGTAGGCATCACATTAAAGTTTTGCTGCAAAAGTGAGCATAAAACACATATGGATTACTCGTTCCATTAGAGTTTAACATGTGTAGATGTATTTATTTTGTTGCAATGACAAATTATCTAATTTTGTGGACGAAATACTTAGCAGTGACCAACAAAGCTGCAAATTGGCCAAACTTGATCCATTTCCGGCTTTTAAGCCAGCAGTTTTTTGCATTCTGGGTCATGTAGTTTGGTTGTCCTCATTGCATGTTGTATGCGCATACAATGGGTTAATGCATATACTGCATATATCAGCATTGTTAAGGATTTCAAAGGCACGGTACACTCCAGACCAGGACTCTTTTCTACTAGCCAGGGATGCAGCACACCATCAAAACACCTTTATTGTATTTATTATGAATTTAATTTGAGAAGGCACCCAATCCGTCTCACACCCACCTTTACAAACACCCCGGGTCACAATGGACCATGAACCGGGCTGGTGTGTAATAACACAATATTTATTTATTTTTAAATGTCAATGAAATCACCAGTGTGGTGATAATTACACTGTAAAATGATAGACCACACTTAGTTTGAACTTTTAACATCCGATATATAATGCACAAGTGAATACAGGCAAGATTATTTTTGGGAGGTGTTTTCTGATAGCACCACAGTTAGTATTTCCCCCTGCAATGCTCTCTCAAACCCCGGTTAACCGAATTATGTGTGGGTATAAAGGAGTAGCAGGGAGTCAGGTATACGATGCCACAAACAGAATGCAAATCCGACCTTCCCCCTCTGAATGGGAGGCAAAATCAGACTGAAAACCTTTGAAAATTGAGCAAAATAACACTCAGAATTGCTAAATACTTGTTTCACATGTGCGGTTGAATGAATGAGGTAGAAATGAGTATAGCAGTATCAGAGATGTAAGAACACTAGCAAACGTCAAGGCAATGTACTAACAATGGGCATACAGTTCGGAAAATTGACTTGGAAGGAAAAACACAGTGCAGCCAAATCACACATGGGGAAATTGCATTTACTTATTTTCACGGGTTCAAAACGACAAAACAGCTTGAAAAACAGGTTAAACAGGCAAAATCGGAATGCGGTTTTGATGCTGAGGAACAAAAGCACATCACAGGGATAATATGAAAGTGAAAGGGTAACTCTGAATGGATGAGTGGATGAGATTCTTAATAGGAAAGGAAACTTGTTTTTTTTTAACGGAAAGCACTTGCACAGGGAAAATCGGTTTAAAAATATAATTACAAGTTTTACTACAACTATAATTTCGTGGCTAGATTATCAAGAAGATAAACGCTGACCGTCAAAAAGGTTAAACTGCAGCCTTACCCCCCCCACACACCACGTGTCTCTTTATGTGGGAATTAATTTGTTTATTCCAAATATGACTAAGGACTTATGCAAAGGACTAAAAGGATAGGAAAGAATTGCGCTAACACATGGAGATCAAAAACGGGAAGCACAGAGAATTCTGACAATTTTAACAAGTTACTAGGGTATTTATGGGATTACTTATAGGGTGGAACAAATGACAAGGCATCAAGATGGGATGTGCTACATTTTGCTATGGGGAAAGGGTTATACTTACAATAATCACTTGCATTGGGTATTTTGGACAGCCAACTGGGTTTCTGGACAGCGGGATAAGGATCTGGTCATGGTACACAGTGGCGGGCTCTCCTAGAAGGGGACAGCTGGCAACCGGGGTCTGGTCTCAGTAGATAACGAGGTGCATCAGCTGGATAAAGCAGGTAACGGAGCAGAGCAGGTAGCGCTGGAGAATCCCAAGGAGGATTCTGCCACCTTTCCCCCTTTCTCCCTGGATTATGGGGATATTTGTAGGGCTTGAGATCTGCAGGGTGATTCTGCCTTGATAGGAGGGTCTGGATCAGCTACCCCTGTCCTGGCAGTGGAATCTGGAATATTGCAGGTTGAATCTGGAATACCTGGATATCTGGATGCGCAGGAGCTGGAAAATTCAGAAGAGTGTGTCCAGAGCTCCCATGCCTCCCCTTTATATAAGGAGCATGACATCACAGGATTTTACTATGTGGGCTGAACTCAGCTAGGCCTACCTCTAACTCGGAGGTCAAGCTATAATGTCGCCTCCTCCCTTGAAGCAGATTGGACTGAAGGAGGGGACCCAGTTGTATGGGGTGTGTTTTTATGAGGTAAGCCATCCCACAGTCACTTTTGCCAAAATCAGTTGTGACACAAAAATGCACCTTTTTACAATTGTTACACTTTAAAGAAATCACACAGGCAGATTCCATATTTGATACAGAGCATGAAATTCCAACTCCCAAGTGTGTACTGTAAGTGGTTTCAACCCAGCACTCCACCTAAGTCAATGCCTAGCGTGTGATGCCCAGCTGGAACCCTTAATTATATATTTGTATGTCTAAAGTTATTTTATTTCTGAATGATGTACCCTTATATCACGCCCCTCTCTTTTAATCCCCCCCGGTCTCACTGAACCAAGAAGTAGGTTGTTTTACAAAGTTAAAAGATTTATTTTATGAATTTGAACAATATATATATATCACACTTTTATGAATATGAACAATATCTAGATATCAGACTATTAATATTTATACAATGATCACCAACGGGTGATATTACAATCAACAATCTCTTTAATCAGTATGAGTATGGATGAGAAGGATAATGTAACATAGAATAAAACTTTGTGTGGGTTCAATGAAATGCAATGATAGGAAATTAATGCAACACAGAAATAATACTTTTGGGTGTTCAATCAATCCCCCCTAATATGCAATATAGAGATGGAAGGAGAAAAAACAGGTTTCAGGAATAAACACTCTAGAAATGCAGTTTCCATCCCAATTCCCCCAGCAAGATTAGAGAGAAACAGGAATGATTTCAAAACAGGTCAATTGATTTTGAATGTGGTTTTGAATGAATGGGAAAAATGCTAAAAATGGATTTAACTCTCTAAATGGGATTCAAAACTAGTGGGAGCCGCTTTAGATAGCTTCAGGTAAACACTAGCAATGATCGTTGGATAACTAGCAGATAGGAAACTGAATTCAGAGGTTGAATGCAAGAAATAGCTATTTTACATGTGATGAAATTGAGCCAAAAGCAGATTCGCGGCAAACTTTTCAGCGTGCGAGAAACACAATTACAGAAAAACTATAAGGAGTTGGAATGCGGTTTCTAGCATGTACAGTTCAGAAGTTATGAAGGTTTTAGTAGTGGTCGATGTTTTTTCAGAAAGTGTCAATGTTTTCAAATGAAAGATTCGCTTTTGAATATGACAAACAATAATTTTGTTGGCACTAAGGAGACTATGAAGATGCAAGATACCCAACGGTACAGCCACCAGAACAGGGTGCCTCCACTCTGACTTTTGCCCGCCGAGACACTTGTCTTTCTTCAGCAAATAAATATGAGTGCAAAGATGATATTATCACTACAATTAACAAAGGACTATATGGATGAGGCAAAGATTCAGAACAGACAAAAGAGATTCTACCATGCAGTTCTGGATATGTTGGAATGGGTTGGATAGGATTACTTAAGCATAAGAGATTGGCTAGGGACAATTCTATGCTAAATACTCACAACAATGGTTTTGGAATAGGCCAGTCAGGATCTGGTCAAAAGTTTTGGACTGGAATTCTGCTAGCCCACCAGACAGGATACAGTCACCCGGTTCTGCACTCAGCACGGCACTCTGGTCTCTGCACAGCACTCTGGACTGGATCTGACGGGTTGGTTCTGGAGTTTACAGCTATCTGGTTTCAGCTCTGCTCTACTGGTTTGGATCTCTGGGTTCTGGCAAGAGTTCTTGGCTAGAAGCAGAAAACAGCACAGCCAGGCTGTTTAATTTTTATGTGCCCCTTGGAAGTCTGGGGTTGAAATCAGGTTGCAAGATTTTAAAGGCCAAGCTGAGAAGGGTTCAGCTTTGGAATTGGGCCTTCTGCTTTCAGAGTTCTGGAGTCTTGGATCTGGGTTCTCCTGCAAAGCGCTTCGCCAGTAAATCAGTTGATGGGTGAATGTGTGTGTCTGTTAGGTCCTAAAACAGTCCCTCTTTATGTATTTCCCAAAGGGGTGGATAGGCTGATTATACTAAGCCCACCCTCTAGGAATCTGATTGGTCAGAGTATACCCCCTCTCCTGATTTGAGAAGGAAACCTAGTGTCATAGTGATGCTGCAATTTACAATCCAGGGAAAAACCTCCCCTCTGTTTCTACACAGAAAATCTATTTTTTATAGAAAACATACCTACAATATCACCAACTTGCTAATAATACATATTCACACCACATATTTAATAAAGCATGTGTCCGTCTGAGTCCCATCTTCTTGAGAGTTTCGGTTCAAAACTGACAGTTTTTCGCGCTTTTGGTTGGTTACCCAGTATCAGATGTGTACACATTTTTCCACATACATGCGCATGACATCTGGGCATAATCCTGTAAACTTTCATATTCCTAGCAGGATCACAATTGCTACAATATCAACATTTTAGTAGTCCGATCTCTGAATATCACACAGGGTTCAGAGTAGTCTCAAACTGTGAGCAGCATTTTCATATTAATAACCTATACATACAGATTTTTCCAAATTGTTCACGGTTTTCTATGAGTCTTTTTCCAAAAAGATATTTCCTTGGAATTTCAGATACACATATCAGTCTAGCCCCGCCTCCAAGGTTTGGCTGGGCCAGAGCAACCTGAGCCTCTCTTCCTTTGACAGTTGGTTTCTGTCGACACCCAAATTTGCATTTCCGTTCAGCCAAGGGAGCCTTTTGTCCCTACTCAGAGCAACAGGCCAAAATCTCCTCCCACTTCCATTAACAACCCAATGGCAGTTCCTAAGCAGAGAGAAGGAGGAAGATTGCTTTGTTTGGGAAGAAGCTTTGGAATGTCTTTGAAGTCCAGTGTGGCTGACATTAGTCCACTTTAAAACACTGTTTAAAAATGGGCTTTTCTAAAATACAATTTACATTTTCTACAAATATCCACACAAATCTCTTCATTCCAGTCTTTTTAAAATATAGAAATTGAATTGTAGCAAGCCATATTGCTTTTGATGGCAAGTCTCTTATTTTCTACAATTTGATTTTAAGCCACAAGTTTTAAACTGATAAAATAGGCAAATGACAGCTTGGATACAGGCGAGCGGCGGTACTGTGCCCCTATCTGACATATTTTTCCAAGCAAGCACCTTTTGAATGTGGATTTTTTTAGATGAAATGTGTTTCTCCTGACATTGTGCTGATGGGGATTTTTTTAAATAAGGTGATGGTGAACACCCCACAAGGATGTTGGATCTTCTCTGCTGTTTGGGAGCCATGATTTTGCACTTTCAGCAGCCAAGGAAAAACATATTTTAAACACTTCTGGATTTTCCTGGCAATGCAGCACTGCCTTTTCAAGCAGATTTATATTACTCTGTGGGCAGCCCACTGATAGGAAATGGATTGGCGGCCTATTTTTCAGGTTTCCCTGCGCACTTCTCAGCGATTTTTAGCACGCATAAGGCTTTCCGGCGGCCATTCTGTTGTTTTTGATAAAAGCAACACACAGTAGTGTTGCAGGGCAGAGCCAGTGGGTCAGAACATCCCACAAGCCCCACCTTGCGATTTGGCTTTGATCGTGCATCAATGGGAAGTCGCAAGTCTGGGATGATCGGTCTCTTTTCTTTTGGTTCCAAAAATGGCAAAGTTCATCATCTTTTCCTCCATCAGGGGTGGATCGGCCAGTTCTCCTCGCCCAGTCCTGATGTGATTATTGAGCGATACTCCGGGCCCCTTGGATCTTTCCTCCCGGTCCTTGGGTGGTCCTCCTTGGTTTTAGTCTCCATGGTTTCCAATTCTAGGATGACAAAGCAAAAACATATTTGTAGACATTTCCCTACCACTATTAATGTAGTGGGGCGGACACATACATTTTGACGAATCAGGACATATTTTTCTATTTGTAAGTTTATTGACTATATATGGAATATTTCATAGTGGGAATTCTAGGGAGCTGGAGTGAACCCCTCTGGGGTTCCAGAAGACTCCTCCAGTTGCTGCAGAGTGTGCTTAGGATATCAGCACTTTAGTTGATTAATATGGACCCACTTATGTTCCCCCTCTGCCAAACTGCCTTTTGGGATGCGGATTTTGTAGGCGACTGGTGAGATTTTGTCTACAATTTCAAAAGGTCCCTTCCAGCTAGGCAAAAATGTGCGCTGTTTGCTTGTTTCGTTTGGAAATTGTATAGGTAGACCCGGTCTCCTACATTGTATTGTTTTCTAGTAGTCTTTAAGTCATAGTGGGTCTTCATGCTGTCTGCAGATCTCTCTAGATTTCGCTGAGCATATGCAAAAGCATGTTGAAGGTGTTTTCTTAGATTTTCAACATACCCATGAGTTGTGGAGGCATTGGTCAATGTCTGCTCTTGAGTTCTGTAGAGCAGATGCTGGGGAAGCACCATCCTGCGTCCAGTCATCAGCTCAAACGTGACGTTTTAGTTGCAGATGAAGGGGTAGATCTGATGGCCATTAGGACAAGAGGTAATCGAATATCCCAAGTTGGTCCAGAATCTGCCACAATTTTTTTTAATATGCTCACAATTGTCTTGGTGTATCTCTCTATTGCACCACTAGTGGCTGTCGGATGCAATGTAAGCATCTGCTCTACAGAACTCAAGAGCAGACATTGATCAATTGATCAATAAAGTCTTCCTTTTAACCCCAAGTATCTCCCACATCTTTGTCATTACTTTGCTAGTGAAGTGGCTACCTCGGTCTGACTCGATCCTTTGGGGTAGTCCAAAACGCGAAAAGATGTGGTTGATCATCAGTGCAGCTGCTGTTTTGCCTTGCAGTTTGGGGCCGGGAGACATTCCACCCATTTAGTAAACAAGGATGTCATGGTCAACATGCACTTATTTCCCCTAGACAAGCGAATCACGGGCCCGATATAGTCGACTTGTAAATCTGACCAAGGCAGTGTCATCCCCCACTTTTGGAGAGGCGCACAGTGACCTACAATAAAGGTCACTTTATTGTATCTCATTTTCACTCAAAGCCATGTGCATCTAGAGAGTTCATTCCGATGATGGCTTGCACCTCTGCATCTCACACTACTTCAAGTGCATCTCACAGTACTTCTAGTGGGTCTCTGTCCTTCTCAGACACCGCCACTTGCACCTTGTTCTCAAGACGGGCAGCTAGAGTGTCCCTTAAGCCCCGCAGGAATCCCCGTTCGGTATTACTGTGCTCGCATACAAAAAGAGTATGTTTGCTGAAATTGTGCACACACAAGACACCCCTTCAAGTATTGGTCGAGGTCCTGCCCCATGTGTGGCCAGTATGCAACCTCTCTTAAGATTTCAAGTGTTGTATGAAACCCCCTATGACCGGCTGTGTCCGCATCATGGGCGTAACTTAACATCAGGCTTTGAAATGGGGTAGGGACCCCCCACTGATCATGGCCAGCTAGGGATTTCCTCACCAACAAACCGTCCTGGATTCAGAACCTTTTTGGACATTTCATCAACACTCTGAGGTCCTCTTTCCCTATGTAATCGGTATCCGTCAGGGGAAAGTTCTCAGGGTCCTCAATGTGTTGATAAAACTTACCAATTATTGGATCCCCTTTTTGAGCCGTAATCAAATCAGCATCTGGGGTCTCCTTACTCCATTGTGCAGTTGAGAGTTCATTGTGAGCATTTATCTGGGACCTAGTGATAGCAGTGACCTGGATTTCCCCCAACAGGGACTCGATCTCAAGTAGATCCCCTTGGATGGCTCCAGTTTTGGCCAGCTGATCAGCTAAGTCATTTTGTCTGGTCCCTCTACTTTGGAATGACCTTTGATCTTTTTCCAGTAGATGGTCATCCCATTCGAGGTGACCAGATCATCAATATTTTGAATTAATTTCCCATGTTTCAATGGTTTGCTTTTAGCACATAACATGCCTCTGGTATTCTAGTTAACCAGGTGATCCACAAACCCGTTCGGTACATAATCCGAATCCGTGATTATGACCAGTTCGTGGAGTTGATGTTGGACAGCAGTGAGGATGGCTTGATGCACAGCCATCAACTTTGCCACTTAACTACTTCAGGGACCAATCTTGTACCCAGCGGACGGTTCTGGGGTCTCATTCACCCATGCATTCCCTACGCCGGCCACAAGTTCTTTTTCTCCGTTGTTGTCACCATGGTAAGAGCATCTATCCACATAGACAGTGGGCATTCCCTCACACTTGTCTACTTCAAAGACTTTATGTGAGGAATTGAGGTATGCCTCCATGTTGTCCTAGATTTTTAGACTCTCGTCCTCAAGACAGTTTTCTCTGGCACAATCATGCAAGTCAGCCAGACCTTGCACGAGGGGACTCTTCTTGTTTTGGCCATATCTGACCTCCACAGGAAAGCCTTGCATTGACAGAATCTAGGAAGTAATTTGGGAATTACTCACATTTCCGGCCCGGATTCTGTCACTTTGGAGATATTGCAGAGGCTGGTGTGAAGTCTCCACTATGATGTGTTCCCCCTGGATAAACGGGCGGTAATTCTTCAATGCCCACACCGTTGCCAGGAATGCCTTCTCACAATCGTTGCATTTTTCCTCCACAGAGGATAAAGTTTTGCTCGCATAGGAGATTACTTTATTGACCTTGTCATGCTTTTGGTATAATACTGCAGTCAAGCATGTATTAGAGAACCCTGTCTCCAAGAACAACTCCTTGTTTTTGACAGGGTAAGTTATGCAAGGCGCTTGTGAGAGGCTTCTTTTTAGTTGTCTTACTGCCTCGGCTTGTTCTGGACCCCACTCCCACTTGACCCCCCCCTTCAAAAGATGAATCAGGGGTCTTGTGATTTCTGCGTAGTCCTCAATGAATTTTCTGCTGTAATTAGGCAGTGCAAGGAGGCTCCTTAGTTCCGGCAGAGTTGTGGGGTCTTTCAATTTCTGGAGTGCTTCCACTTTCTTTTCCTGGGGACAGAGACCCTGAGGAGTAATCTCATGCCCCAAGAAATTGATACAGGTTCTACACCACTGTGCCTTTTGAAGGGAGAGTTTTGCTCCGGCAGTCCTCAACTGTGTCAGAACATAACTGATCTCCACTATGTGTTCCTCCACAGTTCAGCTTTTGATGAGAACATCATCTACATAGGCCAGGTTCACCCAGGTTGGGCATGACCTTATGTAGAAAAATGTTGAATTAATTGCCGGAGTTGATGTATCCGAAGGGAGTCCGGGTACATGTGTCTCCAAAGGTAAAGGCCCACTTGTATTGGTCCTCCTTACTGACAGGTACAGTCCAGTACCCATTGGTCAGATCTATTGCAGTGAATACCTGTGACCCCTGGATCTGGGCCAGCCCTTGGTCAATGTAGGAAAGAGGCCATCGGGAAGTATGGACCCGTTTGTTGAGCTCCCTAAGGTTGGCGCAGAGTCTACACTGGCCGTTTGGCTTCAATATCCCCAGCACCGGATTATTGAAGTTGCTGTGGACTGGACAGATTATCCCACACGACTCAAGGTTCTTAATTATTTCAGTAAGGGACTCCATTGATGCGAGAGGCAAGCGATATTGCTTCACAAACACTGGAGTCATGCCAGGGTCTGTGAGAATTGTTGTTGTGTGGATGTCGGTGCGACCACAGTCATATGAGTCCACCGCAAAGAGATCTTGAAAATCCAAGAACACTTGTTTCAATTTTTGCTTCTGCTCCAGAGTCTCACAGGCATCAGCTAGGTTGACTCTCTCTTCAACCATCTGCATGAAGCCTGGAAAGACTGGTTTTGCTATCTCAGCGACCTCCTACAGCTGGGTGGAGAAGTCCCGGGTCAAAGTGCTGATTTGGACTGGTGGCTTCAGGTGGGGAAGGCAGTCCTTGCGGACTTGGAAAATCACCTTTTCCCTCCTGAAATCACAGGTCACATCCTCCTTACCATAAGGGCAGGAAGTGTACACCAAGAAGTTCCCCCATGCCAGGTAAAGATCCTGTCTGGTGTTGTGTTGTCATCACTGTCACTGTCAAAACAGTCCTTGGGGATTGGTCCTAACAGTTCATTTCCTAAATCAATAGAAAAATGTTGGTCATCAACCGCCATTCCAATAATGATGCCTGCGGCTAGAGTGATACTCTTTAAGTCGCTGTTATCCACCTCTATTGGAATGGTGTCATGTTCTATGTTGACTAGTGGTGTTGGGTTTACCCCCAACCCTTGCTGTTGGAGAGAAGCATTTAGATTAATATAGGCATCAGGGTTTTTCAATTTCTGTTCTCTTTTCACTTTCACTTCGAGGGGAATTGTCGGGTCCTTTCTGGGATGGTGACTTCCTCTCCAATCTGAATCTCAACTGCATAAGGCAGCAATTGAGCTGACCTAAATGCTTTCTCTGGGTCATCAAAGCCCATGGGATTATCCGCTAATCGGGACCAAGCTTTGAAGTTTATTAGGTCCAAACCAATGGCAAAACGATTGAGAATGTCACTGCCTAAGTAAAAGGTGGCAGTGACGTCTCAAAAGACCCAACAATTATGGACTATGCTCTTGTTGCCTATGGTGATTTTGAGCATACACCTGCTTGGCAGGAGATGTTTGGAATTGGGTGTTTCCAGATCCAATTCCCATTTGTCTATCAGTCTAAATGTGGGAATGGCTGGATCTTTTGGGAGTTGGCGGAACATGGCTTCGCTGATGAAGCTCTTACCGTTGTTCACACACACTCGGGCGAGAACAGAGTCCTTCCCTTCATTTAACTGAACAGGGATGAACAACTGCTCTCCAGTTTGCTGAATATCAGCCAGGCTTTGAGCTGATTTCTCATCTTTCTGGACTATAGGAGTGGGAATGTCTGATTGTGGTTTGGTAAAGAATTTCAGAGTGTTTCCTTCCAGTGTGGAATGCCACCTTAAACTGGAAGGAAGGTTGATTTTCAGAAATAGAGAAGACCCCCCATCACCAGTTTGTTGTCCTACTGCTATTACTGTCACGTCTGGGATTTGGTTGTCCTGGATGTGAAATTCTACTTGGTCAAATTTTTGTTCAACCAAGTGGCAGGTGCCGTTTAAACTAACATGGTTGACACTCTGTTTAAATTTTATTGGTTGGCTAGTCTGGGTCCAGAGGACCTTTTTACGCAATCTATTAGGGGTGAAAACCTTCGCAGGAGGTCATTCCCTAGTAAACAAGGGGTGCCCTCTGGAGTTACAACTATGACCGGGTGCTTCACCTTGTGTCGCCCAATTTTAATGTCCAAATCCGCAGTCCCCTCAACGGTAATTTCCTTCCCGTGAAAGTTCTGAAGTTGTCCAGGAAGAAGGGTGAGAGGAATTTGGTAATTCTCCCCCCTTCCTGAATTCAGTTTATCAAAGGCCTTTTTGGACAGAAGGATAGCTTGGGATCCAGTGTCCACCAGTGCCACAATTGTACCCTGCCCCTGTATTTGGACCAGGGCATAGAATCTTCCATCCTTCTCCGCAAGTGGGCACAGATAATGTACATTTTTGGACAACTGGTAGGTTCGTTTTTTAGTTTTGGACACTGATAGAGAAGAGATTTGGGCTGCACTCTGTGGGGAGTCTTGGGAATCTGAAAAGAAAAGAGAAGTTTTGGGTTCCCCTGTTTCCGGTGCTGGGCTTCCCCCCCCTCCCCCTTTTTGGAGGCAGTCAACAGGATGTGTTTGAACCAGGGGATTTTCATGTTGTTGTTTCAGGGGGCGGATGATGGGCGGCGCTAGCTCAGTCCCCACAGCTCACCAGTCTGGATTTGAATCCTTTGGGACCCATTTTTCTTTGGGAGGAGTTCCCCCATCTCTGAAGAAGAATATCCTTTTCCCAAGATCCTCTGAGGATCCCTCTCCTTCAAATTGGAAGATTTGTACCCCCTCCTCCAAATGGGTCTGTTTGGGTTTTTTGTTTCTCCTACCCCCCCTCTGCTCCTTGGGTTGCAGACTTTCAGGGGCAGGAGATTTTGGTTCAGTTTCCTGGGTTTCCAGGGGCTTTTTACAAGTGGGGAAGGAAGCTTCCTCCAAGGCTTTACACCCCCCTCCCCCTTGTGCCTCCTCCCTGGGAACCGGTGGGTTATCGGGGTTCTGCCCCCATCATTGTTCTGGAGCACTAGGTCTGGCGTTTGAGGCATTCTGCACCGGCATGCTCATCTGCGGGTTCTGTTGAGCCCTCAGCATGTGACCCACATCCTGTGCCATGTTTTGGACATGGCGCTCTAGCTGTGACACCCGCTCAGGCTGATAAGGGGTTCTCATTTCTCCCCTGGGCTGATCCCGGGAAGGGTAGATATCCCTTCTCTGAAATTACCCCGGGTTTGGAAAATTTGGGTACCCCTCCACCCTTGGCCTCCCCTCTCCCGGATTGGGTTGTCTGGGCTCAGGAAAGTGGGGAAAGAAGGATGGGTTGTTCTGGGGTTGAAAGTTTTGTGGGTACCTGGGGAAGAAGTTCTGTCCAGGATTTGGGGAATTTCTGCCCTCCTGGGGGAAGTGAGGAGTGAAGTTCCTTGAGTTAGCTGGTGCTTGGTTGGAAATCGCCCCCACCCCACTTGGGCTGGAGGAGTCCACACATAACCCAGGATAGGTCTGTTCCCCTTGTAGCAGGGACTTATGTTGTCAGGGGAGTGAGGGATCCCATTTGTGGGACAACCTCCTTGGCTCCCTGTCAGTGACAGGCCCGAGGGCCTTTTGGGCTTGGGATTGCTCTGATTTTGTGCCGGCGGGTTTTTAGGCCCCCCATCTCCAAATTTAAAATTGGGGCAAGCTTCACCTCTGCCACCTTAGCAGCAGCAGGGGGTGTTGGTTGTTTTGGGTCTTAAAGTATTATTCTTGTTTTCTATGGGCTTTTGCACCTCATAAATTCGGGTGGCCTGTTCAATGACCCAGTCTAGTGATCTTTTCTCATGAAAATCTCTCACTAGCTTGGTCATGATGTACTTTGGTAGAGCGTGGAAAAAAGTATTCACAAATTCTTTGCCGTCTGTGCGCACCCTTCTGGTGGTCTGCGCAAAGGCACGCTTTAATTCCTGCACAAATTCTTGTGGGGCCTGATCCTCCCCACATTGCACGTTGTAGGCTGCCTTGCAAGCCTCCTGAGGATTTCTGTGAACAGAAAAATGCTTCAAGATGGCCGTCCTATAGGTGGACCATCTAGAATAATTTTGGTCCTCCAGCCCCGCAAAGAAGCTGGAGTATTCTGGTGAGAAGGTCCATTTCACATATTGAATACAGCTCTGGCTGTCCTTCAAATGGAAAGTTTCCATCATCTGCTCCAAGAGCTCTAAGTGCTCCCAAACAGAATATTTAGCATTCTTATGATAAGGCATGATGACGCTCCTTATCGCTTTGATCTGTTTTAAGGGGTCCTTAAGCAAGGCCCTTTTCGCCTTATTGGGCTTCTTGGTTCGGGTAACCCTGGTCCACTCCTCCTCTGACTCAGAGGCACTGCTCCCAGAAGTGCCTGTCTGGTCTTCTAGCTTTGTCTGGATTCTGCGAGCCTGGGAATGGCTGGCAGAATGTGGGGACCTAGTCTCCTGTGTCCTGGGGCGCTCAGAGGAGTCGTCTGATTCCTCCTTGCCCCCAGGCTTTGATGGGTACCCCCCCACTGGCCTAGCTGGGCAGAGGTTTTCAGGATGCCCTTAGTGGGCCTACTCTCATGGAGTTCCCCACTACATTTCACAGTACTTGGGTACCCATACCCATATGCCCGCCCATCCATTCCTGGGAGGTGCTGGTCTACGAGCCCCATATTTCTGATTGGATTGAAATCTGCCATCCCTGTGGCCCTTGGCTCATGTGCGCCAGTGGACATGGGGGTGGCAGAGTCCACGGATTGGAAGAGGTGAAGACCTCTGGTACTAGGTTCCTGAGGTTATGCTCAGGTGTTTCCTTTTCCCAGCGAACCTCATCTCTATCAGACCCTGCTCCCTGTTGCCATGCAAGAACCTGAGCTTTCTGTTCCTCAATCAAGGCCTTACTAGTCTTTATCAATCTCTCTTGCATGGCTACCTGTCTGTGGAGCCTGTCATTGTTCTCACAGAGAGCCTCATTTTCTCTCTGTGCTTCCTGGGTTGTTTTTGAGTACTGGGCCAGTCTTTGCTGCAGGAGGGTTACCTCCTGAGCCCTGTCCATACTGGCCTGGTCCTTCCTTGCCAGAGCCTCTTCCACCTTCCTGGTGTGCTCTAACAATCTTTTGTGCTCTTTTTTGGAGGTCACCCAGTCCCTGAAGGGCTAGGTGATGTTCTTCTACTTTCTCTTTTAAATGACAGACTCCTGGCCTAAGGTGTCCCTTTCCTGAGCAAGAGCCTGCCTCTGTGCCGCCAGGTCATCCCTCTGTCTTTGAAGCGCACCAGCTTTCTGGCAGTCTTCATCACATTCTGCCTGGGTATCCAGGTCTTTCAGGATTCATTTATTGCTCTCCTCTTTCTCTCTGTCTAGTTGGCTTTGCAGGGTGACTACGTGCTCTGCGCATGTCCTGTTGAAATGTATCTGTTGCTCCAGCTTTTTCTGGCTCTGCAGTAGAGAGTCCAAACTTTCTTGGTACTCCTTCTGCAAGGCCAGAATTTTGGTATCCTGTTCTGCCTTTTCCTGCTGCAGGATACCCATGTCCTCTTTTATTTTGATTATGTACTGCCTACTTTCATTTTCGGACTCTTGGCTCCTCTGTAGCCTCTGCTCAGCAGAGTCCAGATCAGTTTGGGCCTTCCCTAATGCCTGCAGTTGCTTACTTGCCAGATCTTGGCCTTCGGCATATTTATCCTGTATGGCTCCAATAGATAGGTATAGATATGCCGCTATTTTGGCAATCTTGTTTTGTTCTTCCTTTGCCTTAGGGGCCATATATAGTTCACTTAGGGCCATATGTAATGGCCCCTGATCTTGCCATATATCTAATCCTGTTGCAGTGATCTGTTCTGTGATTGCCTGCAACCACGCATTCTGATCCTGCTCTGTCCATTCACCTCTCACAAATAACTTATGCAATAGGTGTTTTACAGCCATATTGATCTCTACCAATGTCGCCATTCTGGAAACTTTGATTTCCTTCCTGACTTAAAGAAGCTTTCTTTTATTTTTACAAAACAGACTGTTTCCTTAGAGCGTTCCTATTGAGGGGTGCTTTTCACAGTATAACACAGCGTGGTAGCTCAACAGGATTTATGTACCCTGTAAGTTAGCACACTGTATTAGACTGTCACAAGTGGTATATGTAATTCAGAAATCCTGGATGAGCCCCCTATCTGTAAGTGATTTCAACCCAGCACTCCACCTAAGTCAATGCCTAGCGTGTGATGCCCAGCTGGACCCTTAATTATATATTTTTATGTCTAAAGTTCTTTTATTTCTGAATGATGTACCCTTATATCACGCCCCTCTCTTTGAATCCCCCCTGGTCTCACTGAACATAGAAGCAGGTTGTTTTGCAAAGTTAAAAGATTTATTTTATGAATTTGAACAATATATATATATCACACTTTTATGAATTTGAACAATATCTAGATATCACACTATTAATATTTATACAATGATCACCAATGGGTGATATTACAATCAACAGTCTCTTTAATCAGTATGAGTATGGATGAGAAATATAATGTAGCATAGAATAAAACTTTGTGTGAGTTCAATGAAATGCAATGATAGGAAATTAATGCAACACAGAAATAATACTTTTGGGTGTTCAATCAAATGCAATGTAATCACTCTTTCCCCCTGATACTACTGAGTCCCCCCTAATATGCAATATAGATATGGAAGGAGAGAAAACAGGTTTCAGGAATAAACACTCTACAAATGCAGTTTCAATCCCAATTCCCCCAGCAAGTTTAGAGAGAATTAGGAATGATTTCAAAACAGGTCAATTGTTTTTGAATGTGGTTTTGAATAAATGGGAAAAATGCTAAAAATTGATTTAATTCTCTAAATGGGATTCAAAACGAGTGGGAGCCGCTTTGGATAGCTTCAGGTAAACACTAGCAATGATGGTTGGATAACTAGCAGATAGGAAACTGAATTCAGAGGTTGAATGCAAGAAATAGCTATTTTACATGTGATGAAATTGAGCCAAATGCAGATTCGCTGCAAACTTTTCAGCGCGCGAGAAACGCGATTACAGAAAAACTATAAGGAGTTGGAATGCAGTTTCTAGCATGTACAGTTCAGAAGTTATGAAGGTTTTAGTAGAGGTTGATTTTTTTCAGAAAGAGTCAATGTTTTCAAATGAAGGATGCGCTTTTCAATATTACAAACAATATTTTTTTGGCACCAAGGAGACTATGAAGAGGCCCAACAGTATAGCCACCAGAACAGGGCGCCTCCGCTCTGACTTTTGCCCGCCGAGACACTTGTCTTTTTTCAGCGAATAAATATTAGCGCAAAGATGATATTATCACTACAATTAACAAAGGACTATATGGATGAGGGAAAGATTCAGAGCAGACAAAAGATATTCTACAATACAGTTCTGGATATGTTGGAATGGGTTGGATAGGATTACTTAAGCATAAGAGATTGGCTATGGACAATTCTATGCTAAATACTCACAACTATGGTTTTGGAATAGGCCTGTCAGGATCTGGTCAAAAGTTTCAGACAGGAATTCTGCTATCCCACCAGACAGGATTCAGGCACCCGGTTGTGCACTCAGCACGGCACTCTGGTCTCTGCACAGCACTCTGGACTGGATCTGACGGGTTGGTTCTGGAGTTTACAGCTATCTGTAGAAGCAGAAAACAGCACAGCCAGGCTGTTCAATTTGTATGTGCCCCTTGGAAGTCTGGGGTTGAAATCAGGTTGCAAGATTTTAAAGGCCAAGCTGAGAAGGGTTCAGCTTTGGAATTGGGCCTTCTGCTTTCAGAGTTCTGGAGTCTTGGATCTGGGTTCTCCTGCAGAGCGCTTCACCAGTAAATCAGTTGATGGGTGAATGTGTGTGTCTGTTAGGTCCTAAAACAGTCCCCATTTATATATTTCCCAAAGGGGTGGATAGGCTGATTATACTAAGCCCACCGTCTAGGAATCCGATTGGTCAGAGTATTCCCCCTCTCCTGATTTGAGAAGGAAACCTAGTGTCATAGTGATGCTGCAATTTACCATCCAGGGAAAAACCTCCCCTTTGTTTCTACACAGAAAATCTATTTTTTGTAGAAAGCATATCTACAATATCACCAACTTGCTAATAATACATATTCACATCACATATTTAATAAAGCACATATCCGTCTGAGTCTCATCTTCTTGAGAGTTTCGGTTCAAAACTGACAGTTTTACGCGCTTTTGATTGGTTACCCAGTGTCAGATCTGTACACATTTTTCCACATACATGCGCATGACATCTGGGCATAATCCTGTAAACTTTCATATTCCTAGCAGGATCACAATTGCTAAAATATCAACATTTTAGTAGTCCGGTCTCTGAATATCGCACAGGGTTCAGAGTAGTCTCAAACTGTGAGCAACATTTTCATATTAACAACCTATAAAATACAGATTTTTCCAAATTGTTCACAGTTTTCTGTGAGTCTTTTTCCAAAAAGATATTTCCTTGGAATTTCAGATACACATATCAGTCTAGCCCCGCCTCCAAGGTTTGGCTGGGCCAGAGCAACCTGAGCCTCTCTTCCTTTGGCAGTTGGTTTCTGTCGACACCCGAATTTGCATTTCCTTTCAGCCAAGGGAGCCTTTTGTCCCTACTCAGAGCAACAGGCCAAAATCTCCTCCCGCTTCCATTAACAATCCAATGCCAGTTCCTAAGCAGAGAACAGGAGGAAGATTCCTTTGTTTGGGAAGAAGCTGTGGAATGTCTTTGAAGTCCGGTGTGGCTGACATTAGTCCACTTTAAAACACTGTTTAAAAATGGGCTTTTCTAAAATATAATTTACATTTTCAACAAATATCCCCACAAATCTCTTCATTCCAGTCTTTTTAAAAAATAGAAATTGAATTGATTTTAAGACACAAGTTTTAAACTGATAATATAGGCAAATGACAGCTTGGATACAGGTGAGCGGTGGTACTGCGCCCATATCTGACATATTTTTCCAAGCCAAGCAAGCACCTTTTGAATGTGGATCCTTTTATGATGAAAGGTGTTTCTCCTGACATTGTGCTTATGGGGATGGTGAACACCCACAAGGATTTTGGATCTTCTCTGCTGTTTGGGAGCCATGATTTTGCACTTTCAACAGCCAAGGAAAAACGGATTTTAAACACTTCTGGATTTTCCTGCCAATGCAGCACTGCTTTTTCAAGCAGTTTTATTTTACTCTGTGGGCAGCCCAATGATTGGTTTTGTCAGGGTGGTCTCCTGTTTTACCACTGACATAGGCAAAATAGATTGGCGGCCTATTTTTCAGGTTTCCCTGCGCACTTCTCAGTGATTTTTAGCGCACATAAGGCTTTCCGGCGGCCATGCTGTTGTTTTTGATAAAAGCAGCACACAGTAGTGTTGCAGGGCAGAGCCAGTGGGTCAGAACATCCCACAGTACGATGTTGTTTAGTCCTTCTAATAATATTTTGCAATTTTTGGTGGGAATCGTTTCACATAAAATTCTACAATTTTATATAGGTACACGGATTATCACAGGGCATGTTTTCATTAATTTTCAAAGCTGCCCCATGTATACTTTACCGATGAATTACATTTTTTCTGCCGTTTGCATCTCCAACCTGCTGGGAAAAGCTACAACGTCTTATTGTAATGGCTCAAAAATTACATTCAAACTGTTAAAATTTTGCATTAATGCAATTACATTTGACTTTTTAAAAGGCATTTTCATGTTTGTCAAAAAGCACCATTTTACACATGGGTTAAAATTCCTTGAATGTTCCTTTACAAAATGCAGTTTTCTCTCTCATCTGTGTTCTGAGCATGTCCATGATCCTTGTCAATTTCTAGCACACAGTAGTCTGCCCAAGGCAAGGGTCCAATGAAACTGACATAAGCAAAGAGAGAGAGGGCTTCTTGTGAAGGGTTTGTCTGTGTTATTTTGTTGCAAAAATTAAACGGGGTAATTCATAAAATCCAGTGCACAAGTGGCGCACGCGGCAGGCGCACAGTGTGTGCGTGCGACAGTCTGTGCCAGCCGCGTGTGCTAAAATCCATTTCCGCGCACAGCGTATTCATGGATTTCAACATCCAAAACCAGACGTGGCGCAGAGTGGTGCAGCGACCCTGCAGCAGCGCCAGTTACACCCCCAACCCCTCCCCGTGCGCCATGCACAGCGCACAAATCCGGTACATGGCGCAAAGGCCATTGGACCAGCATACAGCCCCCCAACCACGAAAACGCCTGTAAAACTCCCCGCGCACCCCTCCGAATACATGTACACCCCGGCGCGGGGAGTTTCACACACAATTGGCCCTGTGCGAGCGGGGTACGTGTATCACTTGGGTTTGCGGGAAGTTTCACACGCGATTGGCCCTGTGCGAGTGGTGTACGTGTATTACTGGGATTCGCGGGGAGTTTCACATGGGATTGGCCCTGTGCGAGTGGGGTACGTGTATTACTGGGGTTCGCAGGAAGTTTCACACGCGATTGGCTCTGTGCGAGCGGGGTACGTGTATTACTGGGGTTCGCGGGAAGTTTCACACGCGATTGGCCCTGTGCGAGCGGTGTACATGTATTACTGGGATTCGCAGGGAGTTTCATATGCGATTGGCCCTGTGCGAGCGGGGTACGTGTATTTCGGGGGGTGCGCGTGAAGTTTCCACGTGATTTTGTTGTCAGAGCGGGGTACGTGTATTTCGGGGGTACGCGTGAAGTTTTACACACGATTTCGCTGTCAGAGCGGGGTACGTGTATCCAGTGGGGTGCGCGGGGAGTCCCACACGTGAATTGGCAGTGTGAGTCCTCCCAGGTCTCCCCTCTACCCCCTCCACGGCCCCTGCAGGCAGCCACACCACAGAGGACTACCCTGTACTCCTGGTCATGTCCCGTAGGCAGCCCATCCACCATGGGCATGCCCCCCAGCCAAGCCACATGTCACCTTGCAATATGATCACCAACTCATGTCCCCCAGCACCCCCACCCCCCAGCAGTGAGGGGCACCTGCCAGCAGGCCCCCACTCATGTACCCCAGCACCCCCACCCCCCAGCAGTGAGGATCACCTGCCAGCAGGCCCCCACTCATGTCCCACTCATGTTCCCCAGCACCCCCACCCCCCAGCAATGAGGGGCACCTGCCAGCAGGCCCCCACTCAAGTGCCTCTGCACCCCCACCCCCAGCAGTGAGGGGCACCTGCCAGCAGGCCCCCACTCATGTCCCCCTGTACCCCCACCCCCCAGCATTAAGGGGCACCTGCCAGCAGGCCCCCATTCATGTCCCACTCATGTTCCCCTGCACCTCAACCCCCCAGCAGTGACGGGCACCTGCCAGCAGGCCCCCACTCATGTCCCCCTGCACCCCCACCCCCCAGCAGTGAGGGGCACCTGCCAACAGGCCCCCACTCATGTCCCCCTGCACCCCCACCCCCCAGCAGTGAGGGGCACCTGCAAGCAGGCCCCCACACATGTCCCCCTGCACCTCCACCCCCCAGCAGTGAGGGCCACTTGCCAGCAGGTCCCCACTCATGTCCCCTAGCACCCCCACCCCCCAGCAGTGAGGGGCACCTGCCAGCAGGCCCCCACTCATGTCACACTCATGTCCCCCTGCACCCCCACCCCCCAGCAGTGAGGGGCACCTGCAAGCAGGCCCCCACACATGTCCCCCTGCACCTCCACCCCCCAGCAGTGAGGGCCACTTGCCAGAAGGTCCCCACTCATGTCCCCTAGCACCCCCACCCCCCAGCAGTGAGGGGCACCTGCCAGCAGGCCCCCACTCATGTCACACTCATGTCCCCCTGCACCCTCACCCCCAGCAGTGAGGGGCACCTGCCAGCAGGCCTCCACTCATGTCCCCCTGCACCCCCACCCGTCAGCAGTGAGGGGCACCTGCCAGCAGGCCCCCACTCATGTCCCCCTGCACCCCCACCCCCAGCAGTGAGGGGCACCTGCCTGCAGGCCCCAACTCATGTCCTCCTGCATCTCCACCCCCCAGCAGTGAGGGCCACCTCCCAGCAGGCCCCCACTCATGTCCCCCAGCACCCACACCCTCCAGCAGTGAGGGGCACCTGCCAGCAGGCCCCCACTCATGTCCCACTCATGTCCCCCTGCACCCCCACCCCCCAGCATTGAGGGGCACCTGCCAGCAGGCCCCCACTCATGTCCCACTCATGTCCCCCAGCACCCCCACCCCCCAGCATTGAGGGGCACCTGCCAGCAGGCCCCCACTCATGTCCCACTCATGTCCCCCAGCACCCCCACCCCCCAACAGTGAAGGGGCGCCTGCCAACAGGTCCCCACTCATGTTCCCCTGCACCCCCACCCCCAGCAGTGAAAGACACCTGCCAGCAGGCCCCCACTCATGTCCCCCAGCACCCCCACACCCCAGCAGTGAGGGGCACCTTCCAGCAGGCCCCCACTCATGTCCCCCTGCACCCCCACCCCCCAGCATTGAGGGGCAACTGCCAGCAGGCCCCCACACATGTCGCACTCATGTCCCCCAGCACCCCCACCCCCCAGCAGTGAGGGGCACCTGCCAGCAGGCCCCCACTCATGTCCCCCTGCACCCCTAACCCCCAGCAATGAGGGGCACCTGCCAGCAGGCCCCCACTCATGTCCCCCAGCATCCCCACCCCCCAACAGTGAGGGGCACCTGCCAGCAGGCCCCCACTCATATCCCCCTTCACACCCACTCCCCAGCAGTGAGGGGCACTTGCCAGCAGGCCCCCACTCATGTCCCCCTGCACCCCCACCCCCCAGCAGTGAGAGCCACCTGCCAGCAGGCCCCCACTCATGTCCCCCTGCACCCCCACCCCCCAGCAGTGAGGGCCACCTGCCACCAGGCCCCGACTCATGTCCCCCAGCACCCCCACCCCTCATCCGTGAGGGGCACCTGCCAGCAGGCCCCCACTCATGTTCCACTCATGTCCCCCTGCACCCCCACCCCCCAGCAGTGAGGGGCACCTGCCAGCAGGCCCCCACTCATGTCCCCCTGCACCCCACCCCCCAGAAGTGAGTGCCACATGCCAGCAGGCCCGCACTCATGTCCCCCTGCACCCCCACCCCCCAGCAGTGAGGGGAACTTGCCAGCAGGCCCCCACCCATGTCCCCCTGCACCCCCACCCCCCAGCAGTGAGGGGCACCTGCCAGCAGGCCCCCACTCATGTCCCACTCATGTGCCCCAGCACCCCCAACCCCCAGCAGTGAGGGGCACCTGCCAGCAGGCCCCCACTCATGTCCCCCTGCACCCCCACCCCCCAGCAGTGAGGGGCACCTGCCAGCAGGCCCCCACTCATGTCCCCCTGCACCCCCACCCCCCAGAAGTGAGGGGCTCCTGCCAGCAGGCCCCCACTCATGTCCCCCTGCACCCCCACCCCACAGCAGTGAGGGGCACCTACCAGCAGGCCCCCACTCATGTTCCACTCATGTCCCCCAGCACCCCCAACCCCCAGCAGTGAGGGGCACCTGCCAGCAGGCCCCCACTCATGTCCCCCTGCACCCTCACCCCCCAGCATTGAGGGCCATCTGCCAGCAGGCCCCCACTCATGTGCCCCAGCACCCCCAACCCCCAGCAGTGAGGGGCACCTGCCAGCAGGCCCCCACTCATGTCCCCCTGCACCCCCACCCCCCAGCAGTGAGGGGCACCTGCCAGCAGGCCCCCACTCATGTCCTCCTGCACCCCCACCCCCCAGCAGTGAGGGGCACCTGCCAGCAGGCCCCCACTCATATCCACTGCACCCCCACCCCCCAGCAGTGAGGGACACCTGCCATCAGGCCCCGACTCATGTCCCCCAGCACCCCCACCCCTCATCCGTGAGGGGCACCTGCCAGCAGGCCCCCACTCATGTCCCACTCATGTCCCCCTGCACCCCTACCCCCCAGCAGTGAGGGGCACCTGCCAGCAGGCCCCCACTCATGTCCCCCTGCACCCCACCCCCCAGCAGTGAGTGCCACCTGCCAGCAGGCCTGCACTCATGTCCCCCTGCACCCCCACACCCCAGCAGTGAGGGGAACTTGCCAGCAGGCCCCCACTCATGTCCCCCTGCACCCCCACCCCCCAGCAGTGAGGGGCACCTGCCAGCAGGCCCCCACTCATGTCCCACTCATGTGCCCCAGCACCCCCAACCCCCAGCAGTGAGGGGCATCTGCCAGCAGGCCCCCACTCATGTCCCCGTGCCCCCCACCCCCCAGCAGTGAGGGGCACCTGCCAGCAGGCCCCCACTCATGTACCCCTGCACCCCCACCCCCCAGAAGTGAGGGGCTCCTGCCAGCAGGCCCCCACTCATGTTCCACTCATGTCCCCCAGCACCCCCAACCCCCAGCAGTGAGGGGCACCTGCCAGAAGGCCCCCACTCATGTCCCCCTGCACCCCCACCCCCCAGCATTGAGGGCCATCTGCCAGCAGGCCCCCACTCATGTCCCCCAGCACCCCCACCCCCAGCAGTGAGGGGCACCTGCCAGCAGGCCCCCACTCATGTCACACTCATGTCCCCCTGCACCCTCAACCCCCAGCAGTGAGGGGCACCTGCCAGCAGGCCTCCACTCATGTCCGCCTGCACCCCCACCCGCCAGCAGTGAGGGGCACGTTCCAACAGGCCCCCACTCATGTCCCTCTGCATCCCCACCCCCAGCAGTGAGGGGCACCTGCCTGCAGGCCCCCACTCATGTCCCCCTGCACCCCCACCCCCAGCATTGAGGGGCACCTGCCAGCAGGCCCCCCCTCATGCCCCACTCATGTCCCCCAGCACCCCCACCCCCCAGCATTGAGGGGCACCTGCCAGCAGGTCCCCACTCATGTCCCCCTGCACCCCCACCCCCAGCATTGAGGGGCACCTGCCAGCAGGCCCCCACTCATGTCCCACTCACGTCCCCCAGCACCTCCACACCCCAGCAGTGAGGGGCACCTGCCAGCAGGTCCTCACTCATGTCCCCCTGCACCCCCACCCCCCAGCAGTGAGGGGCACCTGCCAGCAGGCCCCCACTCATGTCCGCCTGCACCCCCACCACCCAGCAGTGAGGGGCACCTGCCAGCAGGCCCCCACTCATTTCCCCCAGCACCCCCACCCCCCCAGCAGTGAGGAGCACCTTCCAACAGGCCCCCACTCATGTCCTCCTGCACCCCCACCCCCCAGCATTGAGGGGCAACTGCCAGCAGGCAACCACTCATGTCCCACTCATGTCCCCCAGCAGTGCCAGAAGGCCCCCACTCATGTCCCACTCATGTCCCCCTGCACCCCCAACCCCCAGCAGTGAGGGGCACCTGCCAGTAGGCCCCCACTCATGTCCCCAGCACCCCCACCCCCCAGCAGTGAGGGGCACCTTCCAGCAGGCCCCCACTCATGTCCCCCTGCACCTCCAGCCCCCAGCAGAGAGGTCCACCTGCCAGCAGGCCCCCACTCATGTCCCCCAGCACCCCCACCCCCCAGCAGTGAGGGGCACCTGCCAGCAGGCCCCCACTCATCTCCCACTCATGTCCCCCTGCACCCCCACCCCCAGCATTGAGGGGCACCTGCCAGCAGGCCCCCACTCATGTCCCCCAGCACCCCTACACTCCAGCATTGAGGGGCACCTGCCAGCAGGCCCCCACTCATGTCCCACTCACGTCCCCCAGCACCCCCACCCCCCAACAGTGAGGGGCGCCTGCCAGCAGGTCCCCACTCATGTCCCCCTGTACCCCCACCCCCAGCAGTGAGGGGCACCTGCCAGCAGGCCCCCACTCATGTCCCCCATCACCCCCACCCCCCAGCAGTGAGGGGCACCTGCCAGCAGGCCCCCATTCATGTCCCCCAGCACCCCTACCCCCCAGCAGTGAGGGGCACCTTCCAACAGGCCCCCACTCATGTCCCCCTGCACCCCCACCCCCCAGCATTGAGGGGCAACTGCCAGCAGGCAACCACTCATGTCCCACTCATGTCCCCCAGCACCCCCACCCCCCAGCAGTGAGGGGACCTGCCAGAAGGCCCCCACTCATGTCCCACTCATGTCCCCCTGCACCCCCAACCCCCAGCAGTGAGGGGCACCTGCCAGCAGGCCCCCACTCATGTCCCCCAGCACCCCCACCCCCCAGCAGTGAGGGGCACCTGCCAGCAGGCCCCCACTCATGTCCCACTCATGTCCCCCTGCACCCCCACCCCCCAGCAGTGAGGGGCACCTGCGCGCAGGCCCCCACTCATGTCCCACTCATGTCCCCCTGCACCCCCATCCCCCAGTAGTGAGGGGCACCTGCCAGCAGGCCCCCACTCATGTCCCCCTGCACCCCCACCCCCCAGCAGTGAGAGCTACCTGCCAGCAGGCCCCCACTCATGTCCCCCTACACCCCCACCCCCCAGGAGTGAGGGCCACCTGCCAGCAGGCCCCGACTCATGTCCCCCAGCACCCCCACCCCTCATCCGTGAGGGGCACCTGCCAGCAGGCCCCCACTCATGTCCCACTCATATCCCCCTGCACCCCCACCCCCCAGCAATGAGGGGCACCTGCCAGCAGGCCCCCACTCATGTCCCCCTGCACCCCCACCACCCAGCAGTGAGGGGCACCTGCCAGCAGGCCTGCACTCATGTCCCCCTGCCCCCCCACCCCCCAGCAGTGAGGGGCACGTGCCAGCAGGCCCCCACTCATGTCCCACTCATGTCCCCCAGCACCCCCAACCCCCAGCAGTGAGGGACACCTGCCAGCAGGCCCCCACTCATGTCCCCCTGCACCCCCAACCCCCGCAGTGAGGGGCACCTTCCAGCAGGCCCCCACTCATGTCCCCCTGTACCCCCATGCCCCAGAAGTGAAGGGCTCCTGCCAGCAGGCCCCCACTCATGTCCCCCTGCACCCCCAACCCCCAGCAGTGAGGGCCACCTGCCAGCAGACCCCCACTCATGTGCCCCTGGACCCCCACCCCCCAGCAGTGATAGCCACCTGCCAGCAGGCCCCTACTCATGTCCCCCAGTACCCCCACCACCCAGCAGTGAGGGTCACCTGCCAGCAGGCCCCCACTCATGTCCCACTCATGTCCCCCTGCACCCCCACCCCCCAGCATTGAGGGGCACCTGCCAGCTGGCCCCCACTCATGTCCCCCTGCACCCCCACCCCCCAGCAGTGAGGGCCACCTGCCAGCAGGCCCCCACTCATGTCCCCCTGCACCCCCACCCCCCAGCAGTGATGGCCACCTGCCAGCAGGCCCCACTCATGTCCCCCAGCACCCCCACACCCCAGCAGTGAGGGTCACCTGCCAGCAGGCCCCCACTCATGTCCCACTCATGTCCCCCAACACCCCCACCCCCCAGCAATGAGGGGCACCTGCCAGCAGGCCCCCAGCAGTGATGGGCACCTTCCAGCAGGCCCGCACTCATGTCCCCCTGCACCGCCACCCACCAGCAGTGAGGGGAACTTGCCAGCAGGCCCCCATTCATGTCCCCCTGCACCCGCACCCCCCAGCATGAGGCGCACCTGCCAGCAGGCCCCCACTCATGTCCCACTCATGTCCCCCTGCACCCCCAAACCCCAGCAGTGAGGGGCACCTGCCAGCAGGCCCCCACTCATGTCCCCCTGCACCCCTCCCAGAAGTGAAGGGCTCCTGCCAGCAGGCCCCCACTCATGTCCCCCTGCACCCCCACCCCCCAGCAGTGAGGGCCACCTGCCAGCAGGCCCCTACTCATGTCCCCCTGCACCCTCACCCCCCAGCAGTGATAGTCACCTGCCAGCAGGCCCCCACTCATGTCCCCCAGCACCCCCACCCCCCAGCAGTGAGGGTCACCTGCCAGCAGGCCCCCACTCATGTCCCACTCATGTCCCCCTGCACCCCCACCCCCCAGGATTGGAGGGCACCTGCCAGCTGGCCCCCACTCCTGTCCCCCTGCACCCCCACCCCCCAGCAGTGAGGGGCACCTGCCAGCAGGCCCCCACTCATGTCCCCCTGCACCCCTCCCAGAAGTGAAGGGCTCCTGCCAGCAGGCCCCCACTCATGTCCCCCTGCACCCCCACCCCCCAGATGTGAGGGTCACCTGCCAGCAGGCCCCCACTCATGTCCCCCAGCACCCCCACCCCCCCAGCAATGAGGGGCACCTGCCAGCAGGCCCCCAGCAGTGATGGGCACCAGCCAGCAGGCCCCCACTCATGTCCCACTCATGTCCCCCTGCACCCCCACCCCCCAGTAGTGAGGGCCACCTGCCAGCAGGCCCCAATCATGTCCCCCAGCACCCCCACACCCCAGCAGTGAGGGTCACCTGCCAGCAGGCCCCCACTCATGTCCCACTCATGTCCCCCAGCACCCCCACACCCAGCAATGAGGGGCACCTGCCAGCAGGCCCACAGCAGTGATGGGCACCTGCCAGCAGGCCCCCACTCATGTCCCACTCATGTCCCCCTGCACCCCCAACCCCCAGCAGTGATGGCCACCTGCCAGCAGGCCCCACTCATGTCCCCCAGCACCCCCACACCCCAGCAGTGAGGGTCACCTGCCAGCAGGCCCCCACTCATGTCCCACTCATGTCCCCCAACACCCCCACCCCCCAGCAATGAGGGGCACCTGCCAGCAGGCCCCCAGCAGTGATGGGCACCTTCCAGCAGGCCCGCACTCATGTCCCCCTGCACCGCCACCCACCAGCAGTGAGGGGAACTTGCCAGCAGGCCCCCATTCATGTCCCCCTGCACCCGCACCCCCCAGCATGAGGCGCACCTGCCAGCAGGCCCCCACTCATGTCCCACTCATGTCCCCCTGCACCCCCAAACCCCAGCAGTGAGGGGCACCTGCCAGCAGGCCCCCACTCATGTCCCCCTGCACCCCTCCCAGAAGTGAAGGGCTCCTGCCAGCAGGCCCCCACTCATGTCCCCCTGCACCCCCACCCCCCAGCAGTGAGGGCCACCTGCCAGCAGGCCCCTACTCATGTCCCCCTGCACCCTCACCCCCCAGCAGTGATAGTCACCTGCCAGCAGGCCCCCACTCATGTCCCCCAGCACCCCCACCCCCCAGCAGTGAGGGTCACCTGCCAGCAGGCCCCCACTCATGTCCCACTCATGTCCCCCTGCACCCCCACCCCCCAGGATTGGAGGGCACCTGCCAGCTGGCCCCCACTCCTGTCCCCCTGCACCCCCACCCCCCAGCAGTGAGGGGCACCTGCCAGCAGGCCCCCACTCATGTCCCCCTGCACCCCTCCCAGAAGTGAAGGGCTCCTGCCAGCAGGCCCCCACTCATGTCCCCCTGCACCCCCACCCCCCAGATGTGAGGGTCACCTGCCAGCAGGCCCCCACTCATGTCCCCCAGCACCCCCACCCCCCCAGCAATGAGGGGCACCTGCCAGCAGGCCCCCAGCAGTGATGGGCACCAGCCAGCAGGCCCCCACTCATGTCCCACTCATGTCCCCCTGCACCCCCACCCCCCAGTAGTGAGGGCCACCTGCCAGCAGGCCCCAATCATGTCCCCCAGCACCCCCACACCCCAGCAGTGAGGGTCACCTGCCAGCAGGCCCCCACTCATGTCCCACTCATGTCCCCCAGCACCCCCACACCCAGCAATGAGGGGCACCTGCCAGCAGGCCCACAGCAGTGATGGGCACCTGCCAGCAGGCCCCCACTCATGTCCCACTCATGTCCCCCTGCACCCCCAACCCCCAGCAGTGAGGGGCACCTGCCAGCAGGCCCCCACTCATGTCCCCCTGCACCCCCAACCCCCAGCGGTGAGGGCCACCTGCCAGCAGGCCCCCACTCATGTCCCCCAGCACCCCCACCCCCCAGCAGTGAGGGGCATCTGCCAGCAGGCCCCCACTCATGTCACACACATGTCCCCCTGCACCCTCACCCCCCAGCAGTGAGGGGCACCTGCCAGCAGGCCTCCACTCATGTCCCCCTGCACCACCACCCGCAAGCAGTGATGGGCACCTGCCAGCAGGCCCCCACTCATGTCCCCCTGCACCCCCACCCCCCAGCAGTGAGGGGCACCTGCCTGCAGGCCCCCACTCATGTCCCACTGCACCCCCACCCCCCCAGCAGTGAGGGCCACCTCCCAGCAGGCCCCCACTCATGTCTCCCAGCACCCCCACCCCCCAGCAGTGAGGGGCACCTGCCAGCAGGCCCCCACTCATGTCCCACTCATGTCCCCCTGCACCCCCACCCCCCAGCATTGAGGGGTACCTGCCGCCAGGCCCCCACTCATGTCCCCCAGCACCCCCACCCCCCAGCATTTAGGGGCACCTGCCATCAGGCCCCCACTCATGTCCCCCAGCACCCCCACCCCCCAGATGTGAGGGGCACCTGCCAGCAGGCCCCCACTCATGTCCCCCAGCACCCCCACCCCCCCAGCAATGAGGGGCACCTGCCAGCAGGCCCCCAGCAGTGATGGGCACCTGCCAGCAGGCCCCCACTCATGTCCCACTCATGCCCCCCTGCACCCCCACCCCCCAGTAGTGAGGGCCACCTGCCAGCAGGCCCCAATCATGTCCCCCAGCACCCCCACACCCCAGCAGTGAGGGTCACCTGCCAGCAGGCCCCCACTCATGTCCCACTCATGTCCCCCAGCACCCCCACCCCCAGCAATGAGGGGCACCTGCCAGCAGGCCCCCAGCAGTGATGGGCACCTGCCAGCAGGCCCCCACTCATGTCCCACTCATGTCCCCCTGCACCCCCAACCCCCAGCAGTGAGGGGCACCTGCCAGCAGGCCTGCACTCATGTCCCCCTGCACCCCCATCCCCCAGCAGTGAGGGGCATCTGCCAGCAGGCCCCCACTCATGTCACACACATGTCCCCCTGCACCCTCACCCCCCAGCAGTGAGGGGCACCTGCCAGCAGGCCTCCACTCATGTCCCCCTGCACCACCACCCGCAAGCAGTGATGGGCACCTGCCAGCAGGCCCCCACTCATGTCCCCCTGCACCCCCACCCCCCAGCAGTGAGGGGCACCTGCCAGCAGGCCCCCACTCATGTCCCCCAGCACCCCCACCCCCAGCAATGAGGGGCACCTGCCAGCAGGCCCCCAGCAGTGATGGGCACCTGTCAGCAGGCCCCCACTCATGTCCCACTCATGTCCCCCTGCACCCCCAACCCCCAGCAGTGAGGGGCACCTGCCAGCAGGCCCCCACTCATGTCCCCCTGCACCCCCAACCCCCAGCGGTGAGGGCCACCTGCCAGCAGGCCCCCACTCATGTCCCCCAGCACCCCCATCCCCCAGCAGTGAGGGGCATCTGCCAGCAGGCCCCCACTCATGTCACACACATGTCCCCCTGCACCCTCACCCCCCAGCAGTGAGGGGCACCTGCCAGCAGGCCTCCACTCATGTCCCCCTGCACCACCACCCGCAAGCAGTGATGGGCACCTGCCAGCAGGCCCCCACTCATGTCCCCCTGCACCCCCACCCCCCAGCAGTGAGGGGCACCTGCCTGCAGGCCCCCACTCATGTCCCACTGCACCCCCACCCCCCAGCAGTGAGGGCCACCTCCCAGCAGGCCCCCACTCATGTCCCACTCATGTCCCCCAACACCCCCACCCCCCAGCAATGAGGGGCACCTGCCAGCAGGCCCCCACTCATGTCCCACTCATGTCCCCCTGCACCCCCACCCCCCAGCATTGAGGGGCACCTGCCAGCTGGCCCCCACTCATGTCCCCCTGCACCCCCACCCCCCAGCAGTGAGGGCCACCTGCCAGCAGGCCCCCACTCATGTCCCCCTGCACCCCCACCCCCCAGCAGTGATGACCACCTGCCAGCAGGCCCCACTCATGTCCCCCAGCACCCCCACACCCCAGCATTGAGGGGCACCTGCCAGCTGGCCCCCACTCATGTCCCCCTGCACCCCCACCCCCCAGCAGTGAGGGCCACCTGCCAGCAGGCCCCCACTCATGTACCCCTGCACCCCCACCCCCCAGAAGTGAGGGGCTCCTGCCAGCAGGCCCCCACTCATGTTCCACTCATGTCCCCCAGCACCCCCAACCCCCAGCAGTGAGGGGCACCTGCCAGCAGGCCCCCACTCATGTCCCCCTGCACCCCCACCCCCCAGCATTGAGGGCCATCTGCCAGCAGGCCCCCACTCATGTCCCCCAGCACCCCCACCCCCAGCAGTGAGGGGCACCTGCCATCAGGCCCCCACTCATGTCACACTCATGTCCCCCTGCACCCTCAACCCCCAGCAGTGAGGGGCACCTGCCAGCAGGCCTCCACTCATGTCCCCCTGCACCCCCACCCGCCAGCAGTGAGGGGCACCTTCCAGCAGGCCCCCACTCATGTCCCTCTGCATCCCCACCCCCCAGCAGTGAGGGGCACCTGCCTGCAGGCCCCCACTCATGTCCCCCTGCACCCCCACCCCCAGCATTGAGGGGCACCTGCCAGCAGGCCCCCACTCATGCCCCACTCATGTCCCCCAGCACCCCCACCCCCCAGCATTGAGGGGCACCTGCCAGCAGGTCCCCACTCATGTCCCCCTGCACCCCCACCCCCAGCATTGAGGGGCACCTGCCAGCAGGCACCCACTCATGTCCCACTCACGTCCCCCAGCACCCCCACACCCCAGCAGTGAGGGGCACCTGCCAGCAGGTCCTCACTCATGTCCCCCTGCACCCCCACCCCCCAGCAGTGAGGGGCACCTGCCCGCAGGCCCCCACTCATGTCCGCCAGCACCCCCACCACCCAGCAGTGAGGGGCACCTGCCAGCAGGCCCCCACTCATGTCCCCCAGCACCCCCACCCCCCAGCAGTGAGGAGCACCTTCCAACAGGCCCCCACTCATGTCCTCCTGCACCCCCACCCCCCAGCATTGAGGGGCAACTGCCAGCAGGCAACCACTCATGTCCCACTCATGTCCCCCAGCAGTGCCAGAAGGCCCCCACTCATGTCCCACTCATGTCCCCCTGCACCCCCACCCCCCAGCAGTGAGGGGCACCTTCCAGCAGGCCCCCACTCATGTCCCCCTGCACCTCCAGCCCCCAGCAGAGAGGTCCACCTGCCAGCAGGCCCCCACTCATGTCCCCCAGCACCCCCACCCCCCAGCAGTGAGGGGCACCTGCCAGCAGGCCCCTACTCATCTCCCACTCATGTCCCCCTGCACCCCCACCCCCAGCATTGAGGGGCACCTGCCAGCAGGCCCCCACTCATGTCCCCCAGCACCCCTACACTCCAGCATTGAGGGGCACCTGCCAGCAGGCCCCCACTCATGTCCCACTCACGTCCCCCAGCACCCCCACCCCCCAGCAGTGAGGGGCGCCTGCCAGCAGGTCCCCACTCATGTCCCCCTGTACCCCCACCCCCAGCAGTGAGGGGCACCTGCCAGCAGGCCCCCACTCATGTCCCCCATCACCCCCACCCCCCAGCAGTGAGGGGCACCTGCCAGTAGGCCCCCATTCATGTCCCCCAGCACCCCTACCCCCCAGCAGTGAGGGGCACCTTCCAACAGGCCCCCACTCATGTCCCCCTGCACCCCCACCCCCCAGCATTGAGGGGCAACTGCCAGCAGGCAACCACTCATGTCCCACTCATGTCCCCCAGCACCCCCACCCCCCAGCAGTAAGGGGACCTGCCAGAAGGCCCCCACTCATGTCCCACTCATGTCCCCCTGCACCCCCAACCCCCAGCAGTGAGGGGCACCTGCCAGCAGGCCCCCACTCATGTCCCCCAGCACCCCCACCCCCCAGCAGTGAGGGGCACCTGCCAGCAGGCCCCCACTCATGTCCCACTCATGTCCCCCTGCACCCCCACCCCCCAGTAGTGAGGGGCACCTGCCAGCACGCCCCCACTCATGTCCCCCTGCACCCCCACCCCCCAGCAGTGAGGGGCACCTGCCAGCAGGCCCCCACTCATGTCCCACTCATGTCCCCCTGCACCCCCATCCCCCAGTAGTGAGGGGCACCTGCCAGCAGGCCCCCACTCATGTCCCCCTGCACCCCCACCCCCCAGCAGTGAGAGCCACCTGCCAGCAGGCCCCCACTCATGTCCCCCTACACCCCCACCCCCCAGGAGTGAGGGCCACCTGCCAGCAGGCCCCGACTCATGTCCCCCAGCACCCCCACCCCTCATCCGTGAGGGGCACCTGCCAGCAGGCCCCCACTCATGTCCCACTCATATCCCCCTGCACCCCCACCCCCCAGCAGTGAGGGGCACCTGCCAGCAGGCCCCCACTCATGTCCCCCTGCACCCCCACCACCCAGCAGTGAGGGGCACCTGCCAGCAGGCCTGCACTCATGTCCCCCTGCCCCCCCACCCCCCAGCAGTGAGGGGCACGTGCCAGCAGGCCCCCACTCATGTCCCACTCATGTCCCCCAGCACCCCCAACCCCCAGCAGTGAGGGACACCTGCCAGCAGGCCCCCACTCATGTCCCCCTGCACCCCCAACCCCCGCAGTGAGGGGCACCTTCCAGCAGGCCCCCACTCATGTCCCCCTGTACCCCCACGCCCCAGAAGTGAAGGACTCCTGCCAGCAGGCCCCCACTCATGTCCCCCTGCACCCCCACCCCCCAGCATTGAGGGGCACCTGCCAGCTGGCCCCCACTCATGTCCCCCTGCACCCCCACCCCCCAGCAGTGAGGGCCACCTGCCAGCAGGCCCCCACTCATGTCCCCCTGCACCCCCACCCCCCAGCAGTGATGACCACCTGCCAGCAGGCCCCACTCATGTCCCCCAGCACCCCCACACCCCAGCATTGAGGGGCACCTGCCAGCTGGCCCCCACTCATGTCCCCCTGCACCCCCACCCCCCAGCAGTGAGGGCCACCTGCCAGCAGGCCCCCACTCATGTACCCCTGCACCCCCACCCCCCAGAAGTGAGGGGCTCCTGCCAGCAGGCCCCCACTCATGTTCCACTCATGTCCCCCAGCACCCCCAACCCCCAGCAGTGAGGGGCACCTGCCAGCAGGCCCCCACTCATGTCCCCCTGCACCCCCACCCCCCAGCATTGAGGGCCATCTGCCAGCAGGCCCCCACTCATGTCCCCCAGCACCCCCACCCCCAGCAGTGAGGGGCACCTGCCATCAGGCCCCCACTCATGTCACACTCATGTCCCCCTGCACCCTCAACCCCCAGCAGTGAGGGGCACCTGCCAGCAGGCCTCCACTCATGTCCCCCTGCACCCCCACCCGCCAGCAGTGAGGGGCACCTTCCAGCAGGCCCCCACTCATGTCCCTCTGCATCCCCACCCCCCAGCAGTGAGGGGCACCTGCCTGCAGGCCCCCACTCATGTCCCCCTGCACCCCCACCCCCAGCATTGAGGGGCACCTGCCAGCAGGCCCCCACTCATGCCCCACTCATGTCCCCCAGCACCCCCACCCCCCAGCATTGAGGGGCACCTGCCAGCAGGTCCCCACTCATGTCCCCCTGCACCCCCACCCCCAGCATTGAGGGGCACCTGCCAGCAGGCACCCACTCATGTCCCACTCACGTCCCCCAGCACCCCCACACCCCAGCAGTGAGGGGCACCTGCCAGCAGGTCCTCACTCATGTCCCCCTGCACCCCCACCCCCCAGCAGTGAGGGGCACCTGCCCGCAGGCCCCCACTCATGTCCGCCAGCACCCCCACCACCCAGCAGTGAGGGGCACCTGCCAGCAGGCCCCCACTCATGTCCCCCAGCACCCCCACCCCCCCAGCAGTGAGGAGCACCTTCCAACAGGCCCCCACTCATGTCCTCCTGCACCCCCACCCCCCAGCATTGAGGGGCAACTGCCAGCAGGCAACCACTCATGTCCCACTCATGTCCCCCAGCAGTGCCAGAAGGCCCCCACTCATGTCCCACTCATGTCCCCCTGCACCCCCACCCCCCAGCAGTGAGGGGCACCTTCCAGCAGGCCCCACTCATGTCCCCCTGCACCTCCAGCCCCCAGCAGAGAGGTCCACCTGCCAGCAGGCCCCCACTCATGTCTCCCAGCACCCCCACCCCCCAGCAGTGAGGGGCACCTGCCAGCAGGCCCCCACTCATCTCCCACTCATGTCCCCCTGCACCCACACCCCCAGCATTGAGGGGCACCTGCCAGCAGGCCCCCACTCATGTCCCCCAGCACCCCTACACTCCAGCATTGAGGGGCACCTGCCAGCAGGCCCCCACTCATGTCCCACTCACGCCCCCCAGCACCCCCACCCCCCAGCAGTGAGGGGCGCCTGCCAGCAGGTCCCCACTCATGTCCCCCTGTACCCCCACCCCCAGCAGTGAGGGGCACCTGCCAGCAGGCCCCCACTCATGTCCCCCATCACCCCCACCCCCCAGCAGTGAGGGGCACCTGCCAGTAGGCCCCCATTCATGTCCCCCAGCACCCCTACCCCCCAGCAGTGAGGGGCACCTTCCAACAGGCCCCCACTCATGTCCCCTGCACCCCCACCCCCCAGCATTGAGGGGCAACTGCCAGCAGGCAACCACTCATGTCCCACTCATGTCCCCCAGCACCCCCAGCCCCCAGCAGTGAGGGGACCTGCCAGAAGGCCCCCACTCATGTCCCACTCATGTCCCCCTGCACCCCCAACCCCCAGCAGTTAGGGGCACCTGCCAGCAGGCCCCCACTCATGTCCCCCAGCACCCCCACCCCCCAGCAGTGAGGGGCACCTGCCAGCAGGCCCCCACTCATGTCCCACTCATGTCCCCCTGCACCCCCACCCCCAGTAGTGAGGGGCACCTGCCAGCACGCCCCCACTCATGTCCCCCTGCACCCCCACCCCCCAGCAGTGAGGGGCACCTGCCAGCAGGCCCCCACTCATGTCCCACTCATGTCCCCCTGCACCCCCATCCCCCAGTAGTGAGGGGCACCTGCCAGCAGGCCCCCACTCATGTCCCCCTGCACCCCCACCCCCCAGCAGTGAGAGCCACCTGCCAGCAGGCCCCCACTCATGTCCCCCTACACCCCCACCCCCCAGGAGTGAGGGCCACCTGCCAGCAGGCCCCGACTCATGTCCCCCAGCACCCCCACCCCTCATCCGTGAGGGGCACCTGCCAGCAGGCCCCCACTCATGTCCCACTCATATCCCCCTGCACCCCCACCCCCCAGCAGTGAGGGGCACCTGCCAGCAGGCCCCCACTCATGTCCCCCTGCACCCCCACCACCCAGCAGTGAGGGGCACCTGCCAGCAGGCCTGCACTCATGTCCCCCTGCCCCCCCACCCCCCAGCAGTGAGGGGCACCTGCCAGCAGGCCCCCACTCATGTCCCCCTGCACCCCCACCCCCCAGCAGTGAGAGCCACCTGCCAGCAGGCCCCCACTCATGTCCCCCTACACCCCCACCCCCCAGGAGTGAGGGCCACCTGCCAGCAGGCCCCGACTCATGTCCCCCTGTACCCCCACGCCCCAGAAGTGAAGGACTCCTGCCAGCAGGCCCCCACTCATGTCCCCCTGCACCCCCACCCCCCAGCAGTGAGGGCCACCTGCCAGCAGACCCCCACTCATGTGCCCCTGGACCCCCACCCCCCAGCAGTGATAGCCACCTGCCAGCAGGCCCCTACTCATGTCCCCCAGTACCCCCACCAACCAGCAGTGAGGTTCACCTGCCAGCAGGCCCCCACTCATGTCCCACTCATGTCCCCCTGCACCCCCACCCCCCAGCATTGAGGGGCACCTGTCAGCTGGCCCCCACTCATGTCCCCCTGCACCCCCACCCCCCAGCAGTGAGGGCCACCTGCCAGCAGGCCCCCACTCATGTCCCCCTGCACCCCCACCCCCCAGCAGTGATGGCCACCTGCCAGCAGGCCCCACTCATGTCCCCCAGCACCCCCACACCCCAGCAGTTAGGGTCACCTGCCAGCAGGCCCCCACTCATGTCCCACTCATGTCCCCCAACACCCCCACCCCCCAGCAATGAGGGGCACCTGCCAGCAGGCCCCCAGCAGTGATGGGCACCTTCCAGCAGGCCCGCACTCATGTTCCCCTGCACCGCCACCCACCAGCAGTGAGGGGAACTTGCCAGCAGGCCCCCATTCATGTCCCCCTGCACCCCCACCCCCCAGCATGAGGCGCACCTGCCAGCAGGCCCCCACTCATGTCCCACTCATGTCCCCCTGCACCCCCAACCCCCAGCAGTGAGGGGCACCTGCCAGCAGGCCCCCACTCATGTCCCCCTGCACCCCCACCCCCCAGCAGTGAGGGGCTCCTGCCAGCAGGCCCCCACTCATGTCCCCCTGCACCCCCACCCCCCAGCAGTGAGGGCCACCTGCCAGCAGGCCCCTACTCATGTCCCCCTGCACCCTCACCCCCCAGCAGTGATAGTCACCTGCCAGCAGGCCCCCACTCATGTCCCCCAGCACCCCCACCCCCAGCAGTGAGGGTCACCTGCCAGCAGGCCCCCACTCATGTCCCACTCATGTCCCCCTGCACCCCCACCCCCCAGCATTGGGGGGCACCTGCCAGCTGGCCCCCACTCCTGTCCCCCTGCACCCCCAACCCCCAGCAGTGAGGGCCACCTGCCAGCAGGCCCCCACTCATATCCCCCTGCACCCCCACCCCCTAGCAGTGAGGGCCACCTGCCAGCAGGCCCCAATCATGTCCCCCACCACCCCCACCCCCCAGATGTGAGGGTCACCTGCCAGCAGGCCCCCACTCATGTCCCCCAGCACCCCCACCCCCCCAGCAATGAGGGGCACCTGCCAGCAGGCCCCCAGCAGTGATGGGCACCAGCCAGCAGGCCCCCACTCATGTCCCACTCATGTCCCCCTGCACCCCCACCCCCCAGTAGTGAGGGCCACCTGCCAGCAGGCCCCAATCATGTCCCCCAGCACCCCCACACCCCAGCAGTGAGGGTCACCTGCCAGCAGGCCCCCACTCATGTCCCACTCATGTCCCCCAGCACCCCCACACCCAGCAATGAGGGGCACCTGCCAGCAGGCCCCCAGCAGTGATGGGCACCTGCCAGCAGGCCCCCACTCATGTCCCACTCATGTCCCCCTGCACCCCCAACCCCCAGCAGTGAGGGGCACCTGCCAGCAGGCCCCCACTCATGTCCCCCTGCACCCCCAACCCCCAGCGGTGAGGGCCACCTGCCAGCAGGCCCCCACTTATGTCCCCCAGCACCCCCACCCCCCAGCAGTGAGGGGCATCTGCCAGCAGGCCCCCACTCATGTCACACACATGTCCCCCTGCACCCTCACCCCCCAGCAGTGAGGGGCACCTGCCAGCAGGCCTCCACTCATGTCCCCCTGCACCACCACCCGCAAGCAGTGATGGGCACCTGCCAGCAGGCCCCCACTCATGTCCCCCTGCACCCCCACCCCCCAGCAGTGAGGGCGCACCTGCCTGCAGGCCCCCACTCATGTCCCACTGCACCCCCACCCCCCCAGCAGTGAGGGCCACCTCCCAGCAGGCCCCCACTCATGTCTCCCAGCACCCCCACCCCCCAGCAGTGAGGGGCACCTGCCAGCAGGCCCCCACTCATGTCCCACTCATGTCCCCCTGCACCCCCACCCCCCAGCATTGAGGGGTACCTGCCGCCAGGCCCCCACTCATGTCCCCCAGCACCCCCACCCCCCAGCATTTAGGGTCACCTGCCAGCAGGCCCCCACTCATGTCCCCCAGCACCCCCACCCCCCCAGCAATGAGGGGCACCTGCCAGCAGGCCCCCAGCAGTGATGGGCACCTGCCAGCAGGCCCCCACTCATGTCCCACTCATGCCCCCCTGCACCCCCAACCCCCAGTAGTGAGGGCCACCTGCCAGCAGGCCCCAATCATGTCCCCCAGCACCCCCACACCCCAGCAGTGAGGGTCACCTGCCAGCAGGCCCCCACTCATGTCCCACTCATGTCCCCCAGCACCCCCACCCCCAGCAATGAGGGGCACCTGCCAGCAGGCCCCCAGCAGTGATGGGCACCTGCCAGCAGGCCCCCACTCATGTCCCACTCATGTCCCCCTGCACCCCCAACCCCCAGCAGTGAGGGGCACCTGCCAGCAGGCCCCCACTCATGTCCCCCTGCACCCCCAACCCCCAGCGGTGAGGGCCACCTGCCAGCAGGCCCCCACTCATGTCCCCCAGCACCCCCATCCCCCAGCAGTGAGGGGCATCTGCCAGCAGGCCCCCACTCATGTCACACACATGTCCCCCTGCACCCTCACCCCCCAGCAGTGAGGGGCACCTGCCAGCAGGCCTCCACTCATGTCCCCCTGCACCACCACCCGCAAGCAGTGATGGGCACCTGCCAGCAGGCCCCCACTCATGTCCCCCTGCACCCCCACCCCCCAGCAGTGAGGGGCACCTGCCAGCAGGCCCCCACTCATGTCCCCCAGCACTCCCACCCCCAGCAATGAGGGGCACCTGCCAGCAGGCCCCCAGCAGTGATGGGCACCTGCCAGCAGGCCCCCACTCATGTCCCACTCATGTCCCCCTGCACCCCCAACCCCCAGCAGTGAGGGGCACCTGCCAGCAGGCCCCCACTCATGTCCCCCTGCACCCCCAACCCCCAGCGGTGAGGGCCACCTGCCAGCAGGCCCCCACTCATGTCCCCCAGCACCCCCATCCCCCAGCAGTGAGGGGCATCTGCCAGCAGGCCCCCACTCATGTCACACACATGTCCCCCTGCACCCTCACCCCCCAGCAGTGAGGGGCACCTGCCAGCAGGCCTCCACTCATGTCCCCCTGCACCACCACCCGCAAGCAGTGATGGGCACCTGCCAGCAGGCCCCCACTCATGTCCCCCTGCACCCCCACCCCCCAGCAGTGAGGGGCACCTGCCTGCAGGCCCCCACTCATGTCCCGCTGCACCCCCACCCCCCAGCAGTGAGGGCCACCTCCCAGCAGGCCCCCACTCATGTCCCACTCATGTCCCCCAACACCCCCACCCCCCAGCAATGAGGGGCACCTGCCAGCAGGCCCCCACTCATGTCCCACTCATGTCCCCCTGCACCCCCACCCCCCAGCATTGAGGGGCACCTGCCAGCTGGCCCCCACTCATGTCCCCCAGCACCCCCACCCCCAGCAGTGAGGGCCACCTGCCAGCAGGCCCCCACTCATGTCCCCCTGCGCCCCCACCCCCCAGCAGTGATGGCCACCTGCCATCAGGCCCCACTCATGTCCCCCAGCACCCCCACACCCCAGCAGTGAGGGTCACCTGCCAGCAGGCCCCCACTCATGTCCCACTCATGTCCCCCAACACCCCCACCCCCCAGCAATGAGGGGCACCTGCCAGCAGGCCCCCAGCAGTGATGTGCACCTGCCAGCAGGCCCGCACTCATGTCCCCCTGCACCGCCACCCCCCAGCAGTGAGGGGAACTTGCCAGCAGGCCCCCATTCATGTCCCCCTGCACCCCCACCCCCCAGCATGAGGCGCACCTGCCAGCAGGCCCCCACTCATGTCCCACTCATGTCCCCCAGCACCCCCAACCCCCAGCAGTGAGGGGCACCTGCCAGCAGGCCCCCACTCATGTCCCCCTGCACCCCCACCCCCCAGCAGTGAGGGGCACCTGCCAGCAGGCCCCCACTCATGTCCCCCTGCACCCCCCCACAGAAGTGAAGGGCTCCTGCCTGCAGGCCCCCACTCATGTCCCCCTGCACCCCCACCCCCCAGCAGTGAGGGCCACCTGCCAGCAGGCCCCTACTCATGTCCCCCTGCACCCTCACCCCCCAGCAGTGATAGTCACCTACCAGCAGGCCCCCACTCATGTTCCCCAGCACCCCCACCCCCCAGCAGTGAGGGTTACCTGCCAGCAGGCCCCCACTCATGTCCCACTCATGTCCCCCTGCACCCCCACCCCCCAGCATTGGGGGGCACCTGCCAGCTGGCCCCCACTCCTGTCCCCCTGCACCCCCAACCCCCAGCAGTGAGGGCCACCTGCCAGCAGGCCCCCACTCATATCCCCCTGCACCCCCACCCCCTAGCAGTGAGAGCCACCTGCCAGCAGGCCCCAATCATGTCCCCCACCACCCCCACCCCCCAGATGTGAGGGTCACCTGCCAGCAGGCCCCCACTCATGTCCCCCAGCACCCCCACCCCTCCAGCAATGAGGGGCACCTGCCAGCAGGCCCCCAGCAGTGATGGGCACCTGCCAGCAGGCCCACACTCATGTCCCACTCATGTCCCCCTGCACCCCCACCCCCCAGTAGTGAGGGCCACCTGCCAGCAGGCCCCAATCATGTCCCCCAGCACCCCCACACCGCAGCAGTGAGGGTCACCTGCCAGCAGGCCCCCACTCATGTTCCACTCATGTCCCCCAGCACCCCCACACCCAGCAATGAGGGGCACCTGCCAGCAGGCCCCCAGCAGTGATGGGCACCTGCCAGCAGGCCCCCACTCATGTCCCACTCATGTCCCCCTGCACCCCCAACCGCCAGCAGTGAGGGGCACCTGCCAGCAGGCCCCCACTCATGTCCCCCTGCACCCCAACCCCCAGCGGTGAGGGCCACCTGCCAGCAGGCCCCCACTCATGTCCCCCAGCACCCCCACACCCCAGCAGTGACGGGCATCTGCCAGCAGGCCCCCACTCATGTCACACACATGTCCCCCTGCACCCTCACCCCCCAGCAGTGAGGGGCACCTGCCAGCAGGCCTCCACTCATGTCCCCCTGCACCACCACCCGCAAGCAGTGATGGGCACCTGCCAGCAGGCCCCCACTCATGTCCCCCTGCACCCCCAACCCCCAGCAGTGAGGGGCACCTGCCTGCAGGCCCCCACTCATGTCCCACTGCACCCCCACCCCCCCAGCAGTGAGGGCCACCTCCCAGCAGGCCCCCACTCATGTCTCCCAGCACCCCCACCACCCAGCAGTGAGGGGCACCTGCCAGCAGGCCCCCACTCATGTCCAACTCATGTCCCCCTGCACCCCCAACCCCCAGCATTGAGGGGTACCTGCCGCCAGGCCCCCACTCATCTCCCCCAGCACCCCCACCCCCCAGCATTTAGGGTCACCTGCCAGCAGGCCCCCACTCATGTCCCACTCATGTCCCCCAGCACCCCCACCCCCAGCAATGAGGGGCACCTGCCAGCAGGCCCCCAGCAGTGATGGGCACCTGCCAGCAGGCCCCCACTCATGTCCCACTCATGTCCCCCTGCACCCCCAACACCCAGCAGTGAGGGGCACCTGCCAGCAGGCCCCCACTCAAGTCCCCCTGCAACCCCAACCCCCAGCGGTGAGGGCCACCTGCCAGCAGGCCCCCACTCATGTCCCCCAGCACCCCCACCCCCCAGCAGTGAGGGGCATCTGCCAGCAGGCCCCCACTCATGTCACACACATGTCCCCCTGCACCCTCACCCCCCAGCAGTGAGGGGCACCTGCCAGCAGGCCTCCACTCATGTCCCCCTGCACCACCACCCGCAAGCAGTGATGGGCACCTGCCAGCAGGCCCCCACTCATGTCCCCCTGCACCCCCACCCCCCAGCAGTGAGGGGCACCTGCCTGCAGGCCCCCACTCATGTCCCACTCATGTCCCCCTGCACCCCCACCCCCCAGCATTGAGGGGTACCTCCCAGCAGGCCCCCACTCATGTCTCCCAGCACCCCCACCCCCCAGCAGTGAGGGGCACCTGCCAGCAGGCCCCCACTCATGTCCCACTCATGTCCCCCTGCACCTCCACCCCCCAGCATTGAGGGGTACCTGCCGCCAGGCCCCCACTCATGTCCCCCAGCACCCCCACCCCCCAGCATTTAGGGGCACCTGCCAGCAGGCCCCCACTCATGTCCCCCAGCACCCCCACCCCCCAGCAGTGAGGGGCGCCTGTCAGCAGGTCCCCACTCATGTCCCCCTGCACCCCCACCCCCTAGCAGTGAGGGGCACCTTCCAGCAGGCCCCCACTCATGTCCCCCTGCACCCACACCCCCCAGCATTGAGGGGCACCTGCCAGCAGGCCCCCACTCATGTCCCACTCATGTCCCCCTGCACCCCAACCCCCAGCAGTGAGGGGCACCTGCCAGCAGGCTCCCACTCATATCCCCCAGCACCCCCTCCCCCAAGCAGTGAGGGGCAGCTGCCAGCAGGCCCCCACTCATGTCCCACTCATGTCCCCCTGTACCCCCACCCCCCAGTAGTGATGGGCACCTGCCAGCAGGCCCCCACTCATGTCACCCTGCACCCCCACTCCCCAGCAGTGAGGGGCACCTGCCAGCAGGCCCCCACTCATGTCCCCTTGCACCCTCACCCCCCAGCAGTGAGAGCCACCTGCCAGCAGGCCCCCACTCATGTCCCCCTACACCCCCACCCCCCAGCAGTGAGGGTCACCTGCCAGCAGGCCCCGACTCATGTCCCCCACCCCCCACCACCCCCACCCCTCATCCGTGAGGGGTACCTGCCAGCAGGCCCCCACTCATGTCCCACTCATGTCCCCCTGCATTGCCACCCCCAGCAGTGAGGGGCACCTGCCAGCAGGCCCCCACTCATGTCCCATGCACCCCCACCCCCCAGCAGTGAGGGGAACTTGCCAGCAGGCCCCCATTCATGTCCCCCTGCACCCCCACCCCCCAGCAGTGAGGGGCACCTACCAGCAGGCCCCCACTCATGTCCCACTCATGTCCCCCAGCACCCCCAACCCCCAGCAGTGAGGGGCACCTGCCAGCAGGCCCCCACTCATGTCCCACTCATGTTCCCCAGCACCCCCAACCCCCAGCAGTGAGGGGCACCTGCCAGCAGGCCCCCACTCATGTCCCTCTGCCCCCCACCCCCCCAGCAGTGAGGTGCACCTGCCAGCAGGCCCCCACTCATGTCCCCCTGCACCCCCACCCCCCATAAGTGAAGGGCGCCTGCCAGCAGGCCCCCACTCATGTCCCCCTGCACCCCCGCCCCCCAGCAGTGAGGGCCACCTGCCAGCAGACCCCCACTCATGTCCCCCTTTAACCCCCAGCAGTGATAGCCACCTGCCAGCAGGCCCCCACTCATGTCCCCCAGCACCCTCACCCCCCAGCAGTGAGGGTCACCTGCCAGCAGGCCCCCACTCATGTCCCACTCATGTCCCCCTGCACCCCCACCCCCCAGCATTGAGGGGCACCTGCCAGCTGGCCCCCACTCATGTCCCCCTGCACCCCACCCCCCAGCAGTGAGGGCCACCTGCCAGCAGGCCCCCACTCATGTCTCCCTGCACCCCCACCCCCCAGCAGTGATGGCCACCTGCCAGCAGGCCCCACTATGTCCCCCAGCACCCCACCCCCCAGCAGTGAGGGTCACCTGCCAGCAGGCCCCCACTCATGTCCCATTCATGTCCCCCAGCACCCCCACCCCCCAGCAATGAGGGGCACCTGCCAGCAGGCCCCCAGCAGTGATGGGCACCTGCCAGCAGGCCCGCACTCATGTCCCCCTACACCCCCACCCCCCAGCAGTGAGGGGAACTTGCCAGCAGGCCCCCATTCATGTCCCCCTGAACCCCCACCCCCCAGCAGTGAGGAGCACCTGCCAGCAGGCCCCCACTCATGTCCCACTCATGTCCCCCTGCACCCCCCAGCAGTGAGGGGCACCTGCCAGCAGGCTCCCACTCATGTCCCCCTGTACCCCAACCCCCCAGAAGTGAAGGGCTCCTGCCAGCAGGCCCCCACTCATGTCCCCCTGCACCCCCACTCCCCAGCAGTGATAGCCACCTGCCAGCAGGCCCCCACTCATGTCCCCCAGCACCCCCACCCCCCAGCATTTAGGGGCACCTGCCAGCAGGCCCGCACTCATGTCCCCCAGCACCCCCACCCCCCAGCAGTGAGGGGCGCCTGTCAGCAGGTCCCCACTCATGTCCCCCTGCACCCCCACCCCCTAGCAGTGAGGGGCACCTTCCAGCAGGCCCCCACTCATGTCCCCCTGCACCCACACCCCCCAGCATTGAGGGGCACCTGCCAGCAGGCCCCCACTCATGTCCCACTCATGTCCCCCTGCACCCCAACCCCCAGCAGTGAGGGGCACCTGCCAGCAGGCCCCCACTCATATCCCCCAGCACCCCCTCCCCCAAGCAGTGAGGGGCAGCTGCCAGCAGGCCCCCTCTCATGTCCCACTCATGTCCCCCTGTACCCCCACCCCCCAGTAGTGATGGGCACCTGCCAGCAGGCCCCCACTCATGTCACCCTGCACCCCCACTCCCCAGCAGTGAGGGGCACCTGCCAGCAGGCCCCCACTCATGTCCCCCTGCACCCTCACCCCCCAGCAGTGAGAGCCACCTGCCAGCAGGCCCCCACTCATGTCCCCCTACACCCCCACCCCCCAGCAGTGAGGGTCACCTGCCAGCAGGCCCCGACTCATGTCCCCCACCACCCCCACCCCTCATCCGTGAGGGGTACCTGCCAGCAGGCCCCCACTCATGTCCCACTCATGTCCCCCTGCATTGCCACCCCCCAGCAGTGAGTGTCACCTGCCAGCAGGCCCCCACTCATGTCCCCTGCACCCCCACCCCCCAGCAGTGAGGGGAACTTGCCAGCAGGCCCCCATTCATGTCCCCCTGCACCCCCACCCCCCAGCAGTGAGGGGCACCTACCAGCAGGCCCCCACTCATGTCCCACTCATGTCCCCCAGCACCCCCAACCCCCAGCAGTGAGGGGCACCTGCCAGCAGGCCCCCACTCATGTCCCACTCATGTTCCCCAGCACCCCCAACCCCCAGCAGTGAGGGGCACCTGCCAGCAGGCCCCCACTCATGTCCCTCTGCCCCCCACCCCCCAGAAGTGAAGGGCGCCTGCCAGCAGGCCCCCACTCATGTCCCCCTGCACCCCCGCCCCCCAGCAGTGAGGGCCACCTGCCAGCAGACCCCCACTCATGTCCCCCTGTAACCCCAGCAGTGATAGCCACCTGCCAGCAGGCCCCCACTCATGTCCCCCAGAACCCTCACCCCCCAGCAGTGAGGGTCACCTGCCAGCAGGCCCCCACTCATGTCCCACTCATGTCCCCCTGCACCCCCACCCCCCAGCATTGAGGGGCACCTGCCAGCTGGCCCCCACTCATGTCCCCCTGCACCCCCACCCCCCAGCAGTGAGGGCCACCTGCCAGCAGGCCCCCACTCATGTCCCCCTGCACCCCCACCCCCCAGCAGTGATGGCCACCTGCCAGCAGGCCCCACTCATGTCCCCCAGCACCCCACCCCCCAGCAGTGAGGGTCACCTGCCAGCAGGCCCCCACTCATGTCCCATTCATGTCCCCCAGCACCCCACCCCCCAGCAATGAGGGGCACCTGCCAGCAGGCCCCCAGCAGTGATGGGCACCTGCCAGCAGGCCCGCACTCATGTCCCCCTGCACCCCCACCCCCCAGCAGTGAGGGGAACTTTCCAGCAGGCCCCCATTCATGTCCCCCTGAACCCCCACCCCCCAGCAGTGAGGAGCACCTGCCAGCAGGCCCCCACTCATGTCCCACTCATGTCCCCCTGCACCCCCCCAGCAGTGAGGGGCACCTGCCAGCAGGCTCCCACTCATGTCCCCCTGTACCCCAACCCCCCAGAAGTGAAGGGCTCCTACCAGCAGGCCCCCACTCATGTCCCCCTGCACCCCACCCCCTAGCAGTGAGGGCCACCGGCCAGCAGGCCCCCACTCATGTCCCCCTGCACCCCCACTCCCCAGCAGTGATAGCCACCTGCCAGCAGGCCCCCACTCATGTCCCATTCATGTCCCCCTGCACCCCCACCCCCCAGCATTGGGGGGCACCTGCCAGCTGGCCCCCACTCATGTCCCCCTGCACCCCCACCCCCCAGCAGTGAGGGCCACCTGCCAGCAGGACCCCACTCATGTCCCCCTGCTCCTCCACCCCCCAGCAGTGATGACCACCTGCCAGCAAGCCCCATTCATGTCCCCCTGCACCCCCACCCCCAGCAGTGAGGGCCACCTGCCAGCACAACCCCACTCATGTCCCCCTGCTCCCCCACCCCCCAGCAGTGATGACCACCTGTCAGCAGGCCCCCACTCATGTCCCACTCATGTCCCCCAGTACCCCCACCCCCCAGCAATGAGGGGCACCTGCCAGCAGGCCCCCAGCAGTGATGGGCACCTGCCAGCAGGCCCCCACTCATGTCCCACTCATGTCCCCCTGCACCCCCAACTCCCAGCAGTGAGGGGCACCTGCCAGCAGGCCCCCACTCATGTCCCCCTGCACCCCCAACCCCCCAGCAGTGAGGGGCACCTGCCAGCAGGCCCCCACTCATGTCCCCCTGCACCCCCACCCCCCAGCAGTGAGGGGCACCTGCCAGCAGGCCCCCGCTCATGTTCCCCTGCACCCCCACCCCCCAGCAGTGAGGGCCACCTGCCAGCAGGCCCGCACTCATGTCCCCCGGCACCACCACCCCCCAGCAGTGAGGGGCACCTGCCAGCAGGCCCCTATTCATGTCCCACTCATGTCCCCCTGCATCCTCACCCCCCAGCAGTGTGGGGCACCTGCCAGCAGGCCGCCACTCATGTCCCCCTGCAGCCCCACCCCCCAGCAGTGAGGGGCACCTGCCAGCAGGCCCCCACTCATGTCCTCCTGCACTCCCACCCCCCAGCAGTGAGGGGCACCTGCCAGCAGGCCCCCACTCATGTGCCCCTGCACCCCCACCCCCCAGCAGTGAGGGGCACCTGCCAGCAGGCCCACAATCATGTCCCCCAGCACCCCCACTCCTCAGCAGTGAGGGGCACCTGCCAGCAGGCTCCCACTCATGTCCCACTCATGTCCCCCAGCACCCCCACCCCCCAGCAGTGAGGGGCGCCTGCCAGCAGGCCCCCACTCATGTCCCCCTGCAACCCACCCCCCAGCAGTGAGGGGCACCTGCCAGCAGGCCCCCACTCATGTCCCCCTGCACCCCCACCCCCCAGCAGTGAGGGGCACCTGCCAGCAGGCCCCCACTCATGTCCCACTCATGTTCCCCTGCACCTCCACCCCCCAGCAGTGAGGGGCACCTGCCAGCAGGCCCCCACTCATGTCCTCCTGCACTCCCACCCCCAGAAGTGAGGGGCACCTGCCAGCAGGCCCCCACTCATGTGCCCCTGCACCCCCACCCCCCAGCAGTGAGGGGCACCTGCCAGCAGGCCCACAATCATGTCCCCCAGCACCCCCACTCCCCAGCAGTGAGGGGCACCTGCCAGCAGGCCCCCACTCATGTCCCACTCATGTCCCCCAGCACCCCCACCCCCCAGCAGTGAGGGGCGCCTGCCAGCAGGCCCCCACTCATGTCCCCCTGCAACCCACCCCCCAGCAGTGAGGGGCACCTGCCAGCAGGCCCCCACTCATGTCCCCCTGCACCCCCACCCCCCAGCAGTGAGGGGCACCTGCCAGCAGGCCCCCACTCATGTCCCACTCATGTCCCCCTGCACCTCCACCCCCCAGCAGTGAGGGTCACCTGCCAGCAGGCCCCCACTCATGTCCCACTCATGTCCCCCTGCACCCCCACCCCCCAGCATTGAGGGGCACCTGCCAGCTGGCCCCCACTCATGTCCCCCTGCACCCCACCCCCCAGCAGTGAGGGCCACCTGCCAGCAGGCCCCCACTCATGTCTCCCTGCACCCCCACCCCCCAGCAGTGATGGCCACCTGCCAGCAGGCCCCACTCATGTCCCCCAGCACCCCACCCCCCAGCAGTGAGGGTCACCTGCCAGCAGGCCCCCACTCATGTCCCATTCATGTCCCCCAGCACCCCCACCCCCCAGCAATGAGGGGCACCTGCCAGCAGGCCCCCAGCAGTGATGGGCACCTGCCAGCAGGCCCGCACTCATGTCCCCCTACACCCCCACCCCCCAGCAGTGAGGGGAACTTGCCAGCAGGCCCCCATTCATGTCCCCCTGAACCCCCACCCCCCAGCAGTGAGGAGCACCTGCCAGCAGGCCCCCACTCATGTCCCACTCATGTCCCCCTGCACCCCCCAGCAGTGAGGGGCACCTGCCAGCAGGCTCCCACTCATGTCCCCCTGTACCCCAACCCCCCAGAAGTGAAGGGCTCCTGCCAGCAGGCCCCCACTCATGTCCCCCTGCACCCCCACTCCCCAGCAGTGATAGCCACCTGCCAGCAGGCCCCCACTCATGTCCCCCAGCACCCCCACCCCCCAGCATTTAGGGGCACCTGCCAGCAGGCCCGCACTCATGTCCCCCAGCACCCCCACCCCCCAGCAGTGAGGGGCGCCTGTCAGCAGGTCCCCACTCATGTCCCCCTGCACCCCCACCCCCTAGCAGTGAGGGGCACCTTCCAGCAGGCCCCCACTCATGTCCCCCTGCACCCACACCCCCCAGCATTGAGGGGCACCTGCCAGCAGGCCCCCACTCATGTCCCACTCATGTCCCCCTGCACCCCAACCCCCAGCAGTGAGGGGCACCTGCCAGCAGGCCCCCACTCATATCCCCCAGCACCCCCTCCCCCAAGCAGTGAGGGGCAGCTGCCAGCAGGCCCCCACTCATGTCCCACTCATGTCCCCCTGTACCCCCATCCCCCAGTAGTGATGGGCACCTGCCAGCAGGCCCCCACTCATGTCACCCTGCACCCCCACTCCCCAGCAGTGAGGGGCACCTGCCAGCAGGCCCCCACTCATGTCCCCTTGCACCCTCACCCCCAGCAGTGAGAGCCACCTGCCAGCAGGCCCCCACTCATGTCCCCCTACACCCCCACCCCCCAGCAGTGAGGGTCACCTGCCAGCAGGCCCCGACTCATGTCCCCCACCACCCCCACCCCTCATCCGTGAGGGGTACCTGCCAGCAGGCCCCCACTCATGTCCCACTCATGTCCCCCTGCATTGCCACCCCCCAGCAGTGAGTGTCACCTGCCAGCAGGCCCCCACTCATGTCCCCTGCACCCCCACCCCCCAGCAGTGAGGGGAACTTGCCAGCAGGCCCCCATTCATGTCCCCCTGCACCCGCACCCCCCAGCAGTGAGGGGCACCTACCAGCAGGCCCCCACTCATGTCCCACTCATGTCCCCCAGCACCCCCAACCCCCAGCAGTGAGGGGCACCTGCCAGCAGGCCCCCACTCATGTCCCACTCATGTTCCCCAGCACCCCCAACCCCCAGCAGTGAGGGGCACCTGCCAGCAGGCCCCCACTCATGTCCCTCTGCCCCCCACCCCCCAGAAGTGAAGGGCGCCTGCCAGCAGGCCCCCACTCATGTCCCCCTGCACCCCCGCCCCCCAGCAGTGAGGGCCACCTGCCAGCAGACCCCCACTCATGTCCCCCTGTAACCCCAGCAGTGATAGCCACCTGCCAGCAGGCCCCCACTCATGTCCCCCAGAACCCTCACCCCCCAGCAGTGAGGGTCACCTGCCAGCAGGCCCCCACTCATGTCCCACTCATGTCCCCCTGCACCCCCACCCCCCAGCATTGAGGGGCACCTGCCAGCTGGCCCCCACTCATGTCCCCCTGCACCCCCACCCCCCAGCAGTGAGGGCCACCTGCCAGCAGGCCCCCACTCATGTCCCCCTGCACCCCCACCCCCCAGCAGTGATGGCCACCTGCCAGCAGGCCCCACTCATGTCCCCCAGCACCCCACCCCCCAGCAGTGAGGGTCACCTGCCAGCAGGCCCCCACTCATGTCCCATTCATGTCCCCCAGCACCCCCACCCCCCAGCAATGAGGGGCACCTGCCAGCAGGCCCCCAGCAGTGATGGGCACCTGCCAGCAGGCCCGCACTCATGTCCCCCTGCACCCCCACCCCCCAGCAGTGAGGGGAACTTGCCAGCAGGCCCCCATTCATGTCCCCCTGAACCCCCACCCCCCAGCAGTGAGGAGCACCTGCCAGCAGGCCCCCACTCATGTCCCACTCATGTCCCCCTGCACCCCCCCAGCAGTGAGGGGCACCTGCCAGCAGGCTCCCACTCATGTCCCCCTGTACCCCAACCCCCCAGAAGTGAAGGGCTCCTACCAGCAGGCCCCCACTCATGTCCCCCTGCACCCCACCCCCTAGCAGTGAGGGCCACCGGCCAGCAGGCCCCCACTCATGTCCCCCTGCACCCCCACTCCCCAGCAGTGATAGCCACCTGCCAGCAGGCCCCCACTCATGTCCCATTCATGTCCCCCTGCACCCCCACCCCCCAGCATTGGGGGGCACCTGCCAGCTGGCCCCCACTCATGTCCCCCTGCACCCCCACCCCCCAGCAGTGAGGGCCACCTGCCAGCAGGACCCCACTCATGTCCCCCTGCTCCTCCACCCCCCAGCAGTGATGACCACCTGCCAGCAAGCCCCATTCATGTCCCCCTGCACCCCCACCCCCAGCAGTGAGGGCCACCTGCCAGCACAACCCCACTCATGTCCCCCTGCTCCCCCACCCCCCAGCAGTGATGACCACCTGTCAGCAGGCCCCCACTCATGTCCCACTCATGTCCCCCAGTACCCCCACCCCCCAGCAATGAGGGGCACCTGCTAGCAGGCCCCCAGCAGTGATGGGCACCTGCCAGCAGGCCCCCACTCATGTCCCACTCATGTCCCCCTGCACCCCCAACTCCCAGCAGTGAGGGGCACCTGCCAGCAGGCCCCCACTCATGTCCCCCTGCACCCCCAACCCCCCAGCAGTGAGGGGCACCTGCCAGCAGGCCCCCACTCATGTCCCCCTGCACCCCCACCCCCCAGCAGTGAGGGGCACCTGCCAGCAGGCCCCCGCTCATGTTCCCCTGCACCCCCACCCCCCAGCAGTGAGGGCCACCTGCCAGCAGGCCCGCACTCATGTCCCCCGGCACCACCACCCCCCAGCAGTGAGGGGCACCTGCCAGCAGGCCCCTATTCATGTCCCACTCATGTCCCCCTGCATCCTCACCCCCCAGCAGTGTGGGGCACCTGCCAGCAGGCCGCCACTCATGTCCCCCTGCAGCCCCACCCCCCAGCAGTGAGGGGCACCTGCCAGCAGGCCCCCACTCATGTCCTCCTGCACTCCCACCCCCCAGCAGTGAGGGGCACCTGCCAGCAGGCCCCCACTCATGTGCCCCTGCACCCCCACCCCCCAGCAGTGAGGGGCACCTGCCAGCAGGCCCACAATCATGTCCCCCAGCACCCCCACTCCTCAGCAGTGAGGGGCACCTGCCAGCAGGCTCCCACTCATGTCCCACTCATGTCCCCCAGCACCCCCACCCCCCAGCAGTGAGGGGCGCCTGCCAGCAGGCCCCCACTCATGTCCCCCTGCAACCCACCCCCCAGCAGTGAGGGGCACCTGCCAGCAGGCCCCCACTCATGTCCCCCTGCACCCCCACCCCCCAGCAGTGAGGGGCACCTGCCAGCAGGCCCCCACTCATGTCCCACTCATGTCCCCCTGCACCTCCACCCCCCAGCAGTGAGGGGCACCTGCCAGCAGGCCCCCACTCATGTCCTCCTGCACTCCCACCCCCCAGCAGTGAGGGGCACCTGCCAGCAGGCCCCCACTCATGTGCCCCTGCACCCCCACCCCCCAGCAGTGAGGGGCACCTGCCAGCAGGCCCACAATCATGTCCCCCAGCACCCCCACTCCCCAGCAGTGAGGGACACCTGCCAGCAGGCCCCCACTCATGTCCCACTCATGTCCCCCAGCACCCCCACCCCCCAGCAGTGAGGGGCGCCTGCCAGCAGGCCCCCACTCATGTCCCCCTGCAACCCACCCCCCAGCAGTGAGGGGCACCTGCCAGCAGGCCCCCACTCATGTCCCCCTGCACCCCCACCCCCAGCAGTGAGGGGCACCTGCCAGCAGGCCCCCACTCATGTCCCACTCATGTCCCCCTGCACCTCCACCCCCCAGCAGTGAGGGACACCTGCCAGCAGGCCCCCACTCATGTCCCCCTGCACCCCCACTCCCCAGCAGTGAGGGGCACCTGCCAGCCGGCCCCCACTCATGTCCCCCTGCGCCCCCACCCCCAAGCAGTGAGAGGCACCTGCCAACAGGCCCCCACTCATGTCCCCCTACACCCCCACCCCCCAGCAGTGAGGGGCACCTGCCAGCAGGCCCCCACTCATGTCCCACTCATGTCCCCCTGGACCCCCACCCCCCAGCATTGAGGGGCACCTGCCAGCAGGCCCCCACTCATCTCCCACTCATGTCCCCCAGCACCCCCACCCCCCAGCAGTGAGGGGCACCTGCCAGCAGGTCCCCACTCATGTCCCCCAGCACTCCCACACCCCAGCAGTGAGGGGCACCTGCCAGCAGGCCCCCACTCATGTCCCCCTGCACCCCCACCCCCCAGCAGTGAGGAGCACCTGCCAGCAGGCCCCCACACATGTCCCCCCCAACACGTCAACATGACCCACAATCATGGCCCTCATGGCTACCCAAATCCCACGGCACGCCTCCCCTGCCCAAATAACCAACCAAGCATAACATACACCCCACATTGAAATGCCCATTACATGAAACAACCCAAATGGCATGTATGTACATCAACACATGTCCGTCACACACACACAATGGGTGCCAGTGACTGTGAAAACCCACATCGTGACATGCATGAAACCAATGAGAGAATACCACACATTGAAGTACAGGAAAAAATGTATTGAACAAAAAATGTGGTGAAAGAAATTCAAAGACCAAACAATGGACATAAGGAAAGCAATGCAGAATGTCACATAATGATAAAAAAGGAAATCAGAATCCAAAATATAGGAAATCAAAAATGTCTCCAAAGTCTCCTTCCAACAAAGCAAATCCAAACAGAAATGAAAAAGTAAAATCCATTGCTCCATGGAAAAATCAAAAAGAGAAAATGCTGACAAATCCACACTCCAACTATTTACAAGGATGAAATCCTGGGTCCATGAGCCCAACTGTCCAAATGAAACCTACAAAAATACACTAACTAATGAAGAACTATATACAAAAATGTGGGGTATTGTCCAAGCGCCCCAAAAAGAAATGAAAACAAAAATGAAACCTAACACTAACTAACTAACTATTTACAATGACAGCGGACTAGTCCGACGGCTCACTTTTTGATGTCCCGAGCCAGGGCATCATCGAACTCCCGGTCAATGTCCTGGAGGCGGTCCTCTTCCAATGCCCCGAGGGTTCGCAGGGACGATGACATGGTGACCTCCAACTCCCTGCGAATTGCCTCGAGGCACTCGTCCCGCCTCAGTGCCCTCTGCATAGAGTTCTCCGCCCTGACCATTGTGAGCCATGCCTCTTCCGCCCGCTGCCGCTCCACATCCATGGCGTGGCCCAACCGCTGCCACATGGAAGACACTTGCAATCCTGGGTCCTCCTGCCCTCTGTCCGATGCCTGCCCCTCCGATGTTGAAGACCCCGAGCCATCATTGCTCCCACCATGTTGCTGCTGCTGCTGTGTCTGTGCCTGCGCCCTGGCTCTTGCTGCCTGCACGTCATCCTCCGGCTGGGGTGCAGTTGTCTTGGTGGCCACCCCTGCTGGACGTCTGACTCCCCACTGTGGCAGGGATGTGTCCTCCACCAGCCTGGCCGCTGGGTCAGAGGCAGCTCTACTGGGTACCCAGGTGATACACGGGTGGGAAGATGGCATGGAGGACGACTGGCGCGTAGGGGGTTCAGGTGAGGAGGGGGTCGCAAGAAGGTCCAGCACACGGAGGAATCCAGCACTGGTGACCCATCCCAGTAGGTCAACGCGGTCAAAGAGGCATCCGAGATGACGTGCAGTGTCTTCACGAAAACACTGCAGGTCACCTCGCATGCCCCGTTGACGCAACGCTATCCCAGCCAGGACAGGCTCAACCCGGTCCTGGATAGCCACGTCTGCAGGGAGAGGAAGGCCAGTTGTTGTGCGCCCCTCCCCTCCCTGAAAAAGGGTCTGGACGTAGGCATCCCTGATGGTGCCGGATTATGCAGTCACAGGATCAGGGACAGGATTACACACAGGCACCTCCGCGGCGGCCTGTGCTGCCTCCTGTCCTGCCCCTGCATTGCACCACTGGCACCAGTGGAATCCCCACCTCCAGACCCCGTTTGTGTCCCTTCCATGGCCTCCTCCTCCTCCAAACCCCCCACCAACCTGGATGACTCCATGCCATCTTCCTCCGTCCGACCTGTGGGGTCTCAGCTGCCCCTTCTGCTGCGGCCTGGGACGCGGTACCAGACTCCTCACTCCCCAAAGAGATGACAATCTGGGAGGGGAGCCGGGCCCTGCGTCTCCGGCTGGTGGTGCGATCCCTGCCGCTTAGCTCCACAGCACCCTCCCCGCCCTCTTCATCAGTTGACGCTGCAGACAGGGAGAGATAGAACACAGGCATCAGGGCACTGTACAATGGACTGATATACACATGACAGTTGTACATGAGTGGCAGTGTCAAACTTCAGACATGGCATCACACTCCCTAACACACATGTCATTTCTACTCACACACATGAGCAATTTCACAGCAATATTGCACCAGGCAGCACCATCCATACACATACAACAGCATCAACATCCGAAGGTGAGCCTGATGTCACATGAAACACGGGGAGTACACAACACATGAACACACTAACACACTTACATGCATGTGTACATGTCCACCAACTGTCAGAGTGATGAGATTGCCATCCATGTCACATCTGGCATTCAGCCTTCTACATGTCAGTGCCACATGCATCCATGTTGCATCACAGTTGCACACTTGTCAAATACACACACATGCACATGTACACAGTGCAGATACATGCAGCTGTAACCAACATCCATGTGTGACACCACAACCATGCCAACGTACATACACAGTAATTCAAATATGTGTGCTCCCACATCTGCATTTGGCCTGCATGCCTACCCACACATACATCATCCATGTGTCTCACACATGAGAGGACTGGCATGTGTCCTGCCTCACGCCCCTGTACATACACATCCACACATGGCCCGACAGAAACACATGTGCAACCTGCACACTACTGGCACACCACGACACGCACAGCGTCTAATCAGTGTGCATGTAAACTTACCGCTCGACTCCAGACGGGTCTGCCTCTCAAGGACCTGGACGTGGAGCGCTGGGCTTATGCATTCCAGGACCCTCATTTGGTGGTCGGACAGGTGGCCCCGGTGCCCCTTGGCATCCGCTGCCTTCAAGAGGCGCCGGGCCTTGTCGAGGGTCCTGGACCTGAAGTCCTCCCAGCGCTTCTTGACATGTTTGATGTCACGCACTGCCACCCCCTCCTCGTTGATGGCAGTCACGATGTCCATCCAGATCCTGGTCCGTCCTTCATAGTCGGCGTGCAAACTTCCAAAGAGGGCATCATACTGCCCCAGGACTTGCTCCACCAGGGCCCCAACTTCCCTGGCACTGAAGCTGGTGGCCCCCTGCCTCTCTGGCTGGGGGTTGCCTGTGGTGCCAGATGGTGTTGTGCCCGACATGGCAACCCCAGAGGCATGTGTGGGTGGGCAAGTGGGTCCTGGGGCTGGGCTGTGGAGCGATGCTATCCCAGTCGGGAGTCTTCAGTTCCAGCAGGGGTGGTCACAGCAACTGCACCCCTGGCTGACGTGCAGGCAGCAAATAGCCGGGCACGTGGGCAGCAGGCAGGCAGGCAGCAGTGGATGGCGGGTGGGAGCGTGCTCGGGGCTCTTGGGGGCAGTAATTCGGCCTTCTGCACAGGAGCATGGTCTTCCGTGTGTTGTCGCGTGGCCAGCTTGATACGGAGTGATTTGGCACGTGAAAAAATTGCACGTCAGCGTGTAATTCGAGGAAAGGCCCTTAGCGCGTCTGTGACGTTACGTGCGCGGGTGTTTCCCTCATGACGGGTGCATAGTGAATCAGCACGTGAAGACACCGCACGTACGCAAATTCATTGGACCAAAGGCCCTTTAGCGCGTAAGCGCGTCTGTGACGTGATGCTCAGGGGCGTTTCCCTCAACACGGGTGCATGTTCATCGTACACGTGCAAAAACTGCACATCCGAGTGTCAGCTCGTGTAATTGGAGGAAAGGGCCTTAGCGCGTACACGCGTAAGTGACGTTGTACGTGTGGGCCGGTTGAAAAGGTACGTGAAGCACGCCATTTTCTTGTACGTGCTCTTCGTGGAGAGCGAGTGGGTGAATTTTGTACTTCTAGTCGGTTCACACGCGATTACTTCACAACGATTCAAGTTCGTACTCCCTTTTACCTCTGACAGCTTTCAATTCTTATTTTGGCCTGTTTCCTCAAACAGCGTTCACTTCTTCTTTTGTCCTGTTTCCTCAGACAGCGTACAATTCTTCTTTTGGCGGGGGTGTTGCCAACGCGCACACGCGCATCTTTTTCACGTTCTTGTTCCAGGCATACGGTGAGTCGCGCCCATATTTAGCAACTGTGCTTGCCCCGTGTGTCACGTACCCCTTCAGAGGTCAGTGTAGGCTGCGTGTATTACGCTTACGCTTATTTTTGTGTTTCTGGGTGCCACAGCGTAGTGCGGGTTCATTTTTCCATGCACGTGATCTACGAGGGGGGGCATGCACGTTCATTTTTGTTTTCGGAGTGCCTGTGCGTTGCGTGACCCGTCATCTTCCCCCAGGGGTCACAGACAGCCTTGCTAGAGCACTAGGGTATGAATTCCATCTAGTACCCTACCCCTTTCACCCCCAATTGCCCAGGACAATTGTTTACTGCTAATCCCATAGGCACAACAACATCAGTGCCATGGTTGGGAGGCGACCAAGCGGTAAGGGAGGCAAAGGTGGCCGACCTCCAAAAGGTGTGCGTGGTGGGCGTGGTAGGGGATGTGGCCAGGATTTGGAGGGTGCCCTTAGACCCCCGTGTGTAGAGGACCAATCAGGGACACCCATGCCCCCCCCCCCTGGTTGTGGAAAACGTAGCTGACACCATCCCAGCTCAGCCCTTGTTGGACCAGCCTATTTTGGCACCAGAACCGGCACAGGATGACTCATAGGCTGACTTCCAGGTCAGCAAGTCTAAGCCACGTGTGGCGGTGCAAGTTGCTGTCACCAGGCCACGTGGATCTGGGGCAGCAATGTCATCTGCTGCCCCAAGTAGGCAGGGTGGGGAGGCTGCAGGGGCTGCTGCAGCTCTATCCACCCCAGCTCTGAGTCTCCCAGCCGGGACAGTGTCGGTCCAGGTTCATAAAAGCGACGTTGGCCCTGCCAACATCACCCTGCAGCCAATGCCTGCACCAAGACCTATGGTCATTGTGCATTTGCACACTCCTAGTACCCAGTCCACCGGCGCTTCTGCCCCTACAGATCAGAGCGGCGTAAGCCACTCAGGATCCACACCACCTTTGAAAAAGAAGAAGGGTGCTCTGGAAGTACAGGCTGAGACCCCAGACACGGCTACACACTCCGGCACATCAAGGAAGCCTAGCTTTAATGACGCCGAACTTGATGCACTTATGGTCTATGTGTCAGCACATAACTGCGAAATGGGGGTGACTGCAGGGTGCAAGACCACACCTGGTCAACGTAAGGCACACTGGCAGACCATCGCCGACATCATTAGTGCCCTTGGATTTGTGAGGCGCACAGTTGATGATTGCTACAAGCGGTGGAATGACTTGAAACGCAGAGCAAAGAACAAGCTGGCCTCAAATCATGCCTCTACTCTGGTGACTGGCGGTCGGTCTCCACCAGAGGACAACCAACTCACTGAACATGAGTCTGTTGCTGGAACCTTCGTCACAGAGGAACAGATCCAAGGCGTGGGAGACCTACCAGATTATGATGCATTGTCCGGTGAGTGCACATGCATGTGTGTGTAATCCATGTGTATGTTGTATGGGTGACAGGTTCTGATTGAGTGCCTGGTGAGGGTGTGTACTCCTGAGTAGTATGGGTCACCCATGTGCTTCCTTCAAAACATTCACCGGCCTTGAATTTGGGTATGACAGTATCCCTTCTGCCCACAGTAGCCAATTAGCGCAACATTACTGCAGTTGCCCTTGAACTGTCATCTTGCAACAACATTGTTCAGATTTTTTCAGGGTTCATTCAGGCTGATTGTTTCAATTCTCCAATTTTTTCAACGCATTTATCAGCCCTAATGCCACATATGTGACATGCTTCTGTCATTGATTACACCCCTCATTGGGCCACATTTGTTACCTTATCATGTGAATGATTAGACCATTCAGGCTGATTGAGTATTGGCCTGCTCACATTGATTTTTGGTGCCTGTTTGAATTTGGTACATGATAGTTGTTTCCTGTCATGTTGAAGTGACCAACCATTGATGTGTACATCTGCCTGCCATCACTGTATTATTGTACACTGGATGTGTGGCAGTGTGTGACACATGTGTATTTTGTCACACTATGTAGCATTTTTCATCTCATCATGTCCATCTCACATGGATGGGTGACAGTACTCATTCACTGACATATGGCTGTACTTGTCAAATGTACCATGGCTATGCTACATGCCATCTGTCTGCTGGCATGTGTCATGTATGTGTATTGGACATGCCACTCACAGGCTAATGTGTGATGCCAGTGCTACCCAGCATGCAGCAAATGTGTTGCTTTTCCATCTTGGCGTCATGAGCGTCTGCTTTTTGCCTCCCCTTCCAACTCATTGACAGTGCATGCATGCCAGGGTTATAGTCATGTGATCATGTGGGACATGCGTAAATCATGTACTGGATCTCTGGCATGTCAAGCCTATGTGTGTGCTATGGTGCCAATGCCTGTTTCCATTTTTTGTCTTTCATGTCTTTGCAGGTGATGACGCACTTGATGCTGTTGAGGTTGAGGAGATGGTGCAGAACCAGGAGGAATCTCAGCCACGACCGGGCACCAGTGGGGGATGTGGTGTGGTGGTGAAAACCCAATCTTACTGCAGACCATACTGTCCAGGGGTGTCTCTGGGTGCACCTCCCCAGACCTCTATTCAGGTGCTGAATCGGATGATGAGACCTATGTGCCGTCGCAGGTGAGTGTTTTTGGCAGGGATTCTGTTCTGTCCAACCCACCTGCACCAGAGGTAGAACTCTCTATGGGGATGTCAGTGTTGGTAACTCCGCCTTTGGCGGTTACAGATGCAGGGTCACACTCCACAACATCTGATCCTGTTCCTGGGCCAGCAGATCAGAGGGGGAATGCAGTCCTGCAGCCTCAGGCAGTGCCAGCACAGCAAGGTGCAGATCGCCTTGCCCCGAACAGGTGTGGTGCCCGCCGACGCGGTGGCCATACGCCACCAGGCAATACTGTATGGGAAAACTCCATTTACAGTATAGCAGCCCAAAAGGGAGCATCGGTTGAAATGATGGCTTAGGCAATGGAGAGGGTGGCCACTTCTATTCTCCCCCCTGAAAGGCAGATGGAGCAACAACAGCAGGCAACAGACTCCATTTGCCAATCTCACAGGGAAGACATGTTGGCGTCCAACAGGGACCGACGGGCGCCACTGGAGACTCTGCACGAAAGCCATATCTATAGAGTCACAGGGCCACAGGGAAGCCCTGAGGGTAGAACTCCATAATCTCAGGGAGACTCTGGGTGAACTCGGGAGGAGATCCGGGCATCACGGGAGGCCATGCGTGCAGAAATGCAGGCAACCCGTAATGTGCTGCATGGGGATCGCCGTACATTCATCCTCCAGAACGAGACCGTCCACACCCGCATGCTTGCTGCCATGGAGGACCTTACCAGGGCTTTGCGTGGGCTGCCTCCCATAGCACCACCACCTCCTGATGCAGCAGAAGAGGGTGTATTCCAGCTGGGTACATGCAGGCTTGTCCTGTGTTTGGGTTAGATGCTTGGGTTCCTGACACACACACCCCTCCTGCTTCCCTTTCCATGGGCTTGCAAAGGGTGTGACCAAGTGACAGTGACTTACACAGTGACATTGGGCTCCCATGAGCTGTGTGGGCAGTTTGTAGTCAAAACTGTGTGTACATCCCTAGTGGGGATTGTTGTTGTATTGAACACTGCATGGTGTATTGATATGTGCTTGTGCATCCATGTCTTCCTCCTTATTCTCAGGTACCTTCTTCATGTCTTCACAAGGCTGTCTCATTTGCGGATGCAGTTCATGTTGTATGCAGTACACTGACACATTTGCCTGATGTCAACACTCTGCAGTTGGAAGGGGTGGTTGTGCTGGCTTATTCAGGTTGTAAAACTTGCACTACTTTTGTTTGGTACTGTCATATTTTGCCAATGTTTCATCCTGTGTTGCTGTATTGTGTTGCTGGTAAGTATTTGGTCATGTGTGCTGTTATTGATTACTGGGAGGATATTGTCTGTGGCCTGTTTCCATTTGGGACAGTGCACTTTGTGACACTTGTGTCATGTGTTGTGCATTCCTTTGTTTGCTTTCACATTGCATGACATGCCATGCTGTGCTGGGTAGCGGAGATGGGGAGAGGTTGGGTGACATGGGGCTGTTTTCATGTTGTATTTTGCAAGGGGGTAGTCATTCATGCAGCATAAATGTGTGTCTTTTTGTGACACAGCATTGGTTGTCTTTCGGTAGGTAGGGATGCACACAATGTAACACTTCCAGGTGACCAATCTCAGGCTGGTATGGTTGTGACAGTTGACTGTCCCTTATGTCATCATCATTGATTGTCAGCTGGGATGTACCAGGGTTGTGTGCACTCCACAGGGGTGTGATTTTAGTTGAAGTAATTAGCCACCAGCTGCATATGGGCTACCTCACCACGTGCCCTTTCCCCTCCCATGCGCAGCGGCCGTGCATTTGGTTGGGGATGTGGGGGCACCACCATGTCCACTGGCAGGCCCCGGCGGATTGCAACGTTGATAGCAGCTGTCCACCAGAGCGGTCAACGGAGCGAAAGCGTGACTTGAGCACTCAGAATGTGCGCTCCACTATGCCCCGGGTTGCAATATGGGCTGTGTTGTATCTTACCTCGGGTGGTGTGGTGGGGTTCCGAATTGGCGTCACCAGGTGGGTGCTCAGAGGGTAGGCACTTTCCCCTGGGGAGGTGATGATGGGTATCATTAGTGGGGTTGTGACATTACTCAGCATCTGACATGCATGCATGTGCAGTGGCATTTATACTCACCAAGCAGCCATGTATCGCCATGCCTGCAAGCTTCTAGGTCCCGGTTTAGGGTTGACATTCTGTAAATGAAACTGTCATGGGTGGACCCTGGATAGTTGGCATATACTGAGGTGATGATTCCCTTGGCATCACATACTACCTGCACGTTGATGGAATGCCAGTGCTTGCGGTTTCTATAGATGCGCTCAGTTGCCCTGGGAGGACGTAGAGCCACATGGGTGCAATCAATGGCACCTAGCACTTTGGGGAAGTGTGCCACCCCATAAAAATCCTGGACGGCAACCTGCCTTTCTGCAGGTGTTCTGGGCAGGTATATGTGCCTGCGGACTTATGGGCGTGCAGTCATGATGGCCAACACCTGGTGTAGGCAGTGTGAATTCGTGGCCTGTGACACCCCTCGCCCCCCACTATGGCACTTGTCCGCTGAAATGAACCAGTGGCCAAGAAGTGCAGTACATTGAGCACCTTTTCCAAGGGGCTCAGTGCTTGGGAGCACAGTGTGGGTGATGTGAGGTCATCCTCCCACTCACTCACCAGGTCAAGTATTATGTGAGGTGGAAACCTGTACCTCCCATACACCTGGTCATCAGGCATCCCAAAAAGGTTGGTCCTGGGAGTAGAAATTCTGGGCCTGACTATCCTCCTCCTCCTGCGGTGTCCCACGACCACTGCTGCGAGGAACGGTATATTCATCGTAGCGTCTGAGCTTGTTTGTTGTTTGCACGCACGTTTATGCTGTGCGGGTCCGCGTATGCCTGTTTCCTGCTGGCGTACGTGTTTCCGGATTAGCGTGTCTTTTTTGGCGCATGCGTTTGCCCTGGTCGATTCCATGAATACGTGTTGTAGGTGCGCGTGTGGGCGTTCTGAGCATTTGCCTCCTGTACTTCCCCCGTAATGCCCACATTTTAACGCGTTGTTCCCCATTCCGCGTGTTACGCCCCGTGTTACGCCTACTTTTGTTGTGTGCGCCGCGCTATGTGCGCTTTCGCTGTGCGCATAGCGCATGCCGTTTGATGACGTGTGCGCCTGCGTGCGCCATGCCGAATTTTAGTGCACATCCCAGATTTTACACGTGCATGGACTTCCGTGAATCGATGTGCGTGGATTTCGAATGCTTGCACTGCGATTTTCGCACTTGCGCTGTGATTGGCACGCTTTTGCACGCTTGCGCAGAGATTTTCGTCACACGTTTATTCCATGAATCGGCCTAAAAGTGTTTTGCTTATGGCTTGGAGTCAAGTTCTCTGCTATTTCACAGATGTTGCCTGACACAACATGCCATTCAGTGAGGAATGCCCTCAATTGCTGGTGTACACCCTGAATATGAGTGTACATGAATGTGTCTTACTGGAACCAAACTGGGTAATGTTGAAAAGATGAAAAAGAGCATCAGTGTGCATTCATTTTAAATGCGGAACATTTTCTTTTTCAATGGGAAGTTTTGAGCTGGCAGCCTAGCAGCGCTGCCTTTGGATTCTTTTCTTTGGTGCACATGAAGAAAGCACTGCCAGCCATTCTTGGGTGTTCCAGGTTCAATCTCGCCCCATATATGCCCGGCAAACACAGCGCAGCCATTATTTTTGTTGCTGCAAAATGCAGTTTTGATGCAAGGGAATAGCGCTCAGCGGGACCAGCGGAGCCATTCTGCCTGTAACTGATGGAATGCAGTTTGGTGATGTAGGGGAGTTCTGCTGGGCTGATAATGTACCCCACAGCATGCTCCCAACAGTTCATGCCTTTGATTGTATCTCATGAATGCAAGTGGTGCATACCATGAATTTGATGGGTTTGCTTAATAGTGACAGAATTAGGCTACTTAAAGTCCCAATGTATGACAAATAATTGTGTGCAGGTTGCCTAATTTTGGGCTGCACTGAGCTACTTTTTGCGTTATTTATGTATGTCTTTTCATATGTTCCTTGCACTCAATTTCTGTTTAAACAAGCATTTTGTAGAGCATATGGAAAGGGATTTATCCGACACTGACATCAGAGTATTCACGCGTCAAACACATGATGTGCCAGCTGTTGCCCTCTTATGGCCAGGTAGTGGCATAATGGCAGCAGCTGTCAAATGCCTCTCACAGGCCTACACGAAACCCAAACATGTTAACTTTGCCAATGCTTGTCTCTCTTTGCTCCAAAACTTTGGGATGCACTTCCTCACTCTCTACACTCTGATCCCAGTTCCTTCCCCTCTCTTCCGAAACCAGCATCTCCTCTAGCCTCGTGTATTTACTTTCAATAATGTACACGGACAATGCTTGGCACCACAACAGCGATGATCTGATCAGTGTAAAAAGTCTATTAACACAAGATAATATTCCAAAAGTGAACACCCATTACAGCAGACCGAGCAAGAACCCTGTCACAGCCTATTACACGGGCCTCCACCTTGCTAGTGCGTTTCAATAAATGGGCCTATGTACGTTTTGGAGCACCTACATTGTAAACCTGGGAACCAAATCCGTTCTGGCGCCTTGCATTGCAGGGAGGTCCCTCTTTGGAATGTGTTGTGGCACCCTCAGCTCTGCCTCCATACTCTCTTTTATCATGAGATCTGATTCACAACACTTTCAACAGTGTTGATGGAAAAAGCTCAGACTGTTGAGCTCAGATATCCCCTTTCACTGCGAGTGGTTACCTTTTACACATAGCCCTCCCACAGAGGTTCCCTGAGACATTTCACACACGCATACATTCCCCCCAACAACATTCCCGCTCTGGAAAGTCTACAGTGGTCCACAATGTGATGAGTAAAGTTCACCATACTGGCAGCAGGTTGTCATTTGAAAGGTGAGTCAGTAGCTAATTGGGGCATCTCGAATTGACAGTTAACGTTAAATGTATTGCATTGTTCATTGCTGCCTACTTACTCCTCATAATTACATTTGCTAGGCCCCAGGTATTAATCATGGTCAAGAATTCCAATTTGTTACTTAAATGAAGCCCGCATCGGATAGCGCCAGCCTTGCCCTGCGCCTCAGCCTCTCCGGAGCCAATGCCAGAGATTAAGGTGCATTTTATTGTACGTTTTGACCCACGTCGTCACCTTTAGCAGACCTCCCTCAGGTTCCTAGACTATAAATGTTCACTTTTAAGAAGCTTAATTCCCATTCGCCCTGATGGACCCACATCGCGCCTTTCATTTGGCGCAAGAATACAATGTGTGTGCATAATGAAACAAAAGTCTCAGTATTACTACAAGCAACTACTCAGCAAAGCTACCTGACTTCGCGTGGGTCCTCTCAGGTTTAAGTCAGTTGATTACGCATGCGCATTTAATGATCATGACATGCAGACTAGGGAAGGTTTGGAAATCCTCGCCCACGTCAGCCTGGTCCCGCAGTGGCTCTGGCAAAATGGCTGCGACCATGGGGAGGTCTGATTTTAGCAGGAAGATTTCAGAAGTGAACTGATCACATAAAAGGGTGATTCTTAACTGCACTTTTCTGGTGCTTGAGAACTCATGCTTCCAGCTTGAAAAAAAACACCTATTTTGGGTTCAGCCTCTCCTCCCAGGGCCCAAGTGATGTTGTGCTAGAAGCCAATGTCCGGGCCTGTTGGCAATGCAGTTTTCACTTGCCTCCATTTTATTGCAATGAGCGAAATTCCTTTTGAAGTGATAAACCCACTCAGACAAAACATTGCGGTACGGAATGCAACAGTACTGTCGCTCTGTACTGCCGAATGTCACAGAATTGAAGGCAAAATGGGCCGACTCAGCTTTTCGTACTTTACTCCCGACACTAATGTGTGAAAGGAGGCGGGAAAGCACAACTTTGCACTATTGTCCAGCACCTCTTGAAAAGTGCAGGTCACCTTTGAGAATCAGGTCAACTGCGCATTTCAGCACTGAGCGCAAATGAAAAAAAAAACGCGTTCTCTGCTTTATTTTCATTCGCACACATTTTTGAGAATCTGACACAAAGGAGATATCCAGCACTCAATGGCACTAGGACAATCCTGCAGGCGGAGGACGGCCACTGCAGAAGTCACGTTAAGCGGTAGGTATCCAGTGATATTACCGCAAACATTTTTGCAGTGGATTTTTTACTGAAAAGAATCCATTTGAAACACATCGATAAAAAAATAAATATATATATATATATATATATATATATATATATATATGGGGTAAAGGGTTCAAACGGGTGGGGAAAGGGGGGGGGTTAAAAACAGGGAAACAGCAGGGGACTGGGGAGGGGGCTCACATTTTTTAAAACATCAGTGCTTTTTTCGATGGGTTATTTTTGGTAAAAAAATCTATCGGAAACATTTTTTTCAGTAAAATCATAGAACTACCCTAAGCTAGATCTGGGTGTCATCAGGGTTTCCACGTCAATGTTGAACATGGTTAAAGGTTATATCCCTCAGGAACTCTAGCCCACGCGGGTAGGGAGCCGACCTGGGAGAGCCCACCTTCCCAAACACTGCGACCGATGTTGCTGAAGTAGGTGAGGCAGGCCAAACCTGTGCAGTAGGACAACCTCATGGACATACAGATCTAATGCTGCTGAGAGATCCAGGTCCCGCCAGGGCACAGCACCCGCAGAGCATCGTCCATGCCCTGCAGTTTGGCACCCTCAGTGCCATGGCCAGAAGCTAGACTGATGGTTCTGCAAACACACAGTCATGTGAAGGGTATGCTCTTGGTAGTATATTTAACTGGGCATGAACTTGACCTTGCCACAGTCACTGGTGTTTTGTTTACTCTGATCTGCTAATAACACAGACACACTGAAAAGCCTTGCACATGTGGGTGCTTTACCATTCAGCACCCACATGGATCCCCTCCATATTAAATATCAAGAATACATGATACGCCAAAGGACCTTTCTAATAAAACATAGAAGTGCTTCCTTTTGAGACAACTGCCTTGACCAGCGACCCCCAAAATTCCAAAATATGCATACATTTAATAAAAACCAAACTAGATCCCACCCAAGATTTCAAATACCCCCTCTATATCACTGACCTCTCTCTATCATTTCATTAGCAACACATCACGTTCATTCACTCACCTCAACTCTGTATTGTTGTTACAGTCTAGATGCTGAGATCCCCCTTTCTCCTTTTTCATCTGGAGAAAAATACATCCCTGTCTGGTAGCTATGTGGCTCACCTAGGATGTAGGTCGTTGAGTGAGGCCGAGGCCTGCAACTTACTTTCATAAATAGTAGTTAATAATATGTTGCAGAAGGTCACTAAAATGAAGTCCCTTTACACCTTCTCTAGGATGGTCTTTAACCACAAGGAACCCCATGAATATCTTAAACTTCTTCCGTCTAGGGTAGCACGTCAGATCTTCCTGAATATCAGGCTAATTCGTCTTGCTGTGCTAGAAATCAGAGGTGCTTGGGCTGGAATTCCTGTACATGAAAGACCTTGCAGAATCGGTTTTGATAGGCAGGAAGTTGAATCAGCTAGACATGTTCTTACTAAATGTCCTGGGATGAGATCTACCTATGAACGATACTATCGTAAATTTGTTGAGGACATAGATGATATAGCCTGCGATATATGTCTGGCTATAGCCGCAGTAGAATCTTTGCTATAACGCAGGTATGGAAATGTGCGGATAAGCTCCTGCAAAAGTTTGAATATGATAGTAAACTGCTGGTGGAACTTTAAAAATGTGTTCTTCTGATTTGGTAGATGTGTTACATCTGCTTGCTTGAGGCATTACCCTGTCATTTTCCTTAGGATTATTTTCACTTAATGCTATTTATTTTGCTTTCTAATTTTCATTTTTAACTCTCTTCTTTTTTCTTTTAATCTTTCCTTTTAAATTACTTGCTGATCTTAATGTATGAATCTGATGTATTAATTTCTTTTTACACGAGCTAGATTTGTGATTATTTTCTTAAGTGAATTGAATTTGTTGCATTTTTTGTTTTCCTAAATGATTTTCTGTGTGATATTTATGTGTAAAAGTTTTTTTAAACTGTATACACAATAAAAAAAAATACGGTGCAGGGCCCAGAGTAGCAGCAGAAAGTCTCTCAGAGTCAGTCAGGTAAGCAGGCACCTGTACTTTATTTAGACAATCCAGGTCTTTTTAAGATCCAAGCGCACAGCCCACGCATACTTCGGCCAGCATCATCAATTTTTGCTCAACTATCCCTCCATTAGTGGCTGTCTGTTCCCACAAAACCGTCTCTCTCTACCTCTCAGATGCTGGCGGGAGACTCATCAGAGCCAGAGTCCACTGGTTAGGAACAAAGGGTCAGGTACATATAGATACATTTTCACTGAAAAAACTTTAGTTAAAGTGTAGTTAAATTGAGTAGATGTAATGCTACAAAACCCTTGAAATTCTGTAGATGTGGGAAGTCATGACGAGCTTTACTCGGCGCACTCCCGTTGATGCCCCACTGAGTGCTATGTCCCCCATGATGCCATCTTGTATGTCATTGAGAATCCTTTCTCTTATAATATGTATGTGCTCATGGGCTTTGCAGCAAGAACGCACCGTGTTAAGCTGGTCATGACTTCCCACATGCACTGGATTTCAAGGGTTTTGTTGCATTAAATCTGCTCAAATAAACTACACTTTAACTAAAGTTTCTTCGGTGAATTTCAACGGTCTTGTTATACCATAGTTTTTTCACGGGCCACTAGCCTCAGCCTCTGGCCATGTACACTGGACATGTTCTCCTAATATGTTTCTTTTACACCCACTAGGTGGCCACGAACTCCGCCTGTGGCCAGTATACATGTCTTTCGGGCCCACTGTATATTTTACAACACTGCCAGGCCACTGGCCATGGCCTTAGGCCATGTCCACTGTACATGTTCCCCCAATATGTTTCTTTTCCTCCCACTATACTTCTCCTTTGGGCCTACTAGCGAGGGCCTTTGGCTGTGGCCACTGTGCATTTTAAAACACTACCAGGCTACTAGCTATGGACTTTGGCCGTGTCTTCTGTACTTGTTCCCCCAATATGTTTCTCTTAGTCTCAATAGGTGGCTACATCCTTTGGCCATAGCAACTATACATCTCTTCTAGGCCCACTAGCCAGGGCCTTCGGCCGTGCCCACTGTACATTTTAAAAATACTTTCAACCCACTCGCCATAGCCTTTTGCCATGTCCACTACCGACCCCTCACCTCACTGTAGCTGTAAAAATCCTTTTTTTTTGTAATAATCAATTTTTTTATTCCTATAACTGCGGTTATGGTAGGAATGTACTACAGATAACTGCGGTTATCAGTAGGCGCCTAATAGCTACAGTTATCATAGAAACGGTGCAGAATCACTAATGTTTCCCTACCCCCAGGCACTCACTAAGTGTCCCATCCCTTCGAGCATGGCTCCCCCACTCCCCTGAACTTATCTTTCCCTCTCTAGCCCTCTTCCATGCCCCTCCAACACTCCTGTGACACACTTTCAGTCTTGTTTTCTTTCATAACCGCAGTTATCCCACTAAATAACCACGGCTATGAGAAAATGTTTGTGTTCTGAACTTGGTCCGTAGCCCCCCCAACTCCCCAATTTCACATGATGTCCTCTTTCCTCCTCTCCACCTCTAGCCTGATGGGATTGCATCGTTTTTTTTACATCAAAATGGCATTTTTGTAACTTTTTGTTTTAGGCTACCCGCAGTTATCTCTCACATTGAACAAACAAAATTGTGACTTTTCATTTCTGAAAATGCCCTCTGCTGCAAAGAACCATGGGAGATATAGCTATCATTTTGGGAGAAGGGGGCACCCCCTTCTCCGTCAAATATATAAAAAAAAAATGACTGGATGCAATAACCAGAGAATCCCCCCGGAAATCGAGTCAATGTTTCGTGCCAAATCTGCCAAGCAGTTTTTGCGCTACTGCTGTTCAAAATCTGCTTTTTTCTCTATGGGAAAATGAATAGAAGTAGGCTGAAAACTACTATTTTATGTTTTTCTAATAACTTTTTCATTTAACAAATTGTTCCCAAAATGTCCAGTTTGGGGGTCCCGTGACAAATGTTTTGCAAAGAAAATGTCATCCAAACCCATCCAGCAAGTCAAAAGTTATTAGCCTCTCTCAGCTGCTGAACTGCAAAGCACCAAGACCAATATAAAGATTTTAAGGCCAGGAAGCATCCTGTTCTCTGTCGAATATTAAAAAAAGTATTGGATGGATTTTCCCCGTTCAAGAAAATTAAGCCAACGCTTTGTGCCCAAATTTATTTCGGCCGAATAAGACGAGAGTTTTTCACGCTAGGACCGTTCAAGAACTGCACTGTATCTATGGGAAAATGAATGTGAGTACGCTGAAAACAGCATTTTTAGGTATTCTTAAATTGCTTTCAGTTTAGTGGTGCTCTTGACAAACTGTTTGGAAAATGTCATCCAAATCCATGCAGCAAGTCAAAAGTTATTCGCCTCGCTCAGCCTCTCTGCTGTAAAAAGCACCAAAGTCGATATAAAGGTTTTAAAGAGCAGGGGGCACTCATCTCTCTGTCAAATATTTTTAAAACTACTGGATGAATTTACTCCAAACCAGTCAAGAAATGTAAGTCAATGCTTTGTGCCCAAGTTGTTTCTTATTTGGTCCAAATCTACACAGCGGTTTTTGCGCTCCGGCTGTTCAAAAACAGCACTTTTCTCTATGGGAAAAGGAATGGGCTAAAAATGTGAAACTGTGGTGTTTTTTCTTCTTAATAACTTTTTCATTTTACAACGTATTGTTCCCAATATGTGCACAGGACGTCAAAAAATAATAGCAATTGAATTCTGGGAGAAAATGGCTGCATTTTCATTTGTGAAAAACCTGGCAGCCTCTCTGCTGCAAAGCACCATGGGAGATGTAGCTATAATTTTGGGAGAAGGGGCATCTGTCTTTCTTAATAACTTTTTTTTTTAACAGATCATTCTCAAAATGTCTGGTCTGAGTGTGGGCGAGCGGGGTTTAAGGGTCTGGGACAGCAATTTTGTTCGCAACATTTTAGCCAAATCCATTCGGGTTTCCTGTGTATCTCGATACTCAACTATAGTGCGGCGAGTGCTGCACTATAATTACATGGCCTGCGGTAGAGGCTGTGTAGTTATGGTTAAGTAGTTCAACTCATAGAAAGAACAGTTTTTGGGTGGTTTATAACTTAGGCGCTGTTTGACGAATCCTAACCAAACTTCCCAAAAACGGTATATGGCCACCTCGAAATGATTATGCAAAGTTTGGTGCGGTTTCATAAAGGGGGGACAAATCCTCATAGCCATAATTGAAAATGAATTTTGCTATGCCTACTGCCCAAACCACTGGATGGATTTGCACCAAAGTTGCATGAGCTGCGGCAGCTTGATCCCGAAAGTGTGCTGTTGCAAATTTGGTATAAATCCGTACAGTCGTTTTAAAAAAGAATGGGCATAACGTAGGTCTTAAAAATCTGTGATATCTGGGTCTGGTCCCCAAACTCATTTCCGGGTTCGGTGTCTGCCGACACCTATGGACCAATCAGAGGATGGCGTGGTGTTCGTGGACATCAAACGTGCAAGCTGATTGGTTAATTAAAAACGTGAGGTGTGTCAAAACTTTTGAAACGGGCGCCATGTTGGATTTGCAGACTGTGCCCGTAGTCCACGAATGCCACAGTAAAAAACATATTTAAAAACACAACATTACACTTGTCAAACTAAAGAAACAATCTCTGAGGAGGTGAGGGGTGATAAGGATGGGATATGGCCATAAAAAGCACAAAAATGTGTGTTTGTTTCTTCTACAAAGTCCTTGAACATCTCAGATGTTCGGGGACGTTGCTGTGATAGTTGAAAAGCTGTTTTTGGATGGCTTATAACTGTGGCGCCATTCAATGAAACTGCATGGCATTTTCTAATATCATTGCATCGAATGCTTCGGCAAAGTTTGGCGCTGTTTTGCCAAAAGGGGCCAACATTAGAGGGGGGGCCCAATTGTTTGAATGGCTTATACATTTGGTGCTGTTTGACGAATCTACACATAAGTTTGCAAAAAGATTACTGACCCAACCTTGAATGTTTGTGGACAGTTTGAATGGATTTTGTCAAGTGGGGGCTAAGTTATATCACTATTTTCTGTACGTACATTTTGACACTTTTCAAAAAATAAAATATGGACGGATTTGTAGCAAACATGTGCAAGGAGCATTGCAAGGACCTGAAAGCATGGTTTCGCAAATGTGTTTCTGTGTTTTATTTTTTGAAAAGTGTCATACTGTAGGTACTCGTGTGTGCCGCAGGGGCTGACAGTTCGTTGTAGAAAGACCGCTCTGTGCGGTCACAGAGCAGTCTTTCTAAATGTTTTTTTTAATTTGTTTTAAAAAAAAAAGGTCTTTTAACCTAATACCGAAATTACGCATCACAGAGATGCACATTCTGATGGCCTCATGCCCATGTGTAACTGTAGTGACGGCGGGCACGATCTGGCTTTTCTACATACGGCTAAGCATAGCCCATATTCACAAATGGCCGTCTCTTATTCATGCATGCAGACGCCGAGAATGCACAATGTTCTTTCCGGGCATTTCTGACTAAACCATGCATGGAACCTAGGCATTATTGTAGGCAACAAACTAACATTCAACAGCCAAGTAGTTTCCGTTAAAAAATCCTGTTGTTGCCTGATCAGGAAATGAAAGCATATCATCCCCTTTCTTTCCTTCCCTCCCCAGGTTCTTGTAATGAACTCGCTAATCTCATCGTGGCTAGACTTTAATAACAGCATCTATTTAGGAGCCTCTAATCACATGATCACACGTCTGCACAGAATACAATGCAATGCAGCTGGAACCTTAATGAAAGCCAAGAAATATGATCATCTCACCCCAGCTCTCTGCTCCTTACATTGGCTTCCTATTAGAACGCACGGGGACAGCGCCGGCATGCGCAACCCACACTATAGATTAGGTGGGACCGGGCACTAGTGTGTTGTGGTCTGCCACCCCTTTAGGAGCAAGAGTTCCTGATAAGGGCTTGTGCAAATGTCACATGTCAGTGACCATATGACTGCATTAATAAAAGGGAGGAGCGGTTTCCCGCTCCTCATTCAGTACCAATGGACTCCTGCCTTCTGTGATCATTACTGCGCTGCGCAAGCGCGACTTCTGAGGGAGATGGGCCTGCCCTGCAGGGCCCATCCTGAAGACAATGTCCCTGCGAGGCAACGCTGTCCACCTGTAATAGCAGAGCCCCTGCAGGGCCACTCTGCATCTGTTTGCCAGTGCCACTGCTGGCCAACTCTGGCTGCATAGGCTGTGATGGCCTGGGTGCCCACAGGCCATGGTGCGCCTGTGTGACCACCGGCTGACAGGGTGCTCACTGTCCTGGTGTGTCAGTTGGGTGCCCCCAGCAATGATGAGCCCGGACTCCTGTGACCTGGGCGTCCAGGAACAACACCTATGACGCCCGGAAGTGAACTCTTTATGCTTAGTGAATTCCGTGACATACGCAGTTCCAAAAAGAGGTTCCTCACAGCGCTGTTTGCGTTGCCCAATTCTCTGCGAATCCGGCCAATCAAGCCATTGTTGTCTATTCTCATTTTGCTGTAGAAATGTCAGGTTTATAGTAGTGTTTTCCATTAGCATCATACATAATGGCATTAGTAATTGTCCTAATATATTTATATCGTGAATCTTAATGCAGCTCAGTACTGGTTTTTGTGTTTTTCAGAGCAGGGAAGATTACGCTTTGCGTGTCGGTTTGCACTGGTAACAGAGTTGGAAGAAGTGAAACTCTGTTCAGTGCACATTTCGTTTACATGCACGCTTTCAGATGCATCTGCCCTCTAAACCAGTAGTAGCCTGCTGGGTTGGAATATGTCTGGCTCATAATTGTCATTGTTCGGCATCGCTTTTCCGGGAAATATGGAGCTTTGTGGCATCTTCGAGTCTTGGAATGCAATTACCAGAATTGTATACATAATCCGCGAGACCCTCTGGCTTCTGAAGTTCAGACGAACAGACAAAAACCTTGTATAACAGAGAACTGTTTTGTTTAATGTTTCTTCCATAGTTGGTCAGCGGTCAGGTTTTATAGCGTTTCAGCATTCCTTATATGTACACGGCCATGCTACATCAATGTGACGCAGCGAGCAGTGCCCTTTCAGCGGGGAGTCCTCGCGCGCCCATTTTCCCAACCCAGCGCTTGGGGAGAATAGTATCCACGCCGTGTGCACAGCTGTGGAGCAGGCCTGCTTAAGTAGCTCTTCTGAACCCTTCACAGAAACCTTTGGACTATCATCCTGAGAGATGGAGTGACGGGCTTTTACGCAGGTGATGATGAAAACGATGTGCATTTATCCATCTATGTGGTGGAGTTAGCACCCTGGCTACAGTGACTAGCCACCGGTGATAACTTCCCTTAATTACCAACGGGGCATTTACTTCCTACATACTGTTTACTCTTTACCATCAGTGGTAACTAAAAAACCACCAGACTTTTCATTACACAGAAAAACATGAGCCTCCAAATGCTGAAGGCCCTTTTCCCGCCAATATCCGTTCGCAAATGCCACAGTGGTACATTCCGCTCAGCGGAATTAGCACAGCATAAACACAACAGTATTTCTTAATGCCGATGGTAACTTGCACCCCACCTCACTTTCCATTTCACAGAAAATACCACTGGCAAGTATGTGAGCCAGACGAAAAATTAGACTGCTTAAAGAATGAAAGAACACTTTAATTATCTCGTAATGATGATAGCTTTATCGCGTTTATTTTTATTTAAGTCATGATGATTTTTTTTTGTTGCTAGTTTTCAAGAGCACATATACGTCTCTTCCTCCAGCAGACATGGTGCAAATCACAGTGTGTCAGGCGAACACGCACAAGGAGGAAGCTTGTTTGCATGTTATGGTATGTTGAAGGTGAATGCAAATTTGGTGACAGCAGAGATTTTGCTGGTTCCATTTATGTTCCAATCAGGTTGAAGGATTCAGGTTTAGGAAAGGCTTGGAAGACGCGGCATTTCCGCTGCTGGGTGCTCATTTTAGCTGGCCTTCAGGGCTGCCACCTACAGAAGTGTTGGTGTGAAAAGTGCCCTATTATGCAGACTGCTGCATAATAATGGGCACGCCCTCCTGATCGGGGACTTGATCCTGGAATAGCTGCTGAAGAATGGACATCAGAGCAGTGGCCGACACCCAGCCCCAGGGCATTCCCTGTTCTGAAGTCAGGGGAGCAGTCAGCACTTTTTGGGCCATGTTTGTGAAGGAGATTGATTTCACTTGTCAGCGTATGATACTGGAGCTATGATTCTGAGCTGTGACGACTGACTGGCTAAATCAGGGCCATTTTAAGCAGTTTTGGAGCCCTGGGTATGGACATCTTCAGGCCCCCTTCCACCAAACCAAAGGAAGTAACTGATCAAGAACATCTGGTCGCCCCCTTCACTCCTCCCCTCCCCCAGTCGTGATCACAACCCATAGTTTGATATGCTGCCTCACAGCATTTATAATAAACTTGTTAATCCCTTTAAATCCCCTTACCCTCTTCATTCTTGCTCTTTCAGAAAGATATGCACACAGCTTTTGAAGGCCAACATAAGCAGTCTACAAAGAGGTTACTTCTGTTCTAGTATAGACACAGGATATGTATAGCATCCAGGAAGATATGCAGCCTGTAGTATTAATGGAGGACTGTGTGTAACAGATACATGTAACTCATAGCTGCCTCACAGAATGCAAGCCTGAATAGAAGGTACTAATTGGAAGGAAGGAGAAAGTTACACATACTCAAGAATGGATAGTGAATGCAGATTAGAAGCTACCAGGAATGTGTCTGCATCTAGGCAGACTGATATTAGATGTGAAGCAGGAAGCAAAATTGAGTGGGCACCACAGGGATATCACGTATTTCTGGCGTTTATCAGAAGTCTCTATAGAGATAAATCTTTATCAGAAGGTTGAATCCTGTATGCAGGAGCTGGCTGTATAAGGCCTGGAGACACCCAGGCCCAGAAATACAGAAAAAACACAAAGATTAGGTGAAGACCCAATCATACAGCCGCTCTCTGAAGTCCCTAGTTGGGTTCTGTATTCGTTGTAATTCCACTCAATATAAATCATTTAGTACAAATTCTTAACAGAGTACGAAAGTCAAATATATGTTGGTTTTTCAGAATCGATTTTATCCATCAAGTAAAGGATTATTATTTCATACAAAGAGGTGACTAATGGCCACCCAACTATCCTTCATGAGGAAGAGATTGCCACCCATCACTCTATTCATAGACTTATCATGTGCCAATGCATTTCGGAAATAATCCTTCATCAGGGCAAGTCTAGAGTATAACGTTCACATACAATTACAATTTTGTCAACCATAAGCAAATTTCCATATTTTGAACAACACAAGTATTCGACATTCATCGTTCAAATAATTGAAAGAGTAAAAAAGTGCACATACCGGGTCACGTAATGAGCCGGAACAGAAGGAAAATCCAAATCAAAAAGAAGAAAAGCAAATCAATACACAAGTCGGTCAATACGTCTTGTAACAAAATGGTGGAATTCATGTGTTTACCTGATGTTGGAGAGTAATGGCAAAAAATATATCTTTTGGAGTGCAAGCTGCTTCCGCCGTAAATGGAGAGCAGGTGCTGTAAACGGTAAGAAAAAATAAAATAAAAAATCCAATGTAGAACTTATCTTAGGTCTAGCAAATCTCTAATAGTAAACTCAGATGGTAGCTTACCCTAGAACGAAGCAGAGGGTTCCCTCTGTGTCTTACTGAAAGCAGACTGTCTTCGTTGCTTCGGCGCGTTGCCGAGCAACCTAGTTTTAACGGACACGTGATAGAAGGCAAAGTGTCCTTCCTGTTTAGACGCGTTGCCGAGCAACCCGGCATGTGATGTCGGCTTCATGAAAATTGTCAGTAATTATAGGCAAAAATTCTCCTATAATCAGAAATGCTTACTACGTGGTCCTCTAGGGAAATTATTGATAAAAAAGTGATACAAAAAGGGAATAAGTGGAATGCCGTCTATAGACATAGAAAAAATACTACAACGTTCTTAACAAGGATGAATGGAGTCAAGAGAACAACTCTTGGGCTGTGTTTAAAGTAAATATGTGCCTACATGCCGCTAGTGGTGTCGTCTAGACAGACGGCACCTCGGGCCCTGGGAGACCCAGGACGCGCAGAATGGAGGACATTATGGTCATTAATCATATAAATTCAAGCATTAGTGTAAATCTCAACCAAACGATATCAGACATCACAAAGCAATACAAATGAAAAAAACAATTAGAGAAAAACATAATCAGAGAAAACAGTGGTAGTTGATCTCCTCATTAAGCCCATAGGGTGCCAGGCTTCCAAGCTTGTCGATCCAGTACGTCTCTCTACGATTCAAGCGTTGGCCTAAATCTTCATGAGGACTATTTTTAGTTAGTGCTTCCAAAATCACAAATTTTATTTGTGACACGTTATGTCCATTGGTCATCCAATGTCGTGCCACTGCTGAGTTCATGTTTGCATTACGAATGCACGATCGATGTTCTCCCCATCTCAATTTGGCTGTTCGTGTTGATTGTCCTACATAAAATTTCCCACAAGGGCATTTAATGCCATAAATGATATTACTACTGTCACATGTGGCAAAAGTCTTGAGCATAATCTTCTGCCCTGTCCTTGGATGGTTAATGGAGTTTCCTTTAATAACAAAATTACAGTTAACACACTGTAAACACGGAAATGTCCCAGTCCGCTGAGTCGTTGGTTTTCTGGCTGCAGATTTCGTTTGTACCAGTTCATCTCTTAGGTTCCTGCTTCGTTGGTATGCAAAGATAGGTTTTTCGCTAAAGATTTCTTGGACTCGGATGTCATTCTTGAAAATTTCCCAATGTTTCATGATAGTTTTCTTAATCTTTGTGCTTTGTGTAGAAAACTTGGATACGAATACCGGTGACTTTAATTCTCTCTTTCTTATGGAGTTCTGTTCTGATAAGAGAGTCTCTCGTGGTAGGGCATCAACTCTGTCTGATGCCTGATCAAGTTCATCCTGTTTGTATCCCCGAGCCAAAAATTTCTCTTTCATTTCCATCTGCTGAGTCCTGTAGTCTTCAGGATCACTGACAATTTTCTTGACCCTCAGTAGTTGACTATATGGCAAATTTTTCAGTAAACTTGGCTGATGGAAACTGAGACGATGCAGGAGATTGTTCCGATCTGTCGCTTTCCGAAACAGTGAGGTGCTATAGTTAGTTGCTTTCTTATGAACCTGTACATCAAGGAAAGTTATAATTTCATGTGAGAGCTCTCTGGTGAACTGTATCCTCTGGTCAATGCTGTTCAGATACAAAAAGAAAGTTTCAAATGACTCTCTTGTACCTTTCCAAATTCCAAAGATATCATCTATGTATCTCGTCCACAATCTAATATCCTTCTTCCATTCTTGTTTGTTCAATACATGATCTGTTTCAAACTTATGCATGAAGCTGTTCGCATATGAGGGCGCCATAGTAGCTCCCATCGAGGTCCCTGCTGTCTGTAGAAAGAATTGATTTCCATACTGAAAATAGGAGTTCTCTGAAATAAATTGTAGTAACGCCAATATAAATTCCTTTTGGGCACGTATTTCAGGTACTCTCAGTAGCAACCATTCTACTGCTTCCATCCCCAGGTCATGGGGTATGGAGGTGTATAGACTTTTCACGTCTATTGTAAACATCAGGTCTTCAGGCAAAGGTGTCAACAAGCTCAGTTTTTGCAGGAAATGGGTGGTATCTCTTGTGTAAGTACTGGTCTCCTGTATCAATGGCTGTAGGAAAAAATCTATGTAGACCCCCAAGGGTTGGTTAATGCTTTCTATCCCTGCAACAATTGGTCTACCGGGTGGTTTCATGGCATCTTTATGGATCTTCGGCAGTGTGTAGAAGTTGGGGATCCTCGGGTGTTCTTTCAGAAGAAATTTTTGTGTATGTTCGTTAATCCAGTCCAACTCGAATGCTTTCGTTAAGAGACTCTTCAGATTTTGTTTGATTGAAAGAGTAGGATCATGATCCAAATTAGCGTATGTGGTCTGGTCTTGGAGTTGTCTTTTACATTCAGCATCATAGTCACAAGAATTCTGAATAACCAGAGCTCCTCCCTTATCCGCTGGGCGAAAGGTAATACTCTTGTCACTAAATAAGTCTCTAATTAGTCTCATCTCGTGTGGTTTCAAATTCCTATATGGAGGATTTCTGTAACTGATACGTTCGAGATCTCGAGTGACTAACCTCTGAAATATTTCTATGGATGGTACTGTGATGGGTGGAACAAATCCGCTCTTAACTCTGAATTCTTGAAAGTCTGGAATCTCGGATGGACTCTCGTGGCTCTCCAGTTCATTAAAGAAGACTTTAAGCTTTAGTTTGCGAACAAACTTGTATAGTTCTATCTTCGTGTCAAACAAAGTGGTACCGTAGGTCGGTACAAAGCTAAGACCTCTCTGTAGAGTCTCTTCTTCTGCTTTATTGAGTCTCCTTTCCGAAATGTTAACCACTAGCTTTTCTTCTGTTGTAGTCTCGTTAAGGGTTTGTTTCTTGCGTTTCCTCCTCCCCCTGCGGGTTCTTTTCGGCGGGCGCCTAAAAAAGATGCAGCGGGTGGGGCTCGCGTGGAAGGGCTTGTTGTCTGTGCGAGGGTCTCTATGTTTTGTTCCACTGGGATATCAAACTCTCTCTGAGCTTCTGAGTCGGAACTCGAAGTATTGTCGGATGCGTATTTAAACGGTTTCTTTGGTGCTGCTTGGCCGTATTTGTCCATCCAGGTATATACCTCGTCATTAATATAATCGTAGGTGTCCCTTCTAAATTTCTTAATCTTCTTTTGCTCCAGTTCTGACTTATAATCCTCAAGCTTAGTATTAACCTCTATCAGAATGTTGTCATACTCTTCTCTCCCAAGTGTATCAACTAATTCTTTCTCTATCTCCTCAATTTCCGTCCTCAGAGTTATTAGATTCTTTGATAATTCCTGGATAGTTAACAAAATTAGGTCCAGAGAACATTTATTGAGTATTGATTCCCACCTTCGAACAAACTCTCTACTTTCTTTGCACAAAGTCGGTCGAAGCTGTATGCGAAGCCCTCTTGGGATGCGTTGGTTCTTGAAATATCGTCCAAGGGTTACAGCGTGTAGTTTCCTGTTTATCTCCTTACGTATTAGATACTCTAATTGCTTAATTCGTTTGGCCGGATCTTTTGGTGTAATACCATGGGCACCAATTGACGTTTCGCTAATGAGTTCAAGTATGGCTGATGCTTCCTCAGTTGAGAAACCTAAAGTTTCTGCGCATTTATTAGACAAACCTTCGATATCCTCAAATGACATATTCAATGTATTGGGTAATCACCTTTGAAATTGTGTGCCACCACTGCTGTGTGTCTCCCAATGGAGGGAAGGAAAAGAAGCAGGAAGCAAAATTGAGTGGGCACCACAGGGATATCACGTATTTCTGGCGTTTATCAGAAGTCTCTATAGAGATAAATCTTTATCAGAAGGTTGAATCCTGTATGCAGGAGCTGGCTGTATAAGGCCTGGAGACACCCAGGCCCAGAAATACAGAAAAAACACAAAGATTAGGTGAAGACCCAATCATACAGCCGCTCTCTGAAGTCCCTAGTTGGGTTCTGTATTCGTTGTAATTCCACTCAATATAAATCATTTAGTACAAATTCTTAACAGAGTACGAAAGTCAAATATATGTTGGTTTTTCAGAATCGATTTTATCCATCAAGTAAAGGATTATTATTTCATACAAAGAGGTGACTAATGGCCACCCAACTATCCTTCATGAGGAAGAGATTGCCACCCATCACTCTATTCATAGACTTATCATGTGCCAATGCATTTCGGAAATAATCCTTCATCAGGGCAAGTCTAGAGTATAACGTTCACATACAATTACAATTTTGTCAACCATAAGCAAATTTCCATATTTTGAACAACACAAGTATTCGACATTCATCGTTCAAATAATTGAAAGAGTAAAAAAGTGCACATACCGGGTCACGTAATGAGCCGGAACAGAAGGAAAATCCAAATCAAAAAGAAGAAAAGCAAATCAATACACAAGTCGGTCAATACGTCTTGTAACAAAATGGTGGAATTCATGTGTTTACCTGATGTTGGAGAGTAATGGCAAAAAATATATCTTTTGGAGTGCAAGCTGCTTCCGCCGTAAATGGAGAGCAGGTGCTGTAAACGGTAAGAAAAAATAAAATAAAAAATCCAATGTAGAACTTATCTTAGGTCTAGCAAATCTCTAATAGTAAACTCAGATGGTAGCTTACCCTAGAACGAAGCAGAGGGTTCCCTCTGTGTCTTACTGAAAGCAGACTGTCTTCGTTGCTTCGGCGCGTTGCCGAGCAACCTAGTTTTAACGGACACGTGATAGAAGGCAAAGTGTCCTTCCTGTTTAGACGCGTTGCCGAGCAACCCGGCATGTGATGTCGGCTTCATGAAAATTGTCAGTAATTATAGGCAAAAATTCTCCTATAATCAGAAATGCTTACTACGTGGTCCTCTAGGGAAATTATTGATAAAAAAGTGATACAAAAAGGGAATAAGTGGAATGCCGTCTATAGACATAGAAAAAATACTACAACGTTCTTAACAAGGATGAATGGAGTCAAGAGAACAACTCTTGGGCTGTGTTTAAAGTAAATATGTGCCTACATGCCGCTAGTGGTGTCGTCTAGACAGACGGCACCTCGGGCCCTGGGAGACCCAGGACGCGCAGAATGGAGGACATTATGGTCATTAATCATATAAATTCAAGCATTAGTGTAAATCTCAACCAAACGATATCAGACATCACAAAGCAATACAAATGAAAAAAACAATTAGAGAAAAACATAATCAGAGAAAACAGTGGTAGTTGATCTCCTCATTAAGCCCATAGGGTGCCAGGCTTCCAAGCTTGTCGATCCAGTACGTCTCTCTACGATTCAAGCGTTGGCCTAAATCTTCATGAGGACTATTTTTAGTTAGTGCTTCCAAAATCACAAATTTTATTTGTGACACGTTATGTCCATTGGTCATCCAATGTCGTGCCACTGCTGAGTTCATGTTTGCATTACGAATGCACGATCGATGTTCTCCCCATCTCAATTTGGCTGTTCGTGTTGATTGTCCTACATAAAATTTCCCACAAGGGCATTTAATGCCATAAATGATATTACTACTGTCACATGTGGCAAAAGTCTTGAGCATAATCTTCTGCCCTGTCCTTGGATGGTTAATGGAGTTTCCTTTAATAACAAAATTACAGTTAACACACTGTAAACACGGAAATGTCCCAGTCCGCTGAGTCGTTGGTTTTCTGGCTGCAGATTTCGTTTGTACCAGTTCATCTCTTAGGTTCCTGCTTCGTTGGTATGCAAAGATAGGTTTTTCGCTAAAGATTTCTTGGACTCGGATGTCATTCTTGAAAATTTCCCAATGTTTCATGATAGTTTTCTTAATCTTTGTGCTTTGTGTAGAAAACTTGGATACGAATACCGGTGACTTTAATTCTCTCTTTCTTATGGAGTTCTGTTCTGATAAGAGAGTCTCTCGTGGTAGGGCATCAACTCTGTCTGATGCCTGATCAAGTTCATCCTGTTTGTATCCCCGAGCCAAAAATTTCTCTTTCATTTCCATCTGCTGAGTCCTGTAGTCTTCAGGATCACTGACAATTTTCTTGACCCTCAGTCAAACCTACTCCAAAATTGTAATTGTATGTGAACGTTATACTCTAGACTTGCCCTGATGAAGGATTATTTCCGAAATGCATTGGCACATGATAAGTCTATGAATAGAGTGATGGGTGGCAATCTCTTCCTCATGAAGGATAGTTGGGTGGCCATTAGTCACCTCTTTGTATGAAATAATAATCCTTTACTTGATGGATAAAATCGATTCTGAAAAACCAACATATATTTGACTTTCGTACTCTGTTAAGAATTTGTACTAAATGATTTATATTGAGTGGAATTACAACGAATACAGAACCCAACTAGGGACTTCAGAGAGCGGCTGTATGATTGGGTCTTCACCTAATCTTTGTGTTTTTTCTGTATTTCTGGGCCTGGGTGTCTCCAGGCCTTATACAGCCAGCTCCTGCATACAGGATTCAACCTTCTGATAAAGATTTATCTCTATAGAGACTTCTGATAAACGCCAGAAATACGTGATATCCCTGTGGTGCCCACTCAATTTTGCTTCCTGCTTCTTTTCCTTCCCTCCATTGGGAGACACACAGCAGTGGTGGCACACAATTTCAAAGGTGATTACCCAATACATTGAATATGTCATTTGAGGATATCGAAGGTTTGTCTAATAAATGCGCAGAAACTTTAGGTTTCTCAACTGAGGAAGCATCAGCCATACTTGAACTCATTAGCGAAACGTCAATTGGTGCCCATGGTATTACACCAAAAGATCCGGCCAAACGAATTAAGCAATTAGAGTATCTAATACGTAAGGAGATAAACAGGAAACTACACGCTGTAACCCTTGGACGATATTTCAAGAACCAACGCATCCCAAGAGGGCTTCGCATACAGCTTCGACCGACTTTGTGCAAAGAAAGTAGAGAGTTTGTTCGAAGGTGGGAATCAATACTCAATAAATGTTCTCTGGACCTAATTTTGTTAACTATCCAGGAATTATCAAAGAATCTAATAACTCTGAGGACGGAAATTGAGGAGATAGAGAAAGAATTAGTTGATACACTTGGGAGAGAAGAGTATGACAACATTCTGATAGAGGTTAATACTAAGCTTGAGGATTATAAGTCAGAACTGGAGCAAAAGAAGATTAAGAAATTTAGAAGGGACACCTACGATTATATTAATGACGAGGTATATACCTGGATGGACAAATACGGCCAAGCAGCACCAAAGAAACCGTTTAAATACGCATCCGACAATACTTCGAGTTCCGACTCAGAAGCTCAGAGAGAGTTTGATATCCCAGTGGAACAAAACATAGAGACCCTCGCACAGACAACAAGCCCTTCCACGCGAGCCCCACCCGCTGCATCTTTTTTAGGCGCCCGCCGAAAAGAACCCGCAGGGGGAGGAGGAAACGCAAGAAACAAACCCTTAACGAGACTACAACAGAAGAAAAGCTAGTGGTTAACATTTCGGAAAGGAGACTCAATAAAGCAGAAGAAGAGACTCTACAGAGAGGTCTTAGCTTTGTACCGACCTACGGTACCACTTTGTTTGACACGAAGATAGAACTATACAAGTTTGTTCGCAAACTAAAGCTTAAAGTCTTCTTTAATGAACTGGAGAGCCACGAGAGTCCATCCGAGATTCCAGACTTTCAAGAATTCAGAGTTAAGAGCGGATTTGTTCCACCCATCACAGTACCATCCATAGAAATATTTCAGAGGTTAGTCACTCGAGATCTCGAACGTATCAGTTACAGAAATCCTCCATATAGGAATTTGAAACCACACGAGATGAGACTAATTAGAGACTTATTTAGTGACAAGAGTATTACCTTTCGCCCAGCGGATAAGGGAGGAGCTCTGGTTATTCAGAATTCTGGTGACTATGATGCTGAATGTAAAAGACAACTCCAAGACCAGACCACATACGCTAATTTGGATCATGATCCTACTCTTTCAATCAAACAAAATCTGAAGAGTCTCTTAACGAAAGCATTCGAGTTGGACTGGATTAACGAACATACACAAAAATTTCTTCTGAAAGAACACCCGAGGATCCCCAACTTCTACACACTGCCGAAGATCCATAAAGATGCCATGAAACCACCCGGTAGACCAATTGTTGCAGGGATAGAAAGCATTAACCAACCCTTGGGGGTCTACATAGATTTTTTCCTACAGCCATTGATACAGGAGACCAGTACTTACACAAGAGATACCACCCATTTCCTGCAAAAACTGAGCTTGTTGACACCTTTGCCTGAAGACCTGATGTTTACAATAGACGTGAAAAGTCTATACACCTCCATACCCCATGACCTGGGGATGGAAGCAGTAGAATGGTTGCTACTGAGAGTACCTGAAATACGTGCCCAAAAGGAATTTATATTGGCGTTACTACAATTTATTTCAGAGAACTCCTATTTTCAGTATGGAAATCAATTCTTTCTACAGACAGCAGGGACCTCGATGGGAGCTACTATGGCGCCCTCATATGCGAACAGCTTCATGCATAAGTTTGAAACAGATCATGTATTGAACAAACAAGAATGGAAGAAGGATATTAGATTGTGGACGAGATACATAGATGATATCTTTGGAATTTGGAAAGGTACAAGAGAGTCATTTGAAACTTTCTTTTTGTATCTGAACAGCATTGACCAGAGGATACAGTTCACCAGAGAGCTCTCACATGAAATTATAACTTTCCTTGATGTACAGGTTCATAAGAAAGCAACTAACTATAGCACCTCACTGTTTCGGAAAGCGACAGATCGGAACAATCTCCTGCATCGTCTCAGTTTCCATCAGCCAAGTTTACTGAAAAATTTGCCATATAGTCAACTACTGAGGGTCAAGAAAATTGTCAGTGATCCTGAAGACTACAGGACTCAGCAGATGGAAATGAAAGAGAAATTTTTGGCTCGGGGATACAAACAGGATGAACTTGATCAGGCATCAGACAGAGTTGATGCCCTACCACGAGAGACTCTCTTATCAGAACAGAACTCCATAAGAAAGAGAGAATTAAAGTCACCGGTATTCGTATCCAAGTTTTCTACACAAAGCACAAAGATTAAGAAAACTATCATGAAACATTGGGAAATTTTCAAGAATGACATCCGAGTCCAAGAAATCTTTAGCGAAAAACCTATCTTTGCATACCAACGAAGCAGGAACCTAAGAGATGAACTGGTACAAACGAAATCTGCAGCCAGAAAACCAACGACTCAGCGGACTGGGACATTTCCGTGTTTACAGTGTGTTAACTGTAATTTTGTTATTAAAGGAAACTCCATTAACCATCCAAGGACAGGGCAGAAGATTATGCTCAAGACTTTTGCCACATGTGACAGTAGTAATATCATTTATGGCATTAAATGCCCTTGTGGGAAATTTTATGTAGGACAATCAACACGAACAGCCAAATTGAGATGGGGAGAACATCGATCGTGCATTCGTAATGCAAACATGAACTCAGCAGTGGCACGACATTGGATGACCAATGGACATAACGTGTCACAAATAAAATTTGTGATTTTGGAAGCACTAACTAAAAATAGTCCTCATGAAGATTTAGGCCAACGCTTGAATCGTAGAGAGACGTACTGGATCGACAAGCTTGGAAGCCTGGCACCCTATGGGCTTAATGAGGAGATCAACTACCACTGTTTTCTCTGATTATGTTTTTCTCTAATTGTTTTTTTCATTTGTATTGCTTTGTGATGTCTGATATCGTTTGGTTGAGATTTACACTAATGCTTGAATTTATATGATTAATGACCATAATGTCCTCCATTCTGCGCGTCCTGGGTCTCCCAGGGCCCGAGGTGCCGTCTGTCTAGACGACACCACTAGCGGCATGTAGGCACATATTTACTTTAAACACAGCCCAAGAGTTGTTCTCTTGACTCCATTCATCCTTGTTAAGAACGTTGTAGTATTTTTTCTATGTCTATAGACGGCATTCCACTTATTCCCTTTTTGTATCACTTTTTTATCAATAATTTCCCTAGAGGACCACGTAGTAAGCATTTCTGATTATAGGAGAATTTTTGCCTATAATTACTGACAATTTTCATGAAGCCGACATCACATGCCGGGTTGCTCGGCAACGCGTCTAAACAGGAAGGACACTTTGCCTTCTATCACGTGTCCGTTAAAACTAGGTTGCTCGGCAACGCGCCGAAGCAACGAAGACAGTCTGCTTTCAGTAAGACACAGAGGGAACCCTCTGCTTCGTTCTAGGGTAAGCTACCATCTGAGTTTACTATTAGAGATTTGCTAGACCTAAGATAAGTTCTACATTGGATTTTTTATTTTATTTTTTCTTACCGTTTACAGCACCTGCTCTCCATTTACGGCGGAAGCAGCTTGCACTCCAAAAGATATATTTTTTGCCATTACTCTCCAACATCAGGTAAACACATGAATTCCACCATTTTGTTACAAGACGTATTGACCGACTTGTGTATTGATTTGCTTTTCTTCTTTTTGATTTGGATTTTCCTTCTGTTCCGGCTCATTACGTGACCCGGTATGTGCACTTTTTTACTCTTTCAATTATTTGAACGATGAATGTCGAATACTTGTGTTGTTCAAAATATGGAAATTTGCTTATGGTTGACAAAATTGTAATTGTATGTGAACGTTATACTCTAGACTTGCCCTGATGAAGGATTATTTCCGAAATGCATTGGCACATGATAAGTCTATGAATAGAGTGATGGGTGGCAATCTCTTCCTCATGAAGGATAGTTGGGTGGCCATTAGTCACCTCTTTGTATGAAATAATAATCCTTTACTTGATGGATAAAATCGATTCTGAAAAACCAACATATATTTGACTTTCGTACTCTGTTAAGAATTTGTACTAAATGATTTATATTGAGTGGAATTACAACGAATACAGAACCCAACTAGGGACTTCAGAGAGCGGCTGTATGATTGGGTCTTCACCTAATCTTTGTGTTTTTTCTGTATTTCTGGGCCTGGGTGTCTCCAGGCCTTATACAGCCAGCTCCTGCATACAGGATTCAACCTTCTGATAAAGATTTATCTCTATAGAGACTTCTGATAAACGCCAGAAATACGTGATATCCCTGTGGTGCCCACTCAATTTTGCTTCCTGCTTCTTTTCCTTCCCTCCATTGGGAGACACACAGCAGTGGTGGCACACAATTTCAAAGGTGATTACCCAATACATTGAATATGTCATTTGAGGATATCGAAGGTTTGTCTAATAAATGCGCAGAAACTTTAGGTTTCTCAACTGAGGAAGCATCAGCCATACTTGAACTCATTAGCGAAACGTCAATTGGTGCCCATGGTATTACACCAAAAGATCCGGCCAAACGAATTAAGCAATTAGAGTATCTAATACGTAAGGAGATAAACAGGAAACTACACGCTGTAACCCTTGGACGATATTTCAAGAACCAACGCATCCCAAGAGGGCTTCGCATACAGCTTCGACCGACTTTGTGCAAAGAAAGTAGAGAGTTTGTTCGAAGGTGGGAATCAATACTCAATAAATGTTCTCTGGACCTAATTTTGTTAACTATCCAGGAATTATCAAAGAATCTAATAACTCTGAGGACGGAAATTGAGGAGATAGAGAAAGAATTAGTTGATACACTTGGGAGAGAAGAGTATGACAACATTCTGATAGAGGTTAATACTAAGCTTGAGGATTATAAGTCAGAACTGGAGCAAAAGAAGATTAAGAAATTTAGAAGGGACACCTACGATTATATTAATGACGAGGTATATACCTGGATGGACAAATACGGCCAAGCAGCACCAAAGAAACCGTTTAAATACGCATCCGACAATACTTCGAGTTCCGACTCAGAAGCTCAGAGAGAGTTTGATATCCCAGTGGAACAAAACATAGAGACCCTCGCACAGACAACAAGCCCTTCCACGCGAGCCCCACCCGCTGCATCTTTTTTAGGCGCCCGCCGAAAAGAACCCGCAGGGGGAGGAGGAAACGCAAGAAACAAACCCTTAACGAGACTACAACAGAAGAAAAGCTAGTGGTTAACATTTCGGAAAGGAGACTCAATAAAGCAGAAGAAGAGACTCTACAGAGAGGTCTTAGCTTTGTACCGACCTACGGTACCACTTTGTTTGACACGAAGATAGAACTATACAAGTTTGTTCGCAAACTAAAGCTTAAAGTCTTCTTTAATGAACTGGAGAGCCACGAGAGTCCATCCGAGATTCCAGACTTTCAAGAATTCAGAGTTAAGAGCGGATTTGTTCCACCCATCACAGTACCATCCATAGAAATATTTCAGAGGTTAGTCACTCGAGATCTCGAACGTATCAGTTACAGAAATCCTCCATATAGGAATTTGAAACCACACGAGATGAGACTAATTAGAGACTTATTTAGTGACAAGAGTATTACCTTTCGCCCAGCGGATAAGGGAGGAGCTCTGGTTATTCAGAATTCTTGTGACTATGATGCTGAATGTAAAAGACAACTCCAAGACCAGACCACATACGCTAATTTGGATCATGATCCTACTCTTTCAATCAAACAAAATCTGAAGAGTCTCTTAACGAAAGCATTCGAGTTGGACTGGATTAACGAACATACACAAAAATTTCTTCTGAAAGAACACCCGAGGATCCCCAACTTCTACACACTGCCGAAGATCCATAAAGATGCCATGAAACCACCCGGTAGACCAATTGTTGCAGGGATAGAAAGCATTAACCAACCCTTGGGGGTCTACATAGATTTTTTCCTACAGCCATTGATACAGGAGACCAGTACTTACACAAGAGATACCACCCATTTCCTGCAAAAACTGAGCTTGTTGACACCTTTGCCTGAAGACCTGATGTTTACAATAGACGTGAAAAGTCTATACACCTCCATACCCCATGACCTGGGGATGGAAGCAGTAGAATGGTTGCTACTGAGAGTACCTGAAATACGTGCCCAAAAGGAATTTATATTGGCGTTACTACAATTTATTTCAGAGAACTCCTATTTTCAGTATGGAAATCAATTCTTTCTACAGACAGCAGGGACCTCGATGGGAGCTACTATGGCGCCCTCATATGCGAACAGCTTCATGCATAAGTTTGAAACAGATCATGTATTGAACAAACAAGAATGGAAGAAGGATATTAGATTGTGGACGAGATACATAGATGATATCTTTGGAATTTGGAAAGGTACAAGAGAGTCATTTGAAACTTTCTTTTTGTATCTGAACAGCATTGACCAGAGGATACAGTTCACCAGAGAGCTCTCACATGAAATTATAACTTTCCTTGATGTACAGGTTCATAAGAAAGCAACTAACTATAGCACCTCACTGTTTCGGAAAGCGACAGATCGGAACAATCTCCTGCATCGTCTCAGTTTCCATCAGCCAAGTTTACTGAAAAATTTGCCATATAGTCAACTACTGAGGGTCAAGAAAATTGTCAGTGATCCTGAAGACTACAGGACTCAGCAGATGGAAATGAAAGAGAAATTTTTGGCTCGGGGATACAAACAGGATGAACTTGATCAGGCATCAGACAGAGTTGATGCCCTACCACGAGAGACTCTCTTATCAGAACAGAACTCCATAAGAAAGAGAGAATTAAAGTCACCGGTATTCGTATCCAAGTTTTCTACACAAAGCACAAAGATTAAGAAAACTATCATGAAACATTGGGAAATTTTCAAGAATGACATCCGAGTCCAAGAAATCTTTAGCGAAAAACCTATCTTTGCATACCAACGAAGCAGGAACCTAAGAGATGAACTGGTACAAACGAAATCTGCAGCCAGAAAACCAACGACTCAGCGGACTGGGACATTTCCGTGTTTACAGTGTGTTAACTGTAATTTTGTTATTAAAGGAAACTCCATTAACCATCCAAGGACAGGGCAGAAGATTATGCTCAAGACTTTTGCCACATGTGACAGTAGTAATATCATTTATGGCATTAAATGCCCTTGTGGGAAATTTTATGTAGGACAATCAACACGAACAGCCAAATTGAGATGGGGAGAACATCGATCGTGCATTCGTAATGCAAACATGAACTCAGCAGTGGCACGACATTGGATGACCAATGGACATAACGTGTCACAAATAAAATTTGTGATTTTGGAAGCACTAACTAAAAATAGTCCTCATGAAGATTTAGGCCAACGCTTGAATCGTAGAGAGACGTACTGGATCGACAAGCTTGGAAGCCTGGCACCCTATGGGCTTAATGAGGAGATCAACTACCACTGTTTTCTCTGATTATGTTTTTCTCTAATTGTTTTTTTCATTTGTATTGCTTTGTGATGTCTGATATCGTTTGGTTGAGATTTACACTAATGCTTGAATTTATATGATTAATGACCATAATGTCCTCCATTCTGCGCGTCCTGGGTCTCCCAGGGCCCGAGGTGCCGTCTGTCTAGACGACACCACTAGCGGCATGTAGGCACATATTTACTTTAAACACAGCCCAAGAGTTGTTCTCTTGACTCCATTCATCCTTGTTAAGAACGTTGTAGTATTTTTTCTATGTCTATAGACGGCATTCCACTTATTCCCTTTTTGTATCACTTTTTTATCAATAATTTCCCTAGAGGACCACGTAGTAAGCATTTCTGATTATAGGAGAATTTTTGCCTATAATTACTGACAATTTTCATGAAGCCGACATCACATGCCGGGTTGCTCGGCAACGCGTCTAAACAGGAAGGACACTTTGCCTTCTATCACGTGTCCGTTAAAACTAGGTTGCTCGGCAACGCGCCGAAGCAACGAAGACAGTCTGCTTTCAGTAAGACACAGAGGGAACCCTCTGCTTCGTTCTAGGGTAAGCTACCATCTGAGTTTACTATTAGAGATTTGCTAGACCTAAGATAAGTTCTACATTGGATTTTTTATTTTATTTTTTCTTACCGTTTACAGCACCTGCTCTCCATTTACGGCGGAAGCAGCTTGCACTCCAAAAGATATATTTTTTGCCATTACTCTCCAACATCAGGTAAACACATGAATTCCACCATTTTGTTACAAGACGTATTGACCGACTTGTGTATTGATTTGCTTTTCTTCTTTTTGATTTGGATTTTCCTTCTGTTCCGGCTCATTACGTGACCCGGTATGTGCACTTTTTTACTCTTTCAATTATTTGAACGATGAATGTCGAATACTTGTGTTGTTCAAAATATGGAAATTTGCTTATGGTTGACAAAATTGTAATTGTATGTGAACGTTATACTCTAGACTTGCCCTGATGAAGGATTATTTCCGAAATGCATTGGCACATGATAAGTCTATGAATAGAGTGATGGGTGGCAATCTCTTCCTCATGAAGGATAGTTGGGTGGCCATTAGTCACCTCTTTGTATGAAATAATAATCCTTTACTTGATGGATAAAATCGATTCTGAAAAACCAACATATATTTGACTTTCGTACTCTGTTAAGAATTTGTACTAAATGATTTATATTGAGTGGAATTACAACGAATACAGAACCCAACTAGGGACTTCAGAGAGCGGCTGTATGATTGGGTCTTCACCTAATCTTTGTGTTTTTTCTGATATTAGATGTGAGCCATGGTTTTCAAATAGTGGTGCCATTAGAGATCAAAGGAACAAGTGCATGTGATGTGCAATATATCAATTCTCACTAATATATTATATATTTCAAGCAATACTATAGCCAGTGAAACCATGACTGAGGCTTATTTGAAGATCATAAACATTGCTGCTGTCAAACATTCCTCTGATATCTGCCGTCTCAGGGGAGTCTTCCCTTCCCCCCTCAAGCACTCCCTTGTGCACCCTCTTCTCAAGAAACCCTCTTCCGACCCCTCCTGCCCGGCTAACTATCGCCCGATCTCCATCACTCCCTTCCTGGGCAAGCTCCTGGAGAAACTGGCCATCTCCCAGCTTAACCTCTATGCTGAATCTGTTGGTAGTCTTCATGACCATCAATCTGGTTTCAGAGCTGCCAGAAGCACGGAAACTGCTCTCCTGAACATCCGTGAAGACCTACTCTTGAACCTCGATTCCAACACTCCGTGTGTTCTCATTCTGCTCGATCTCTCCTCTGCCTTTGACACTGTCAACCATGCCATCCTGCTCAACCGTCTCCGTGAAAACCTTGGTATCACTGGTCAGGCTCTGGCGTGGCTGACCTCTTTCCTTTCAAATCGACCCTCCCAGGTCCAACTGGGGTCCTTCCTCTCCGACATCTTTTTCTCCACCTGTGGTGTCCCCCAGGGATCTAATCTCTCTCCCTGGCTGTTCAACCAGTATCTGGCACTCCTTGCCCACCGCATCGCCGCTCTCTGCCCTAATTTCCAGTGCTATGCGGACGATACCCAGCTCATTTTCAGGCTACCCTCAGCCTCCCCCTCTCCTTCCCTCATCTCTGACTGTCTGTCTGCTATCCAGGAATGGTGTGCCGCCAATGACCTCTGCCTTAATGCCAGTAAGACTGAGATTCTACTCATCGGTACACCCACTCCCTCCTTCCCTGCAGCTCTCTGGCCTGCCTCCCTTGGCCCCCTCCCTGCTCCTACCTGCAATGCAAAAAACCTTGGGGTCATCTTCGACTCCACACTCTCCTTCTCTCCTCATATTTCTGACGTCGCTAAGAAGTCACACTACCAGCTGCACCTCCTCAGAGGTATTCTTCCCTTCCTCTCCTTCCCCCAGAAGCTCACTGTCTCCCGAGCCCTGGTTCTCTCGAAGCTGGATTACTGTAACAGCCTCTATCTTAATCTGCCTGCCTCCACTCTCCGCCCTCTGCAACTCATCCAGAACAGAACTGCGAGACTTGTCCTTGGCCTCAAGCCCAGGGACCGTATCTCTCCAGGACTGAAATCTCTACACTGGCTCCCAGTGGCTGCGAGGATAAAGTTCAAAACCCTCTGCATTGTCCACAAGGCCTTCTGGGGCCTGGGTCCTAAATACCTTCAATTCTCTCTTCCCAAATATCTTCCTTCCCGAGCCCTTCGCTCATCCGCCTCCAACTCCCTCAGGGTCAGCCGCTTCTCGAAGCAACGAGCTGGGGGTAGATCTCTCTCCGCGGCAGGGGCCTCCCTCTAGAACAGCCTTCCTGCCTCCCTGAAACTTGAGGAGAACCATCTCCAGTTCCGGAAGCACCTCAAAACCTTCCTCTTTGCTTCTGCTTTCTCTCTCCCTCTCCCCTGCTGAACAGCTAATATTCTTCACTGAAACTGCACTGATTCTTCAACTGGACCACTCTTAACGGCCTCGGTCCTGGGCCCAGCCACTCTCCACTTGCACTGATGCCCTGGAACCCCTCTGCACTGCGGGACTGTCTCTGTATCCCTACAGCCCCCCCCTTTCCAGCACTTGTTCTGCACTTACCTTGCACTTGCCACCAGCTGGCCCTATTTATTTATTACTTTACGCCACTTACCTTGTACTGCACTTCCCCCCTTCCCCTTCCCCTTGCATTTTTCCCCCTCCCCCACCCCTGCACTTGCGCGATCTGAATGATACCTGGCCTAGTAGGATCGTTGTCTGTCTCCCCTTGTTCCTCCCCTCCCTGCCTCGTCGCGCCTTGAAACACCTGTGTATAGGCGCGTTACAAATGCCATATCATATCATATCATATCAAGAACACAGCCTTGATGTCCTTGATCTCACCGAGACATGGTTCACGGCCAGCTCTGTCACAAGCTTTGACACTCTCCTCCCTGATGGCTACAAGATCTTCTCCGTGCCCAGATCCAACCGTTCCGGTGGGGGTGTAGCCTTGTTCTTCCCAGTGTGGATTCCTGCCTCTATCATACCTATGCATGCTTACTCCTCCTTTGAATGCCTGGTCTGTTTGCTTTCTCTCGCTCCTGGCCACTCTCTCACAGTGGCTACCATCTATTGGCCATGGGGGGCGTGGCCAGTGCGCATGGAGTGAGGACGTGCTCTCCTCGCGCTCCTGCCCGAGATCCTACAACGGACCGAATCGTTCGGCCTGCTTAAGCCGAACAAGCACGCCTAAAGTAGCTAAGGGAAGAAGAACCGTTTCCCTACCCTCGATGAAGTTTCCGCATGAAAATCGGACCGAGATACCGGTTATTCGAAGCGAACTGAGAGGAGGCCCCTGCCCGACAAAATGGTGGCGCCCGCCGGTCCTATCTGAGACGCACCGCTGGAGGGCGGGTAGCCTCCGGAGGCGAGAGAGAAGGGCCCACAGCGTCCAACCCAGTGATCTGGCGACACCCCGGGGGGTGTGGACCCCTGCTGCCAGCTGCGGCCCGGGTCTCAGCCTCTGAGACCGAGTGCCGGGAGGAGGAGACGAAGGGGGGGGACCCTCCATGCGAGACCACACGCAGGAGACGTGCCGGCAGATGGGAGGCCGCGAGAGGCACGGAGAGACACGAAGAAGGGAGAAGACGACTCCCCATCTGCAGCGACCGCCCTCGCAATCGACCCTACATACACGTCCCTGCTGAACGTGAAACGGCCGCGGAGCACACCCAACGACAGGCGATGTCGCCCCCCAAAAGCAAACTAAAAACCGCGACCATGGACTCCTTCACCACGGTCAGGGCGAAACAACAACAGGGGACAGAGGCAGCAGACGACCCGATGACTGCGGAGGACGATCCAACAAACACGCAAGTGCTACAAGCTATAGCGGCGCTACGAAAGTCCATCGAAACCAGGATCGATGAAATCAAGTCGGACATGCAGCTGATGAAACAGGATGCCTGTAATCTTACAGAAAGGGTGACCACAACGGAGGCAACGCTCCAGGACAATGTTAACGACACCACGGAACTTAAATCTAAGGTCCAAGACCTTGAGTTGCAAGTAGCGCGGCTAGAGGCGCGATCAGAAGACCCGACCGAATTCGTAGAAACGATGCTATTGCAAGAAATTGGGGTTGGCGAACTGACCCAGGGCTTCTCGATAGAACGGGCCCACAGGTCACTTCAGAAGTGCCCTATTATTGCAAAAGTCTTGAACTTTCGCGACAGAAAGACTATACTGAGATTCTCAAGAGAAGGAGGGGAAATCGAGAAACATGGCGCAAAAATAGAAAAATAGTCATTTACCCAGACTATACCGTCGCGGTGCAATGCGCACGGAACTCATTTGTACCGGTGAAAGCTAGGTTACGCAAGCTAAACCTTAAATACATGCTAATGTACCCGTCCCGCTTTAAGGTACTATACAAGGGGAAAGCTATCTTTCTTGAGACTCCGGCAGCGGCAAATATGTGGCTTGAGGATAACAACCTTGCTGATGAAAAGGAAAGCACTGCACATGAGGTCACAGGCCATTGAAAGCACCAAGCAACAGGGAAAATAAAGGTTTGCACAACTGCCGAATGAATACCGGACTGCTTGTGATCTACAACTCTACGAACGCTACGACGGGCAGGAGCGCACGGACCCATGCGAATAACAACGAAGCCGACGCACCCCCCTGCAACACGTGGAGGCCGACTGCTGACACACCACCCGCACCAGGAGGCCCAGAAGGGCCTGGAAGAATCGGGTGCCCCTGAGCACTGCAAGTTTGAGGCAACTGCTGGGGGCAGTTTTGAGTTGAAAGGTTTGTTGCCCTTATTCACTAGAATGAGGATTGTTAATGTTAATAAGTCTCCAATTGACACTGAGAGGGAGGGAGGAAGGGAAGGAGGAAACAAGGTGGCTCGCGCCCCAACTCCAACACAGACCGACCCCTGGATAACAGGTCCAGGGCCGGGGGCGGCAGAGGCAGGGAAAGGGGGGACAACAGATCCGTTACTAAACCCCTATGGCTGCGATCACCATAAAAATAATGATATGGAATGTGAGGGGCCTAAGGACTTATCTCCGAAGGAACAAGGTTAAAACCTACCTCCAGAGAAAAGGGGTAATGATAGCATTACTACAGGAGACCCATTGCACGGCGGACTCGGTGGCCAAGCTACAAACACATTGGGGTGGACAGGAGTTTGGTACCACCTATTCTAAATACGCAAGAGGGATCTACACCTGGATTCACCTATTTTAGGTGGACAAAACAGAGATAGACCCGGAAGGTAGGTTCGTCGTAATTTGGGGATTCATTGAACAAGAAGCAGTATGCATCATGAACTCCTATCTCCCTAACAATAACATACCGTCCTACCTGAACTCACTGTACCCTAGAGTTGCACAATACAGGAACAATCTCTTTATTTGGGGGGGGGTATTTTAATTGTGTACATCACCCATGGCTGGACAGGTCCACACCACAGTTGGGAGGCCCATCGACCGCTACGGCAGCATTATCCGCCATGTTAGGGAGGCTGGAAATGACAGATGTGTGGCGGTAAAAACATCCTGAAGCACGCGAATACTCATTCTACTCATCTCCACATAAGTTACACACAAGACTAGATTATATACTCATAGACAGGGAACACTTACCCCGGGTGGAGGGAGCACAGTACCTGGGGAGGACTATCTCTGATCACTCCCCGCTCCTGATAACTTGGAACCACAAAGGACCCAGACCCCCCATTCCCATGTGGAAAATGCCCATGGATGCCCTGAAGGACCCAGCCTTCCGAGAAGAATTACGCAATTCTATTGATGCCTACCTAGAGGTTAACACCGGTAGCGTAGCTTACAATAGCACAGTGTGAGAGGCTCTAAAGGTGATAACCAGGGGAGAAGTAATTGAAAAGGCGGGAGGTATCAAGAAGCTGCTCAGTAAAGAACTAGACCTAGTGGAATGGCAGATTGAGCGACTTGAGGCTACCCCCGTAGACACCCAACAGAGGGAAGAGGAGCTTGTGAAACTTAGAGGGAGGAACATAACTGCGTGGAACAGGCTGGAAAAGTTTGACTATACTGCCAGAACAAATAGAGCACATGTTGAGGCCGACAGACCGGGCAGATTACTCGCCTAGCTCTGCCGAAAAGAGCACCCCAAACACCCCACCACCTCACTACAAGATGAGGGTGGAAACACACACTGTACGCAGCAGGGCATAAATGACACTTTCACTCGCTTTTACACCCGCCTGTATTCACATGAGGAGCTGGTCCCCCATGAACGGTTGATAGAAACACTGGAGGAGATAGGGCTCCCCAGGCTGTCCCCCTGAGCAAGCTGATTCCCTTGAAACGGAAATCACGCCCGAAGACGTTACCGATGCAATTAGATCCCTGGCCACAGGCAAAGCACCGGGAACAGACGGGTTGCCCACAGAATTTTTTTAAACGTATGAGTCCTCCCTGACCCCCCTATTACACGCGGTATACCAGGAGGCATACGAAGAAGGCATACTACCGGAAAGCATAAGGGAGACGCTTGTGATTCTGATCCTCAAGCCCAACAAACCGGCAGACCAATGTGACTCATATCGCCCGATTGCAATGTTAAATTTTGACGTTAAAATCCTGACTACGATCTTAGCAAAGCGGCTGTCTAGAATAATAGGGGACATAGTTCACCCAGATCAGTGCGGCTTTGTGCCGGGCCGAAACACGTCCATGAACCTACGAAGGCTGCAGCATGTTATAGCTCAAACCGATAAAGACAAGGACTCATAGGCGCTGCTGTCCCTAGACGCAGTCAAAGCATTTGACTCCATCTACTGGGAATGGCTTATAGCAGTGCTTAGGGAGTTTGGCTTTGGTCCCGGGTTTATCAGGTGGATTAACATCTTGTATGCTAAACCTAAGGCAAGGGTGAAATCTGGGAAGTATGTGTCAGAGGCCTGGGATATATGCAGGGGTACTAGACAGGGCTGTCCACTATCCCCAATGCTTTATATACTGGGACTAGAACCCATAGCTGTCTACTTTAGAAAACAGTTCTTCGATGCAGGCATAAGACTGGGAGACGCGGATCACATCATCTCGCTCTACGCGGATGATGTTCTCATATACGTCAGGGACCTACACCTCAACGTACCAACCATGCTAGAAGTGCTGGACAATTATTCCAAGGTCTCTGGGATAAGTTTTAGCAGGTCAAAGTCTTGCTTGTTCCCCCTAGCGGCCCTGAAAACAGAGAGTTTAGAAGCACTCCCTTAGGTGGGGATCCAGTGGCAGAACACGTCATTCCGCTACCTTGGAGTGCACATTATGCATACCCCCGAGTTAATGCACGAACGAAACACAAAGGCAGCACTCCCCGCTCTACGCAAATCAATGGCGTTCTGGGCGAAACTCCCCTTTTCATTGATGGGCAGGGCCTTGATAACTAAAATGATCGTACTCCCACGTTTCCTTTATGGGTTTCAAAATGTACACTACTATATACACAAGCCCTTCTTCCGACTGCTTGAGACCATACTGCGAGAGTTCCTATGGGGGAAAGGCAGGCATAGAATACCGTTGCAATTACTAACCCTACCATATAGCCAAGGCGGTATCCAACTTCCAAACCTTGAAAAATATTACATAGCAGCACAGCTTAGTTTTGTGACCAAATGGCTAGATGATGAACCCACATCCGAAACACCATTGCTACAGGCCATGCTGCCCCAATTCCATCTGAAAGAACTGGTCTGGGCACTATCCAAACTGCTGGGAACTCTGCCCTTTTTGGCTGATCTGGGAAGGAAAATTTGGCACAGGGCAAAAATGCTCATTAACTCACAGAATTCCTATACCCCGGAAGTTCCCCTGATCGCAGACTTATGCACAACACTTTCGGATTTGAAACACATCATGCTCTGGGAGAGGGAAGGGGTCTACACCTGGGGAGACCTGTATGATGAAGGCACTTTCAGGGAGTTCACCTCGCTACAGGAGACGGAAAGGCATACATATCGGCCAGTTTCTATGGTACCAAAGAACTCGTGCTGTGGCCCGACGCAAAAGGGACTCGTGGCCGGAAGAACCAGCGACAGACCCACTCCTCACTTTGATGTACAACTTGGGAGAGGGCGGTAAACCCGTTTCGCAAATATATGGCCACCTGATCGACATGCCAAATCCTCGGAGCATGGACATGAAAAGCAAATGGGAGGAAGGTATAGGCCGGGTAATGTCTGAAGGGGAGTGGAACAGAGCTCTTACATTCCCCAAAACGGTGTCCAGAAACCATAGATTCAGGCAGATTCAGTTGAAGATACTGCACAGAACTTACCTGACCCCGTGCCGTATAGCCACCTTCAATCCCCAGGCACAACCGACCTGCAACTGGTGCACGGGGGAAATAGCGTATCTGATCCACATGTTATGGGAATGCCCCAGGACAAGGGCTCTGTGGGAGAGGGTCCAACAAACCTGCGAAAAAAAGGCCTGAGTTAATATAACTGGACACCTGGTGAGTGCCTCTTAGGAACCTACCCCAGACCAGCCAAACTCAAGCATGCAACAAGGCTCATGGACATATCATGCATACTGGCTAAAAGAACTATAGCAATGGCCTGGAAGAAACCCATGGGCCCTCAGTTCAAACTATGGCACAAAGAGACTAAACAGTGGGTGCTAGCCGAGACCGTGGCATGGGAGGACTGTGTGGCCAGATCCATGGATGACTCTAGTATGTCACTCGAGGCATGGAAGGAACTCACCAGACACATGTTCCACCCCTCGGATGATAAACCCCCTGAATTGGAACTCAATCCAGGCCAAGGTGGGACCTGTCATAAAGCCAGCAGCAGCAGAAGTACTGCAGAGGATAGAGACCTTGCGGAACCCCTCCCCCTATTGAAGTTGCCAGATGTTTCCCCTTTGCTACCACCCTCCCCCCGAAACAGTTAACGATATATGAAACAGACAGAATATGGAGACAGTTATGGTTGTTTTGTATTTGTAATTTTTTGACGTTAAGTTAAACATATGTTTATAACAATTTGAGAATGGCTCTATTGCACACAACTTGTTTGATATTATTGAAAATGCCAATAAACAAATTTGAAAATAAAATAAACCATCTACTGGCCAGATCACCTCCTTCCTCTCTGAGTGGGCAGACCTCTCCTCCTCCCTCCTGGCCTCAACCACTCAACTCCTCCTCCTTGGTGACTTCAACAGCCAACTGGATGTCTCCTGTCCCACAATGGGACTCTTTTGTGACCTTTGCGACTCTCTCTCTCTCTCTCTCTCTCTCTATTCTCCCCTCTGGCCCAACTGACTCTGCTGGGCACACTCTTGATGTTCTGATTTCCACAGACCTCCCTCTCTCTAACCCTCTCACCGCTCCTCTCTCCTGGAGTGACCACTTTCTCCTCTCCTCTCCTCTCCTCTCCTCTCCTCTCCTCTCCTCTCTCTCTCTCTCTCTCTCTCTACCCCTCAGTCCAAGCCCACCCCCAGACTGCCACCCACCTTCTCAGTCATTCGACCCATGAAGTGTGTGTCAGTTGAGGTGTTTGCTGCTTCTTTCTCTCCCCCTCCTGCACCTTCGGCTGACTCACACCCTGATACAGCCCTTTCCATGCTCCACTCTTCTATCTCAGACACTCTCGATGAACTTGCCCCTGTCATGAGGAACTGCATGAATCCTAAAATCAAATGCAACTCCGGGTATGACTCAGACCTTGTCATCCTCAAATGCAAGGGTAGGGTGGCTGAGGGCTGAGAGGAAATGGTTGGTATCTTGTACATCCTCTGACAAACTGGCCTGCCGCCTGCTCCGTAGGCAATACCGACTCTCGCTCTTCACTAAGAAGCAAGCTCACATCCAAGCTTGCGTCCCTGCAGTATCTAACAACTCAGCCAAACTCTTTAAAATCTGCAAGGAGCTGGCCAATCCAGCTGCCATCTCTACCTCTCCTCACCCTTCACAGGCCCTCTGTATGGCCATGGCTTCTCACTTCATATCTAAGACCCAGGACATTTGGTCCACCCTTTCCGCATCTCCTGCCTCTCCCTCCACTCTCTCCCCTTCCTCTGGGCCCCCTGTGGTTACCCCCCTCCCTTCACTGCCTTTCCTCTCTTTTCCCCTGATGAGGTTTCAAGACAAGTCCGATCTATGAAAACTTCTTCCAAACAGGTTCTCCCCTGTTTTTCCAAAACCATCAAGGACCACATTGACACCCTCACCCCAGCCCTGGCTGACTTCTGCAACCACTCTTTCAGCTCCTGGATGTTCACCTGCCCCCTGAAGCACTCTCTTGTGCACCCTCTTCTCAAAAAACCCACCCTCGGCTAACTACTGCCCAATCTCTATCACTCCCTTCCTGGGCAAACTCCTGGAAAAGCTGTCCATCTCCCAGCTAGACCTTCACACTGAATCTGTTGGTTGTCTCCATGACCATCAGTCTTCAGAGCAGCCAGAAGTACAGAAACTGCTCTTTTGAACATCCGTGAAGACCTGCTCTCTAACTTTGATTCTAATCTGCCCTACTCGATCTCTCTTCTGCCTTTGATACAGTCAACCATGCCATCCTGCTCAATCGGCTCCATGATAACCTGGGTATCACTGATCAGGCTCTGGCCTGGATGACTTCTTTCCTCTCTGATCGACCCTCCCTGGTCCTTCCTCTCCTCTATCTCTCTCTCCAGCTTTGATGTTCCCAGGGGTCTAACCTTTCCCCATGGTTGTTCAACCAATACATGGCACCTCTTACCCACTGCATTGCTGCTCTCTGCTCTAATTTCCAGTGCTATGCGGATGACACCCAGCTCGCCTTCAGGCTCCCCTCTGTCGCCTTTTCTCCCTCTCTCATCCCGGATTGTATGACTGCAATCCAGGATTGGTGCAACGCCAATGAGCTGTCTGAATGCAAGCAAGAATGAGATCCTCATCATTGGCACACCCGCACCCCTCTTTCCTGCCACTCTCTGGCCTACCTCCCTTATCCCTTCTCCTGCTCCCACCTTTGAGGCAAAGAACCTCTGGGGTATCTTTGACTCCTCTCTTTCCTTCTCTCCTCACATATCTGATGTCTCTGAGAAGTCAAACTATCAACTGCACCTCCTCAAAGGTATTCTTCCTCTCCTCTCCTTCCCCTAGAAGCTCAATGTAAGTACAGCTCTCGTTCTCTCTAGGCTTGACTACTGTAACAGCCTCCTTTTAAATCTTCCTGCCTCTACTCTCTGTCCTCTGCAACTCATCCAGAACAGGACTGGGAGGCTTGTCCTTGGCCTCAAGCCCAGGGATCGTATCAGTCCAGCACTGACATCTCTCCATTGGCTCCCAGTGACTGCAAGGATCAAGTTCAAGATCCTTTGCATTGTCCACAAGGCATACGGGGGCCTGGGACCAAAACTTCTCCAGCTTTCTCTTCTGAATTATCTTCCTACTCAAGCACTTCGCCCCTCCACCTACAACTCCTTGAGGGTCAGTGGCTTTTCCAAGCAACGAGTTGGGGCAGATCTCTTCCTTCGGCTGGCGCCTCCCACTCAAACAGCCTCCCTGCCTCTCTAAAACTTGAGCAGAACCATCTCCGGTTCTGGAAGCAGCTGTAGACTTTCCTCTTTGCTTCTGCCTTCTCTCTTCCACTACCCTGCTGATCTCCTGTTTGGTATTACAGTGGTTACCTGGCTACACTCTGTACCACAGACCCAGGCTCCTGCCCTCCCAGTTGCACACCTGCACTGCCCTCTGGCAACCCTGTACTTGGGGCTGTATCTGCAACCTTACAACCCCCCATACTTGCACTTATCTATCACCTGTCTTCTGCACTTAACCCTTGCACTGCCACCTGCTGGCTGCACTTCCTGTTTTTCAATGTTTGATCCTATATCTTGCACCTGCTCCTCCTTCCCTTCCCCTGGCACTTCTCCCCTTCCCTCTCCCTTGCACTTGCACGATCTCAATATCACTGGGCCTAGTAAGATCATTGTCTTTTCCCCTCTTGTTCCCCTCCTTCGCCTCGTCGCCCCTTGAAACACCTGTGTATAGGCGCGATATAAATAAAATATCATATCATACCCTGAGAAGAAAATCATTCTGAAGGGTTAACAATTTTGAAAGGTTTAGGGACCGGCAATTTTGAGATGTTAGGGAATACAAGACTAAATGAGATGCCCAGGATCACACATTGGTTAAGGGGCATAGCTGGGATTTGTGACCCCCCCTTTTTATCTGCATATTTCAAGTAACTTTGGGTCTCACCCTAAATTACTAGGGGAATCCAGACATGGACCCCTTGCTCACTATTCTTAGAGAGGCACAGCTACACCCTACTGATGAGGTTCAACCAGACCGAAACACGTGTCTGGGGTTGCTGTTGGTACTCTTGTTCAGAGGAGAATTGCCTAGCATTTCGGTGCTGGACTGCCCCATGGCAGGACAAAGACTAATATGTTTGGGATATTTCTTCTCTGTGAAAGATAGTGAGCTAAAGACTCTGGGTAAGACTCTTGTAACCAGGACTCATGTCTGGCAGAGAGTCTCCCAGGACCCCCCTTGTTATCTGCATATTTCAAGTAACTTTGGGTCTCACCTTAAGTTACTAGGGGAATACAGATGTGGACCCCTTGCTCACTATTCTTAGAGAGACACAGCTACACCCTACTGATGAGGTTCAACCAGACCGAAACACGTGTCTGGGGTTGCTGTTGGTACTCTTGTTCAGAGGAGAATTGCCTAGCATTTTGGTGCTGGACTGCCCCAGGGCAGGACAAAGACTGATATGTTTGGAATATTTCTTCTCTGTGAAAGATATTGAGCTAAAGACTCTGGGTAAGACTCTTGTAACCAGGACTCATGTCTGGCAGAGAGTCTCCCAGGACCCACCTTGTTATCTGAACGCTGCAATTTCAGCATTAGGTACTTAAGAAGAAAGATCAAGTAATGAGCTAAAAGATGCCACCAGCATGCAAGAAGGCAAACTTGACAGAAGACAGCAGAGTAATGTACGAGATATTAGATGCTATGACCAGGAATACTGTATTGTCTGCTGGCAAAGCCAAGATACACGCATGAATGATTTCTCTCCAAATCTGGATACTTCTTCACCTCTTGGACTAACAGTTTATGCTTATCGTTGGGGGATATTGCCTGGATTTTACAACACCCCATAAGAAGGGCCCAATTTCTATACCTTCACCAGACATGTTCGTTTTTATGCAACCCCTATCTGGTGCAGGGACATTGCTGACAATTGCACCTGTTGGGCTGAAAAACCAAGTATGTATGCAGGCAGGTTTATAAACTTCAGACATAGGAACGGCTCAGCCACCCTTACAGGAATGTGCTGTTCTAATCTTGCACATGAACACATATCTCTGCAATGAATGCTTATCACACTGAGCTAACTTCAGAACCATTGTGGCACTCAATTTACCAATATGCATTTAAAATTTGACTATTGCACATGATCAACATAATTCCCAAAGGAATGCTCCAGTAGTTGTGCCGTAAGGAACACACAAACTATGTATACCACAGTGAACACAAAACATTACCTGATGAATTGATCAAGGCAGAATGTATTTGTCAAAACAGACAGGCAATAGGTTTAGAGCCTCAGCAGCATGCCATAAAATATCGTGACATGTGCTATTTAAGTCTGTTGAAAGATGGAATCTAACTTCTTTAGATCAGGCAGCCTTTTGGGGCCCTTCTCCAGGGCGGGGGTCTGGGAATATTCACAGGAATAGAAACATCATTCTCATTTATGAATCTCTGCCCCTCTTCCCCCACCGCACCTTCACAATGCTCAACTTGGCATCTCTGATTTTCTCAGCCATCCTAGGCATGTACGACCCATTATCAAACCCCTTTAGTCTGTTCCTGTGTTTGGAATGCACAACCATTTTGAAATAGGTCCAGTTCTTGACCTCAAAGGATTTAGGGAAACCGAGGTCATTGTTCCTAATTTCCTCCAGGCACCCCAGCAGTGCTAAGCATAAACACCCCAGAATTCGTCCTTACATCCAATGGAGAGAGAGAGAGAGAGAGAGAGAGCGAGAGAGAGAGACAGAGACAGAGAGAGACAAAGAGAGTTTGCTGGGTCACTGGCGACCAAGAGATCGATAGTGAGAGGACAGTTCTTGATTATTGGACACCGAGCAACTGGCCACGCCCGAAGGAGAGGAGGCCTACATCAGGGGCCAGCTGAAAAAGAAAGAGAGAGTCCACAGGAAGCCAGGAAGATCATTTTAAGCCATGGTTAAGAAGGAAAGGCCTGAGCTGCTGCAAGACCTCATAAATCCGAGCCAGGTGTGAAAGACATCGGAGGCAATGCTGCAGTAAGTGTTTCCCAGAGCAGAGGTGTCAAAGGGAGAACGTGGGCCAGACCCACAGAGAGGGAGTGATGAATGAAGCCCATAGACTGAACTTAACCATCTATGGACCTAATGAAATACTGACACTTTTACCCACCGCCGAATCAGGGGTACATGGGAATGGGCGCTAATACCGCCAAGAAACAGAACGGTTTTGAAATACTGGCCAAAAACCCCATTAATGGGAAGTAAATCCACTGAATACACACAGCGCAGTTACCTCTACATAAAAGGTGGAGGTAAATGCTACAGGTGATGGAAATCAAGTCAAAGGTGCACCCAATCAACTCAGAAAGAGTACATAAGACCCTAACCTGACCCACACACACTTTCAAACACCATGCAGACTGTAATAACGTAGTTCCCCACACATGTAAGTTGTTTGTATATCTTTATTCTTCAGACCCGAACGCCATACATCCTCTCCTCCCAGCTCCTACCCTTCTCACCAACCGCCACCCGGAACCTTCCTCCCTCAACGTTCCACACATTGGAACCTTAGGAAAGAGCTTGCGGAAGCGCGAGCAATTACTACACATCTCCCCCCGTAAACCTCACAATGAATATTCATTAAATATGAACATAGATTAAGGAAATTGAAAAGTAATAACGAAACAGTAATATGCAGAAAAGACATATATATGGAATATTGATAATTATTAACATTTCAAGATTAATCATCTGCAAATTCTAAAACAAAATCCTTATACCTCGCTGGAATCTGCTTTATTCGGGTTGGGCGATTATTCACCTCGTTGGAGGATTCTGCTAAATTAGAATTCCCACACAGTCTCCTTCCTTGTGAAACCAAACCCGCATTATCTGACACCAGCACTGAAGGCTCCTCTACAACCCTTGTCTCCTCACCAGTCAAATCCAAAGCACCTTCTTCAGAATCACACTCAACATATCCATCCTCTCCTTTATCACCATGTCCCTCTTCTAATGGTGCAATATCATCACTTTCCGAGGCAGACCCCTCCATACCTCCATGCTCCACCCGAGTAGCCTGCACATGAACTGTCTCAGTCCTATCACTCTGTAGGGGAACCACACTCTCAGACGCACATTCTGGACCAATTCCAACTGTATCACCACCTCCCTCACAACACTGGTCCTTAGTATCCGCCATCTTTCCCTTAATCAGGACCACCCTCCTCAAACTCCACCTGGTACCATCTTGTAGTTTAACATATCCATGACCTACTTTGGTCACAACACATGGCTTCATAAATTTGGACAAACCTTTGGCTACAATTCTTGGATTTTTCACCACTACAAGATCACCAACCTTTACACGCAGGGGTTTCTTTTTGGCAAGCTGAGATTCCCTGAAACGGGATTGTTTAACACGCACCTTGTCAAGAACTTCCTGCATGTTTATGCAACTTTGTACACCACCCCCAAGAGCGGCCACCCGGAGTTTAGATCCTGGTTTTCTACCTCTCATTAATTCGAAAGGAGACACCCCGGTAAATGATGAAGGGGTAACCCTGTAAGCCTTTAGAGCTTCAGTCACGACACTGCACCACGGCAGACCATTCGCAAGTGCCAACTGAACCGCCCCTTTCACAAACCGGTTCATCCGTTCAACTAATCCATTGGCCTCAGGATTGTACAAAGCCACCCTATGGTGACGTATTCCTAGTTTTGAGAGGAACTCTTGCATGGCAACTGATACAAATTGGGGGCCATTATCGGTTACTACTCCAGCAGGAACCCCTTCCCTGTCAAACACTGCTGACAAGAAGTCAATCACCTTTTCAGTGGTGACAGAGGACAGGGCCGTGGCCTCCACCCACCTAGATGTATAGTCAACTAACACTACAAAATACTTGAAGCTTCCACCCAAAGTATCCATTGGACCCATAATGTCTATGGCCACCTTTGACCACACGTCTTGCGGCACTTCCACAGGCTGTACAGGTTGGGGCGACGTTGTCTTACTCTTATCACTGACTGAACAAGCCACACAATCCTTGACTACTTTCTCAACCTCCTCATCCATCTTGGGCCACCAATACCCTTCTCTTAGCCTTCTCTTCGTCATAGATCTACCGATGTGCCCTTCATGAGCCAACTCCACCAACTTGGCCTTAAGAGATTCAGGTGGTATTAACCTAGTACCCCTGGCAATGCCCCACGGACCCTCAGACAGCTCAGACCATACTTGTCCGAAAGACTTGTCCAATCCATCCATGCCAGCACCGGTAGTGAGAGCAGTCTTGATGTTGTTCAATACGGGGTCCATAGCACACTCTCTACCCCATTCTTGCTCATTGACAGCCGGAAACACCTTGGCCACCAATACACATTCATCACTCGTCACATCCTGTTTTGAATTTTCCACATATACATCTTGACGGGGAAAACGAGAGAGACCATCTGCGACCATATTTTTAGTGCCAGGTAAATACTCCACCTTAAAATTATATTCATTCATGTCTGCCATCCATCGCATCACTCTAGATGATGCCTGGAATAAACCCTTAGATGTCAAAACATGCACTAGGGGTTTATGATCGGTGCGTATGGTGTATTCTACTCCCCACAAAAATGTTCTAAAATGTTTGGATGCCCAGATAGCTGCCAAAGCCTCCCTCTCTATTACAGCATATCTACGTTCTGTCTCACTAAGAACCCTAGACGCAAAAGCAATGGGGCGGTACGATCCATCAAAACACTGTTCAAGAACCGCCCCTACACCATACTCACTAGCATCCACTGTCAAAACTGTCTTCCTAGATGGAGAAAATGAAGCTAACGATGGAGCCTGGTCCACTTGAGCCTTCAAGTCTTCAAATTCACGTTGGCACAACTCTGACCACTCAAAATGTACACCCTTTTTGAGCAATGCTCTCATGGCCACTGTCTTGTCTGAGTACGTGGGAATAAACCTACTATAATATTCAGCCAAACCCAAAAATGACCGTAATTGGTCTTTACTGGTGGGTGAAGATACCTCACATAACGCCTTCACTAATTCAGCCTTGGGATGTATCCCCTTGGCATCCAACGTGTGTCCCAAATAAGTCACACTTTCCACCCCTATCTTACACTTACTCAATTTGACCGTCAGACCACTCTTCTCTAGAATGCCCAAAACTCGTAGAATCCTTTCATTGTGTTCCTCACGTGATCTGCCCCACACCAAGATATCGTCCTGGAAATACTCCACACCATCCACTTCACAAAACAACTTTTGCATCACCCGCTGAAAAACAGCGGAGGCGGATGCCAATCCAAATGGCATACGCCGGAAACGGAAAGCTCCAAATGGCGTAATGAACGAAGTAAGAGGTCGTGATTCGATGTGTAAATCGACCTGGTGATAGGCAGATGACAAATCTAAGGTGGAAAAACAAGATGCCCCTCCCACAAGTGAAAGCATTTCATGTATATTTGGTAAGGGATGCCTGTCTATCCAGATGTTCGAATTTAAATCTCTTAGATCAACACACATTCTCATACCTCCATCGGATTTGCGTGCCAATACAACCGGGGCTAACCATTCTGAAGATTCTACCTCCTCTATTACTCCAGTTTCCATCAGCTTTTTAAGTTCTGCCTGGAGACTTTCACGTGCCATGATGGGTAGACGCCTAACTCTGTGTACAACGGGAACAGCACTCCTCTTGAGCACGATCTTGTGCGAAAACCCTCGCAATTTGCCCAGGGCGGAGGAGAAAACTGACGGAAATTTCTTTTGGAGAGTATCAGCTGTCAATGCACTTCCTTCACACAAACCGCCTTCCCTTCCCTTGCTCACACACAAAACAGGGACAGCTTTGCCAGGGCGAATCTCCATTTCCAGGGCAGCCTGCTCATCCCACCCAATAACCGGATCACCCTTATAAGCTACATACAGTTTTCCTCTGGTTTTCCGGCCATGAAATTCAATATCAACCCACTCATATCCCAATACTTTAATCGGAACACGGCCATAAGCACAAGGATTAATATCAGACGTCTTAAGACTAGACACCTCCTTATGGAACTTAGATTTATACATCTCAGGGGAAATCATAGTGTAAGGAGAACCCGTGTCAACCAACACACTGAGGGGAACTCCATTCACATTAAGGGTAGCCCACGCACTTTTTTTTGACGATCCCACACTCAACAGCGCACCTTCCTTTGGAAACACATCCACCTTAACATCAGGACTAACATAACCTACAACCGTTACGTTGCTATCGTCTTCATCAGGGTCCACCATCCGCACCACTTCCTTCTGTGGAATAGCCTTACACATGCGGGCAAAATGCCCTCTTCCCTTGCATTTCCTGCACACAACAGCAGAAGCAGGACATTCCCTAGCACCAGCAACATGGCCCCTCCAACCACATTTCTTGCAGAAATCTCTGCAATTTGGCGTTACTCTTTGATCCTTGTCCCTGGCGCGATTTTCTTCATTTTTGCGAGGCTGAACCATGTGCACAATGTCTGTCCTTTCCGTCACTTCCTTGACGCTCTTCCTTGACTCTTCTAGGGCACGAGCTATTTCTATTACTTTCTCCAACGGAGGATCCTTCTCTGTCCATAACCTCTCCCTAACTTTTGAGTCACTCGTCCTCATCATGATCTGGTCACGAATGTATTCTTCCGCTATGCCCGTGAACTTACACGTAGAAATGAGGGTGCGCAGTGCTGTCACATATGAATCAATGTTCTCGCCAAGACCTTGTGCCCTTGAAAAGAAATGATATCTCTCAAGCACAATGTTAGCTCTTTTGCCAAAACGTGTCTCAAGCTTTTTAAGAGCAGTCTCAAATGCCAAAATCACCGCCTGCCCTCCTTCTCCCTCTCCTTCACCTGACGACAAAGCTAAAACATCCTGGCCCGGAAGGTGCCTGAACACCCTCAAACCCTCCGTACCAAGGCAATTGAGTAGAGTCGCTTCCTTGTCATCATCAGACATCCTGGAACCACCTGACGCTCTCAGGTATACCTTGAAAGTGTCCACCCAAAGCTCCCATGCAATGGGGGGCTCCCCCGGATTGGGGAGGAAAGCTGGAGGAGGACGAGCATTGCTGTGCTGTATGCTCACTGGAATCGACATAGCCACTGACAGAGGTCAATGCTATACACAATTGAATTCTCTGTGCACTTCTGTGAATAACAATGTTCTTAAGTACCTTGTTCAACACGGCGGACTAGCAAGATGAATACTCCACCTTTGCACATGCACAATATTGTCACAGGCAGGCTCCAGTCACTTCCCTCCTCTATATTTTGCAGAAATAGAGGTGCAGTACCTTTAATGTCGGCACATAAGGAGTTAACTTTCCTCTCCTTGCAGTTCCAGTAATGTAGACACACCCACCAATAAACGGAAGCCTTCCGTCAACCTCCCATGTACTGGGCTTAGCTGAACAACAATACTTTCACGGGTAGGCTCCAGTCATTTCCCTCTATATTTTGTAGAAATAGAGGTGCAGTGCCTTTAATTTCGGCACACAAGGAGTTAACTTTCCTCTCCTTGCCGTTCCAGGAATGTAGACACACCCACCAATAAACAAGAAGCTTTCCGTCAACCTCCTATGTGGTGGGCGGAGCCGAACCACCGGGCATCCGTGTATACAATGCGTCTTCTCATCTACGAAGAGCGCCGGACTGCGCCCCCTCCCAGGGTCCTCCTCTCACCTGTGCCTTTCTCGAGCAACTTTGTGCACCTCACGGCACAGCCGCACCCTGCCGCAAGCCGCGCTCGACCTCTTCCGGGAGCGCGGCTCGGCAGGCTTTTCTGCTGACAGCGGCCGCTCAGCCGTGACACGGCTGTACTCCTTGCCGTGTGCCGCGCTCGACCTCCTCCGGGAGCGCGGCTCGGCCGGCTGCCGAAGGCAAGATCTCGCTGGACCAGCTGACTCTATTGACGCCGGGGCCCGCGCTCGACCACGTCCGGGAGCGCAGCCCAGAAATCAGCTGAGGTACCAGAGGATATGTACGGCTGGCAAGGCGCGTGGGTCGGGTCTGAAGATCCTCGTCGCCAGTGTAATAACGTAGTTCCCCACACATGTAAGTTGTTTGTATATCTTTATTCTTCAGACCCGAACGCCATACATCCTCTCCTCCCAGCTCCTACCCTTCTCACCAACCGCCACCCGGAACCTTCCTCCCTCAACGTTCCACACATTGGAACCTTAGGAAAGAGCTTGCGGAAGCGCGAGCAATTACTACACAGACCAGCTGTCGCAAAGCGGGACATGCAGCACATCCTGATCCACATTGAGCTACAGAGGCAGTAACAGCAGGACAGGGCACCTGTCGCAGAGAGCAAGAGGAGACACCATGCAAGGCGACTGCCCATTCCCCGAGTCAGGCCCCCACCCTGGGCATTGACTGATGCCCAGCTCGTCACCCTGTACCGGCTGAACAGTGAGACCATTACAGAGGTACAGTCCACGATCCACAGCAACATCCAAAGAAGCATCAATATCAGGACAGCCCTACCTCTGCGGCTAACGATTGTGTCGGTGCTACATTTCCCTGCCAGTGGCACCTTCCAGCACGCTGTGGGAATGCTGCATGGCATGTCCCAGCACACTTTTTCACTTGAGCTCAGGCAGGTGCTGGCGGCATTCCTGTGACATGCATTCTGACACATCTCCCTGCCCATCACCCTGGCACAAATAAATGCCACAAAGGCATGTTTCTACGCAGCAGCCCACATGCAAAACGTAATTGCTGCGCTTCACTGCACCCATGTGGTGTTGGTTTCTCCCCCAAGGATCATACGAAGCAATAGAAAGCGGTTCCACTACAAGAATGTGCAATTTACGTGCGTTGCTAACCTGACAATAACACACTGCTGCACCCACTTTCCTAGATCCAGGCCATGTTCCTGCGTAACAGCACCCTGCTTGCGTTCATGGAGAGCCATAGAATGCAACGGGCATGGATGCTGGGTGAGTGCAATCACACAATACAATCTCACAGTACCAGTTGAATGTTATGTGAGGGGGGTGGAACATTACTACTACTGATCAATGTATGCCCTGTCAATGACCCATGCATGCAGGACCTGCCCTCTCACACCGCACATGCCACCTACCTACCCACAGGACTAGGCCCAACAGTACTATGCAGTAGTATGACAGCAATGCATATTGTCCCAAAAAGTAACTCATGCAGAAACGGAAGACTACAGGAACCACAATGCATAGGGTGCACAGACCTACACAGCCATTGCAACACTACAAAATGAGAATGGAACACTGCCAGACACTAATCGCATATACACTACAAACCATGTATGTGAATACTACTTGACTGCACAGTACAGCACAGCCCAGGCCCAACACAGACAACACGCACATTTGGAAATCCTATCACAAGTCATGTCTGGCACAATCTGGCACAACCTGTTTGTGAGCTGTGTGCACGATGTATCTCAAAGTGACAATGCACATGTACTTCCGTAGTTTATCGCACATCATTGAATTACTGGGAATGAAAACCATGTAGTACAAATGCAACATAACTGCATCAAGAGAGTGTCCATCCACAAGACATGTAACATGCTATGCATCTTGAATTGAATGCACAGTAACTGACACCTGTGTCTGTTGCTCTTGCAGATGACTCTGGTTACCCCCAGCTCCCATGGCTTATGATACCTGTGTGCAATCTACGTATGCCACAGGAGGTGGCCTACAATGAGGCACACGTCAGGACCAGACTCTGCACTGAGCAGACCTTTGGTCTGCTGAAAGCATGTTTACAGTGCCTGGACCATACCGGAGGGGTCCTAATGTACAGACCAGAGAAGGCTGGCCAGATATTTGTTGCTTGTGCCATGCTACACAACATCTGCCTCAGGAGAAATATTACACTGCCCCCTGATCTGGACATGATATAATATGATATGGCATTTGTAACGCGCCTATACACAAGTGTTTCAAGGCACAACTGGGCAAGGAAGGGGGAACAGAGGGAAGACAGAGACAGCGATCTTATTAGGCCAATGCGATCGAGCAAGAGCAGGGAGTGGGCAGGGGAAAAGTACCAGGGGAAAGGGGAGGGGGGAAGTGCTATACATGGGATCAAAACAATAAAAAGACGTGTGGCCTGCAGGTGGGAGGTGCAAGGGTAAGTGCAGACAGCATGTGTCCAAAAGTGCAGGTGGGGGGACCGTAGGGCTACAGATACAGACCCAAGTGCAAGAGTTGCTGGGAGTCAGGGAGTCAGTGCGGGTTTGCAACTGGACTGGCAGGAACCGGGGCCCGGAATCAGAGGGTAGCCAGTGCAGTATCAGACACGAAATCAGCAGGGGAGAGGAAGAGAGAGAAGGCAGAAGCAAAGTGGAAGGACTTGGAGTGAATCGGTAATGGTTCTCTTCAAATTTCAGAGAGGCAGGGCGGCAGTTCCAGAGGGAGGTCCCACCCAAAGAAAGAGATCTGCCACCAACTCATTGCTTGGAGAAGCGACTGACCCTGAGTAGGAAGGTATTTGCTTAGAGAGAGTTGGAGGTATTGAGGACCCAGGCCCCAGAAGGCCTTGTGGACAATGCAGAGGGTCTTGAACTTAATCCTTGCAGCCACTGGGAGCCAATGCAGAGATTTCAGTGCTGGAGAGATATGATCCCTGGGCTTGAGGCCAAGGACAAGTCTCACAGTCCTGTTCTGGATTAGTTGCAGAGGGTGGAGAGTAGAAGCAGACAGATTTAGAAAGAGGCTGTTGCAGTAGTCCAGCTTAGAGAGAACCAGAGCTCTAGAGACAGTGGGCTTCTGCGGGAAGGAGAGGAAAGGAAGAATACCTCTTAGGAGGTGCAGTTGGTAGTTTGACTTCTTAGAGACATCAGGGATTTGAGGAGAAAAGGTGAGTGTGGAGTCGAAGATGACCCTGAGGTTCTTAGCCTCACAGGTGGGAGCAGGAAGAGGTCCAAGGGAGGCCGGCCAGAGAGTGACAGGAAAGGAGGGTGCAAGTGTGCCGATGACGAGAATCTCCATCTTACTGGTATTAAGGCATAGATCATTGGTGCAACACCACTCCTGGATAGCAGACAGACAGTCAGAGATGAGAGAATGAGAAGAGGTGGCAGAGGGGAATCTAAAACCGAGGTGAGTGTCATCCACATAGCACTGAAAGTTGGAGCAGAGAGCGGCAATTCGGTGGGGCTAGAGGTGCCAGGTAGTTGGTTGAACAACCAGGGAGAGAGGTGAGACCCGTGGGGAACACCACAGGTAGAGAGTACGATGGACCCAAGTTGGATCTGGGAGGGTCGATCAGAGAGGAACGTGGTCAGTCAGGCCAGGGCCTGATAGGTGATACCCAGGTTATTGAGCAGGATGGCATGGTTGACCGTATCAAAGTCAGAACAGACATCGAGTAAGATGAGTACAGAGGGGAGATTAGAATCAAGGTTAAAGAACAGGTTGTCACAGATGGTAAGGAGAGCAGTTTCTGTGCCTCTGGCTGCTCTGAAGCCAGACTGATGGTCATGGAAACATCCAACATGTTATGCCAGTAGACAATAAGGTACTGTCCGCACATAGAGTGTGAGGAAGCCAGGGACAGATGTCTGGTGATGCAGACAGATGAAACAGAAAATATTTTCTAGACACTACTTTTCACATGCATCACACTTTTGTATATATGCACATTTTGAATATATCACCTTCATACAAAACATGTTGTCCTGGCATTTCTTCTAGTGAACTTTTTTTTTCTTTACAACTGTGGTGAGCATCCATCCCCAACAGCTTTTCCCACTCTGTAATCCCCAAAAGCCCTTCCAAACCACCTCCCGCATGCACAGTGACCTATTGCCATGCATATACAAGTCATTTACGTGGCCTCTTGCTCTTACAAACCTGCTTGGGCAGTGTATGGGCCACATTGCGGAGGTAGCTGTACAATGGACTCGCAGGCAGTGACCCTTCCGTGGGATGACGGAGGTGGAAGGTTCTGAACCCTGGCCCTGGATGTTTTGCAGGGTGTGGAGCATCAGCCACCACCAACTCTCTGATGGTCAGACGGTTCGCCAGGCAGAGAGTAGGGGGTAGATCTCTCTCCTCTGCACGTGCCTCCCTCTGGAATGGTCTCCCTGCCCCTCTCAGTCTGGTTCCATGTGTTAAAATCATGGCAGAAATGGCAGTTTACACAAACAATCACTGCAGAAAGGCTCTGGTCTTGCTACCGCAATTCATGTAATGGATGTGGTGACACCCCTGTAACGCTCTGACCAATCATATCATTTAAGGGGAGGTGGGACAGCCCCACAACTCCCAGTCCTCTTAAATGGTATAATGGGAACACCTTTAACGATTTCATTTTAGAGACTACTTTTTGCTGCAAATGTATTACGAGATAAGGGGGTAAGGGAACCCTCTTTTTTGTTTAAGGGGGGGCCTGACTCGAGACGGTATGTCATATACAAGAGAGAAAAGAGGAGTCAGAAGCTACCCCTCTTTAAAGACACAGGTAAGGATTGCAGCAGAGTCCTCTGCTGCAATCCTTACCTGCGTCTTTAAACAGGGGTAGCTTCTGACTCCTCTTTTCTCTCTTGCAAATGTATTACTGCACACCCTCAAACTTGAGCCGAACCACCTGAAGTTCTGGAAGCAGCTCAATACCTTCTTCACTGCTTTCTCTCTCCCCTGCTGACCAACCTGTATGCTGCACAGATTGGCTGCCTGGCTACCCTCAGAGTCTCATGGTTACCAGGGCCCCCTTGACTAGTATCCCCTGCACTGCCTCCAGGCCTACTGTGCACTTAGGGGCTGTATCTGGAACCTTACAATCCCATGCCTCCTTGCACTTATCTAGAGCTGTATTATCCTGGCTACTATTCATAGCATTGCTGCCCTGATTGCACTTTCCCCCTTCCCTCCCCCTGGCACTTCCCCTCTCCCTCCCCCCCTGCACTTTGCGTCTCAGGCTTGCATGCTCTGAATGACACAAGGCGAAGCAAGATCGTTTGTTTTGTCCTCCCTCTGCCTTCCATCCCTTGTTTTGTTGCACCTAGAAACACTTGCGTACATGCATGCTATAAATGACTTCTTCTATCATATCATATCATATCATATCCTAGAAGTGGTAAAAGCCGACATGCCCTCCGTGTGCTCCCTCATCCTTTGGGCAACAGTTGTAATTGCAGCAGTCACCATGGGAAACTGTTGGCAGTCCAGTGACCTTTCTATTCTCCGTAAGGAGCCCTGCACACTGCTCAGTATTGCCTTCAGATGCTGCAGCTGCATCTCCCCCAGGCTTTTGATGGTGACCTGGCAGCGCTCCATGGCACCCAGTCTCGCCCAGATGGCATCCAGTGAATGCTGTTGCACAGCCTGTGGACTATGAAGAGGGCCAGGGCTGAAGCAGGTGGACCTGAAGCCGGAAGCCTGACGCTGTGCCTTCTCCTTCAGGTGCACTACTGCCTTCACTCCCTGTATCCGGCTCGCCCTGGTGATGGGAGTGGCTGTCTGCCTCAGGTGACGAGGTGGAGTAAGGGGGCTGATGGGTGGGAGAAGGTGTTGTGCCATGTGTGATTAACAGGAGGGATGCCCCTTCTGATAGGTCCTGGGGCCAAGAACTAATATAACACAAAGCTGGCCTAACACAGTAATTTACTTGCAATTTATGTATATGCGTTATTTGTGATCAGCTCTAAATGCAGAGTATGGAGAGGGCCAGGGCCAAAGCAGGTGAACATGAAGTCTGAAGCCTGTGTCTTCTCTATCAGGTACACTGCCTGTGTCTTCTCTATCAGGTATACTACTGCCATCACTCCTTGTATCCCTGTATCGGCTCGCCCTGGTGATGGGAAAGGCTATCTGCCTCCGGTGATGAAGATTATTACGAGGGCTAATGGGTCCGTGCAGGTATTGTACCATGTGTGATGCTGACCTCAAGGATCACCACAGTGGCCAGGTGTGGTGTGGCGTTTTCAGCTGCTGAGGGTGCTGCACCTGCAGCTACATGTGTAGGGCTGGTGGTGGGGCCACTGGGCACACTTGTGGGGACTGTGGCATCCTCACCACTTGGCATGGCTGTGCTCCGGGCCTGGTGCCTCACTCCTGCTTGTCACGTGGCTTGCCTATGCAGGGGTGGAGGTTGGTGTGCTTCTGGGGAGTTGATCAGCCTAAGTCAACTGTGAACCTGTTGGGTGGATAATGACATGTTGTCAGTCATCATGCATACTAGTACAGGGGCTAGCGAGACAATCATGCAACATGATGAATGGCCATTCTACACACATTTGGGGCAGGGTCATTTGCAGGCCGAGCCTGGCTCATACAAGGTGGGAGTAGCAGGGCTCAAGTCGAGGGTTCACGTGGGTGGACGGAACCAACAACTTTTTTCAGAGGGTGGACTCAGTCCCCCCCCCATCTAAACTGTGAAACAATAAAATTCTTCTTTGAATTTATGAATTAAAGCTGACCTCATGGATCGAACTCGGGGATCAAACCGCAGTCGTCAGGTTTGCAGGCCAGACACTTCACCATTGCACTATATAACATGATGAAAAATAACAAACAACTAAAGGTGAAATGTGCCATTTTGGTACTGCATGTTCCAGGGAAAACATTTGTATTGGTTCTTGGAGTTTAACACATGCACACCTTTTAACATTTTCAAAAACACTATTAGAAGAAAATATCGTCTCTTGGTTTTGTGTGTGTGTTGATATTGTGAAGGGCAAATGCCATTCATCCTGTGCAATTTGGGTGGTTATGCAAAACCAATTAAATGAAATATGTATATTTGACATTGATTTGCAAATTTCTGGCAACGTCACATTGGGTTTGTTGATGAGGCCCCCCACTTTTATTTTTAGGACTTGACCCCTGGGGAGTAGTGTATGCTTAGGGTGTAATTCACACATGCATGGCTCTTTGCCTGTTGGCATGCCACTGTACCTTCTTGATGTGGTGGCACAGGGGGATCACTTTGCAGCTTGGACTTTCACAGCACACATGGGTTATTCTCGTGGCTCTGTGCCTTCACATGCAAATTTCCTCTACGGTGCATGTGTATTTCAACAGTATCCCACCTTCCATTGCACATGCATATAGTCACAGTTCCTTTGTACAGATTGCAATTCCCCTGACCACTGGGCCCATCTATGCGGGGGCACACATGCAGTTGCACAGTGCATTCACATGGTAGAGGGAACTTGAACACTCACCAGCATCTCCTTGACTGCCTGCTCACACTTCAGCACTGCCACGGCCCTCTATTCCTTCCATGTGGAGAATGCTGTTGACATTTTCCCCCCCATAGGTCAGGACGAGTGGTTCAGCGGTCCCACCTCCTGTGGCAGAAGTCTCACGCCTGTGGTTGGCAATAAGACTGTGGAGCCTCTCCTTGAGATTGGGCCATCTTTTGCAGCAGTCCTTGATGTTCCATGGGACAATGCCCACTGCCACGACCTTCTCACAGATGCTGGCCCAGATCGCTGCCTTCATTTGGCCAGAGGTCCTCTGTTGTCTGGAGTCATAGATCTCATCTGCATGAGAAACCAACTCATCTGTTAGAACCTGCAGGTCCCCCTCAGTAAATGTATGCTTTCGCAGCCTCATCTATGCCACCTTGCCTTTCCGCTTTTCCTGTGGCATGTCCCACACGACTGTTGGCTTCGGATGCAGATTCAGTGTGGATCGGGGTTTGAAAGATGGCCACTGCCAGGTTTCCCGTTCCTGCGATGATGCTATTTCTGCCTGGTAGTAATTCCCCTTGCACATATTGGCCGTCATTCCGAGTATGGTGGTAGTCATGGCGCTATTTGTGCCACGACTGCCTCCCATACTGGTACCGACTCCGGTTTGGTTCAATGGGGACTTACCGGTCCATTCCGACCTTGGAGGGACCGATAAGTCCCCATTTACCAAACCATTCCCCATTCCCATTTGAGCCCCCATAGGGCTCAGTGGGAATGGGGATGGCGCAAATAACAGGCCGGCGTATGCCAAGCCCATTATTTGCGCCCAGGTCCCTTAACGGGTCCCGTCCTTAACACCTGGTAAAACCAGGTGTTAAGGAAGGGACCCGCTAAGGGACCTCGTAGTAGGGTGGGAAGGGATTACCGGCACCGGTCTCCTTACCGGTGCCCGGTATCACTTACCGCCCTACTCGGAATGAGGGCCATTGTATTGAGTTGGGTGGTGGTAATGGTAATTCTGCCGTTTCTGGGTGGAATTACAGCCCAAAAGTGATCTGCAGTGGTAATTCCACTGGACGATTTTACCATTGTGTGTGCACGCGCTCCCGTCAAATTGTAATGCAGCGCAATTGCACTGGACACCATGGAAGTAACAGTAAATCTATCCAGTGGAATTACCGCCGTCATCACCACCCAACTCGTAATGCGTCCCTATGTCTTCAGGTCAATTTATAAGACACCATAAAGGCAAAGTTCACCTTAAGATGTGGTAGACCTTAAGCAAGGTACGATACAGTAGTGTTCATAACTTATACTTGGATGAGTATTGAAATGCCAATAAAAAAGATGTTTAAAAAAAATGTGGTAGACCTTAGTGTTGGTAAAATCTGGTTAGCGAGTTTGGGAGGAATTGTTTTATCGAGATTTGAAAGCTTGGGAAGACTATGCCCATCATCCTTATTTCTCATCATGTTCGTGTTTTAACCATGAATAAAACACCCTAGCGGTGTTTCCACAAACCTGATTGTCGAATCTGCGGGCTATATATCTGGTGTGGCCCGCAGATTGAATATAGTCTGGGAAAATGCATAGCTCCATATCTCTGTCGCCGTTATAGCTCGCAAAGTAATTTCTTCAGCTGCCCCTTCCCTAATCTGCTCCTGTCGAATTGTGCACCTGCACCAGCGAGAGTTAGCTGTACGTGCGTACCTAACGTGGCCTTCATCCCTGCCCCCTCACAGAAGCGATCGGAAGGAAATCTTTCTTATCCAAACATCACACGGGGAAGAAACACTGCAACGAGCAGAAAGCAAAGCTCCATTAACAAAGGTAAATACACCTTACAAAATATTTAATCCCAACAGTGACCATTTACTAAATGTTACTGAAACACTTGCTTATATTTCTGTATAAATACACATTATATTTGATTTTAAAAATTCCAACTTTACCTCTGCCTGATTAAAACAACAAATAATTACTTTCCCCATTTGGATACTCCACCCCCTCTAATGCTAATTACCTCCCACTACCCTATAAACCAGAAACACGCATGGAATGGCAGCTTCTAGTTTCTACTCCAGCACTGTGTTTATGTTTACTACTAGAGAAATTTGGGATGAGGCAGTCCGTGAAGATTTCTGGGACCCATCCTAATTGCTGACCACTTTTATGATCTTTTGTGGTTATGCATTTTTTTGCTTTGCACATTGTTGTATAATAATTGATTTCTTGATGAATTGTTTGTAATGATATATAATTTGTATAGGTTTTTATCTTATACCTATTGATGGTTGGTATGAGTGGATTGATGTATGTTGTATGTATGAGGATAAATGGTTAGATGATTTATCAGTATGAATTCTATGAAATTGTTGTGGTCTTAAATATTTTTCCTGCTATGTAAAATTACTGCTCAAGTGCAGATTAAATCGTGATTGAACTCACACAATGAAAAATGTATCAGGTATAATACAATCCTAGATACTGTACTCTCAAATTGTACCCTCTAGATTCTTTTTCCGAAATCAACTGTTATGTTAATACCCTAACCTGGAGTGTTGGGTTCCCTGTGCCTTTCAGAAACATATGTTTACTACAATGACAAAGAACCTAAAATAGATGTTTGTCTTTACAACACTATATTTTGCACCCTCTAACCCTTTTCCATGTAAAAATTAATTTCTGCAGCATTTATGTGTCATTTGTAATTTTTTCTACTTTAATTAAATACTAAGGGTGTTCTAAAAGCTTTATAAACCTGCAGCTCGTGCCATACCGGGCATTATGGTCCCTCATACTGCGTCTCAGTCTTCAGGGCCCATAACGCCCAGTACGGCCCTCGCTAAATGTCTATAAAGCTATATTATAGCTCAGCTCAACTACTGAAATGCTCTTTAATTTGTCTTCCAAATAATGTCATTGCTAAAACTGACTCTCCATTTGATTGGAACATTATGACTACAGCTGTTTACAGAGGTCCCTTCATTGGGTTCACTTAAAAGACAGCCTCTCATTTAAAGGACTGCATTTGTTAAAGTAATATGTCACTGGAAATAAAATGGAATGTGTAATACATTCATTTGAGCATTATGGGCTGAGGTGGAACCTATGTCCAGAAATTAGTAGAGGGAGGATAGAAAGTGCTCTATGTGGGCGGTATGTGGTAGGGTAAAAACCCTCACAAAAAATAACCCATCACAGTGAGAGAGTCTCCACCTCTCCTTCCACCTCTCCCTTTCTCCTACAAAGATCTCAATAGTTACCTTTGTGACCAGTAGAACTACTCCACATGTCCTGTGTTTGTTACTCCTAAGCAGCTGAAAATTAATTAAACTCTCATAGATTAATAAGCACCCTGAGGCAATTTCCAAGCCAGTTTCAAAGTAAGTTTATGCCTCCCTTGCTCACTGTGCCATTCTTATATTGCTCCATTTAAGCACATTATCATTTTAGCTTCTACACGGCACCAAGAAAATAATAACATCACTTTCACACTCTCCCAATGAAATGACCCTGTCAATTTCCTCAATGCCATGGCAGAATACTCAGTGAAGCAAACTGTCATTCTAGTTTCTATCATGGACACAGAAAGTTGCTAGGCTAGTTCCCCACTAACGCAAGAAAATGTTCATGCCAGGTCCTTACTGCTGCAACTCCAAAAATGTTATATTATTTTCCGCAGTGTCATGTCAGTTTTATCCTATCAAAGCATGTTGTTATGCTAATTACTACATTGCCCATAAAGAACCTCTCCCCCAAAATTGCCACAGAGTTTTGAGTGCAATGCCAGTTGTATCCTAGCAAAGCACATTGTTATGCTGATTTCTCCATTGCCCTCAGATAATTTTATTTATTTATTTATTGTTTATATCTATACAGTGCGTATACACAGAAGAAGTGCTTCAAAGCGCTTCAAGGCGGAAGTGAACAAGGGAATACAGTTATCATGCTTAGGCCTTGAAGATTCTGAATGATCAAAAAAGAGAAAGACAACGAGAATACTAGGCCTGACGACATTTCTCCTAGTGCATGAAGTGTTATAGTTGCGTCTAAGCTTGGGAGGGGAGATGTGAAATGGGGAGAGTGGGTGGGGGGACAAGACAGACAATTAACTGGTCCTAGAACATTTAGGTAATGAATACGTACATAGAGAGGTGCGGGGCAGACGAGGGAGGGGGACAAAAAAGAGTCCGGTCCAGCAGGGCCCTGGGTTAAGTACGGAGAGGTTGCCCCTGTTAGAGATATTGGACCTCATTCCGAGTACGGCGCTAACCAATGGCGCTATTAACGCCTTGGTTGACGCCGTACCCGGACCGGCAGCGCCTTGGTGGATGGCGGAATCACCGCCCCATTCCAAGGTTGGTGGGGCGGTAATTCCCCATTCACCAAGGCTCTTCCCCATTCCCGAATGAGCCCCCATAGGGCTCAATGGGAATGGGGAAGATGCAAATAACGGTGACCGTTCATTACGGTCACCGTTATTGGCTTGGAGGCCCCTTTGCGCCCTCGACTTTAACACCTGCTCAAAGCAGGCGTTAAGGGCGAGGGCGCAGAGGGAACTCGGAGTATGGCGGTAAGGGATTACCGCCACCGGTCTCGTTACCGGTGGCCGCTATCCCTTACCGCCATACTCGGAATGAGGCCCATTGTCTGGAGGAGATATACCTAATCTTGTGGCATTTTGTTATTGTGATAAAATGGTGGTATATTTATCGTGGTAACGCATAGGTGTCTTCCCTATCTAGAGTGGTAATGCTCCCCTCAGAATATATCCTAATGCCTGTATTTCATCCCTGGGCCTCCCAAAATAAAAGTTACCAGACTTATTACACTTATATTTGACAGTGTCACTGTTTTATCTCAGAAACTTATCTATGATGCCGAGCTATGCTCTAGCAGCCAAATCACATTTCCATCATGAAAAGGTCATCAGATACACATGCAACACACACTTCTAACTTACTTGCTATGATCACCAAAATTCACTTTAGGTATTACCACCTGTGGTAAAATTCCTTACCACCGGCAGTATATTAGGCTCTTCCCTGTAACCTCACACCCTCTTTGTCAGTGAGCATATTTATGCACATAAACCTTACTGTCTTATTTTTTTAAACCGTTTTCTTTTTATATACACTGTTATTTGAATCTACTCAGAAAACATGTCATGCGGTATAAACCTGGGTACAAAAAGAGAACATCCCAATGATTGCATGTCACAGTTTACATTCATTAATGAATACCTTCTGTTTTCTATCTTGTTACCGACTTTGAAGTTCGATACACTCTGCAGTAGACGTAGTCTGAGATAGAAAATGAAAGAACAAAACGACAGCAAAACAAACCTTTTTTTTCGGAATTTTCAAATTATGTTAAGTTTTTAATCAAAGAACATTACACATGAAAGAAACCTGCCAGCCCAGACTAACTATGAAAATGCATCCATTCAGTCGTTCACCTCACTTGTGACTAGCTCATATTCACCTTGGAGGCTGATGAGATTCCTGCCCTATTATGTCTGGAGAACCCCTCTTTGTTGGCTTCGCAGCAAACAGAAGTATTGCGACCTCCGCACACCCAGGCAGCCCACAAGAAGGACACAACTTGTATGCCAGGATCTCTGCTCCCCAGTCTACCGCCTGCCTCCTTGAACTCAGCCTGCCGTCTGCCAAGAAGTTTCTGAATCACTGCTTTGCCAGTCCTCTACACACCCTCTCTCTCTTACTTTTAAAGTCTATCCCGGTCACTCAACAGGACCTGCCTCTCTTCCTGATGTGCTCACATCACCCGAGCTGCACAGTACTTTTCGAACACGCCCACTAAACTTTAAATGTATCATCTCACTTTCTGCTTCCTGCAAAAACAATGGCCTTTTAGCGGTTTATAGTGATAATTTCGAAAACAATAATGTCGAAAGTCATTATTTCGAAAAAAAAATGTAGAAAAAAAAGTTGCATTTTTTTTTCAATACGTTTTTTTTTCAAAATGGGGGGTGGTTCCAGAGGCAAGTGCAAAAGACTGGCGGGGGAGCCTGGGACCTGTTAGGCTCTCGGGGTGAACCAGGCAACCAGTCAGCAAAAACTGAACAGAGTTAGGGTGGGGGGGAGAGAAAGAAAAGGAGGTTAGCAAGGGAGAGGGAGAGAGAAGATGAAGAGAAAAGGATGGTCTTGAGGGGTTTGCAGAACTAAAGGTGTTCTGGCTCAAGACAGAGAGAGGCAGGGAGGCTGTTCCAGAGGGAGGCACCTGCAGAGGATAAAGATCTATCCCCAAATCTCTGCTTGTGGAAGCGGCTCACCCACAGAGAATTGGAGGAGCATGAGCGGAGGGCTATACTTCTCCCAGATATATGCCCAATGCTATTTCTACATTACTTTCAGAAACGTGTCCTGTTAGTTTCAAATTGACACCATAAAGGTGCCTATTTCTGTTTTGTATGCCCCCAGAAAAAGGGCCTATCTATGTTTCAAATTACCCAGCTATATTATCCCATGCGAATTTCACATTGCTGACCCAGAATTGCCCTCTCTCACCACAATAACATAGCAGGTGGTGCCATCACCATTCCTCCATTCCTACACAAAAACTACACAGCCTACATGGTATGGATTAAACTGAGACTCATATACCTCTCAGTACATGTCATGTTGTGTGCACTCTCACAGCTGCAGATATCATCATCATCATGCATACACACACAATGATGCACATGTACATTGTATACACACACAGGCACACATACTTGTAGTTATCTTGTTCTGTGGAAAATCTGTGTCTATTTTCATGGGCCCTCACTTTTCCTGTGGCCTCCCAAAGAGGAAAGGAAGCTTATAGAGAGGTGTCAATGCCCACTCCCCCTTGCCCCTTCTCCTAATTGATCCTCCACATAGTTTCAGGTGAGCTGACCTCAGTGCCGGAGTATGTGCACTAGCACTGAAGTTGATCTTCCCACTGAGGCCTCTTATTGCTGGTAGGCATGTGCCACCCTACCTTCCTTTTTCTTCTTTCTCACAGATTTTATCCATCAGCAGTGATTATTGGATACCGAGGCTTGAGTCTCATTACTCCATCCTCTCGGGTTGAGTGTGTAGTTGTGGGTTGGATTTCTTCATTGTCTGCGTGGACTTGTCACTGCAAGGCTGGTTTCACAGTGTCTTCACTGCGATGGGCTGCGGGTAGAGTTTGAAAGGGTATGCAGCGGTGGCAGTGAGTCGCCTGATCAGAGGAGTTCACGTTGTGATCCAGTGCTAGGCAGATGTTCTTTCTCAGCTTCGCTAGATGTCCCTCCAACATTTCAATGTCCCATTATCTGTGAGGTCAGCTGTTCTTGTGAAGATTGAAGCTCCAGCCACTATCTGCAGGGCATTGTTCTGGAATATCTGAAGAATCTGTTCACGGGGAGAGGAAATTACTGACGGGTCCATTGGTCAGTACTCAACCCCCGAGAGCTTGTAATACTAGATAGCTGCACCATGTGAGGACAGGGTGCAGGATTCACATACTCCAGCACATCTCAAAAATCAGGACTCAATAAGTTGGCAAAGGGAAGTCTGTTTAATGATACGTACATCAGCATATGGAAATCAGCAGCATTGCGAACACCTGTCTTGCTCCGACTTCTTCGAACTTCAGTCGAACAGCCGTTTTTATAGGCTAAACTCGTCATCATTGACGTCTAATTCTACAAAAATCATCACGCAATATAATTGGTTGTGAAAGGTAACTTAAGTATAGGTGTTATATCTGTATATGACAATAGAGCATGCAGATTGGTTAAATCTTATCTGGCGGGCATCTACGCCCATCCCTTTACATCACGCGTGATGAACGTCACTATAAGTACGACTTCCTATTGGTTATGATATCTATAGGACTCCAGATAACTTGGTCCATTGTGATTGGGCAGGTTACACCCCTAAACATAAATCTCCACTTTAATTAGCAGCATGCAGAATGGACACCCAGGTGCCTAGTGTCCCAGGATTCACCCTGCCTCCCTTCCATCAATCAGTGGTTCTATGGCGCTGTGTCAATTAGTTGGCTGAGGAAGGCCTTGAAACTGTAGTCTCTTATCAGGAAAAGATATGGCACCCCTCAGATCTGGGTGACATCAGACGGTGGTACATCTTCACGCCTGGCTGGTCACGTGTTGGTTCACCGTGAATCTGCTTCAGTTTCCAGCTTTTCGTATATTTAATTCTCCATGTAGCTCCACCACCTGCCTGGGCCTCCTCATCATGACCTTCTAGGGGCAGGCTGGTATGCTCTGAAGTTTCGGCTCTCTACTGCTGAAGCTCGCCTCCCCTCTTGGGTTGACCTCGATTTCCCAGGCCTGAGCCATCCTTTGTTAAGTTTCAATTCCACTCTTTTCCCCTGGCTTGGGCTTGGATATGAAACCCGACCAGTTAGGCCTTGGCCACCTGGGCGTACTTCTGCTTTTACAAAATGGAGTCGCACATGTACATTGTGCCTTATTGAGGTAGATATATGGTTGGCGCTTGCCGCTCTATCTTCTACTAAGCATTGCAAGCCGTGTCGATTTCTTAGCTTCTTGCGTTTCAAGCCTATTTACACACATTAGCTGGTTCGAATCTTTCATCTTTGTTCTTTCACTATGACGTTTCTTACGTTTTAACATTGTGTTGTCCTTCGTGTCTGTTGCACCTGTTTACGTGGAACACGCGTTCGCGTGTTGCCCTTTCTCATGCGTTAGTCTGTCCAGGCCCTCTTCTCATCATCGTTTGCCTTCCATCAGGGCTCTTTGTATCTCCTAATGGACAGTCTGTAAATACTCATTGTTTCGTGTCAGCGGCTGGTATGGTTGTCTGATTGGGTACCGTGCTGCCCAGGGCTGTCTGCTTATTGGCATCTCAACAGGTACTGATCTTATAATGCACACAGGGCAGAGGCCTAATGCGGCTCTCTGTTGGTTCAGTTGCTCCTCATACGTCACATACCTTGGCGAGTATTGTACTGGCAACTCGCAATGGGGGGCAGGGGTGCAGGCCATATCCTCTACACTCCCCCCTCTGGTCGGTTCATCAACCACGTCTGCTTCCTCCTTTATATTTAGTTTCTTTGTTTCTTCAATGTCTTGTTCATCGTCTTCTGGGTTTACACAAGATGGCGTGAATGTATGCAATTTGGGTGTCCATATCTTTATCACCCCTTTCAAACTTCCTGCTGTTTTCACATGCTCATCTTTGTTCCAGGTCATCAGCTGGCATTGTCCATTTGCACTGCAATAAATCCATTTTCCTTCATACCTTCTTCGTTTCTTGGGATAAGTGAATTTTGTTCCCTCTGGTGCAAATTCACTGGCCTTCACGAAGTCCTTTATCTTTTCGTCTGTCAGGTCTCTGGGCTTCCAACCTGGCTCGATATCGACCATCATTTTCATCCCTATGGCTTTCTTCGCAGTTTTCTGGCACTGTGTAATGATTATCTTGATAACACAGAATCCTAGCAATACCATTGCTAGTAGAGCTCCCAGAAACTTGAATATATCTGCCATCCATTGTGGCACCCACGAGAATAGGTCTCCAAACAGCTGTCATCGTCCATTTCATCACTTTCATCGATCATCTGGTTTTTCAGGCTTGTTAACATGCTTATGGCCTCTGTTAGAGTTCCGTTTTATTCATCGTGTGATGGTACAAATGTGCAACACGATTCTCCGATTTTTGCACAAACACCTCCATCCATTGCTGTGATCATGTCAAGCACATATCTGTTCTGGAGGGTCATCAGTCTGATTGCTCTCAGTTCTTCTTTGATCGCGTTGAATCCTTTCATAGTGGTTTTGATGGTCTGCAATAACTCCCATCTGGTTATCTACAACCATTTAGCATTCACTCCAACTTGGATGTGGGGCAAGAGTAGTGTTGTGAATACTGTTGAGGTGCGGCTGAACAGCCTGTGTTCGTAGGGGATTGCATGGAATGCCTCTTCTGATTTGGAAGAAAAGTAATTTTCCCTCTTCATCCTGGATACTAGTTCCACAGATCTCCTTCTTCTTAGATGAGCATCTGCTTTTGGGAAACTGTCCAAATTCAGTTCATTTTTTGGAATCACCAGTGCCGGAACGTGGACGTTCACCAGTGTGCATATGCCTCCCCAGTTCCTTGGTAGCTTGCTCCACATGCCCAGTAATGGTCCATCAGGACTGCATCAGGACTGCAGTTCCTTGCAACATCCCTGGGGCTTCATATATTCGTCCGCAGTTTTGATTCTCCCCCATTTTCCTCATGCCATTACTTCTGAAGCACAGTTTCGGGTTTTCCAGTGGTACTATTTGCAGGGGTCCTCCTATGTCTTCGACCCATGTTAACAGTTTTACCAATTTTGACCATAATGGTTTGCATAGTCTTTGTGAATTGCCTCTTGACAGGCTCCAAGGACCAGCCAGGCTCGGCAGATCACGACCCCTTCTTCCCATCCGTTTGGGGACACTACTGAACCCAAGATCTGCATTTGGCCTCGGTTCTTCCAGATTTGAGCTTCTTCAGCTGTTTTCCCTTGGACATTCAGTCTCGGGTTTATTCCCCATCTTATTCCTGATCCTTTGACGTCAGGGTTCTCATATCTAATCACATGATTCTTGGTGTGCTCCCTGTTTCTTGTTTTGATGTCCTGAACAAAACCGTCTTCATCAGGGAAATCCTTTTCGTTGGCCCATATCAGGGAGGCGTCTCTCCCCATAAACTGCCCTCTGGTGTTGCACATTGCTACGTGTGACATGCAGTGTGCAGTGGGGACATCAACTTCTATCGCCACAAAGATTTTGGACTTGCCCATGCTGTATGGCAGGAGTGCACAGACGACACATTCCCCTTCTGATTGCCTCCTTCCAACTTCCTTAATGTGTTGGTACCAAATGTTGTTTCCTAGATGGGCTGCACTGTCCAAATAATCGTTCAGTTCCTTGTCTGTTTCTTATGGGTTTCTCTTGATTCTTAATGTTTTTCTGTAATTGGCTATCACTATGTCTCTGAATGCGTCTGTACTGCTCTTCCGTTCGGTTAGGCTCTCGGGTACTATCCTTGGTGGGGCAGGTTTCATCTCCTGCCCTGCAGTAATAGGGGGATGTTTTGCATTTCTTTTCCTTCCCTCATGCATTCTTTTGTACACCTCCTCCCACCACCATTGGCTCGTCATCTTCCCAACGCGTGGCGGCATTGTAGGCCTGATGCTTATTTCTGGCGTTGGAGCAGGAGTGCTTGTTATTACAGTTTCTGTGGTTTTCTTGCTCAGCTCCTCATGTAGCTTCTTTGCTCTAAGTATGAGCGGGAACACATACTCAACCAATACATGTGTTTTCTCAGTAAGTTCTTTCGTGGCTTCTTCCGGTTCTTTGCGGGACTACTTTCATGCTCCCTCTGCTTGGGTTCTCACCTGGCTCCTCTTGTTTACTTCCACTATTTTCTGGAGCCGGTCGTTCCTTAGGCAGTTTTTCTTTTACTGTGTATTTGGTCAGAGGTTCCGTAGCCATTGACACTTGCCCTTGTTCGTGTGCACTCAGTGTATGGGTGCGTGCCGTGGACAGTGCTATGTTATCATTCATTCCGAGCTGACCCTGTCTCCAGCTTTTCTCATCATTTATAACGTCAACCGTGTAGCTGTCACTATTTATTACATTCAGTTTCAGTTTGTTTGCTTTGCCACCAGCTTTTCTAGGAACAGGGATGACGATATATGGTCTGGGTGCTTTTGTGGGACCCAGATATTCGTTATTTGGTGGATGCACAGACAATTGGATACTCCGTGCACCAATATAAAATGCAGTTCTGATAGTTAGAGACAAAAACACAATAATAATCACTATGCATATACATATAACGACTTTAAACGATAGCTTGAAGCATCTCCTTCCAGGGAAGCGGGGGCGCCCCTCCGCGGGTGGCAACACTAGGTTACTGTTCTGGGCCCCCATGCCGATCAAGTCCATAGTCAATAGTTTATTTCCTTTCTTAGTTTGATCTCGTTGCTCAAAAGGTTCAGCAAATGCTAAAGTGATGAGTATTATTCAAATGTCCCCTTTATGGGTGTAACCAGTAGTCTCGAGATATACGGCACATCACCGTTTGGCTAGTCTTTATCATACCATTTTCATTTTGCATTTCTATAATAAACACAGTCCCAGGGCACTCCTCCAATTCACCTCGGCCCTGAGTACATGCAGGAATCTGTTCGCAATTACACCATGAAGAGATGGATTCGCTACAAATCACGCAAAAATAAAATGTTGAAAAAATCAAAATAAAAATACAAATAAAAGTGAACATATGAGAAGGTAGGAAAAAATAAGAAAGATGTTGAAAATGGAAAACACGATGGTGAAATTCTTATGTCTGTTCCTTCCAATTGGTCGTTCGTTGACACATTGAAGAATAGTGTCTCTCTCCTCCATCTGCTTCACGGCAGAAAGATGATGAAAAATAGAAGAAAAATACAGGAAATAAAAATAAAAATAAAATACGAACACGATGTGGTTATCCTTGTTTCCGCTCTTCTCAATCTGTCCTATGTTAGCAGAATGGAGAACTTTGTCCTTGTTTTCTTACTCTGTCCTCAGCGGAAGGATGATGAAGAGTTTTATCGTGGATCTCCCCCCTCTAAGGCTCTCCTCAGCAATGGATGTCCATAATTGCTTCTCAGCTGCGAGAAGATAGCTCTCAGGAGCCTGTTGAGTTGTGTGTTCTTTGCTGGGTCGCTGAGGAAGGTGGGCACATCGTCACTGGTGGGTCTACCCACTAGTTCTGGAAAGTTCTCAATGAGGTGGAAGAAGACTCAGAATGCGTATCTGCTGTCTCCTGGTGTCAACGACATTAGCTCTTACTTTCTGGCCTCTAGATCACAGGCCCCTTTTTTTCCCCCATGAACAGTCTTTGTACTTCCCTCGATCTGTCCCTCAGCGAACAGTCTAACAGGCATCTCCTTAGGAACTCTCGCTGGAAGTTGGACAGTTCCACTTGGAGCATAATCCCGTGGAGAAGAGTCTTCATGTGTAGGAAATTGACTGGATCTCTGAGGAAACTGACAACATCAACATCAGCAGGCCTTCCACCATTTCTGGATAGTCTGTGACTAGTCTAATCAGGACATTGTGGGCTAGCTGCATGTCTGCAGGGGACAGGGACATTTGCTTTGTTTTGCTGGGTCCCGATCACAAGTCTTTCTTTTGTCGTGAGCAGTTTTTGCACTTTCCTGCTGCGTGGATTGCTACCACGTGGTTCAGTTTACACCACACTTGGTTCAAAAGGTCATTGTTTCGGGGATCTCTGCTGAAAGTCAGTGTATCTGTGGTTCTCCGACAAGTCCTGGGAACTCCTCTATGATTTGGAAGAATAATGTGTACGTTATTTCATCAATGATCACTTGGGGTGGGAGCATTAGTCTCTTGTTCACTGTGCTCGGGCAACTCGGCGAAGACCTTTGTGATGACAGTCAGTAGTTGCCTGATTACCTTCTTATTTTCTGGATCTTGAATGTATTCTGTGACACTTGTTCCTCTCCCTATGAGTGACGGATATGTTAGGAGCACGAGCTGAAAGTAGGTGAGTACACCCCACTTGAGACTTCTGCCGGGATGTACCATAAGTTCTGTGCACAAAGTCTTGGTACTGGAAGCTTTAGGATAACGTTTTTTGGTTTTCAGAAATGTCTTATTTTACTACTTATCAGAGTCTTAGAGTTCATGTTCAATGCTTTGTGTGGTTCGACGTGCTCGAGTTACCAGTGTCACTGCAGTTCCGGAATATATGATTCTCCTTTTTACTCTGCACTTTTGGCTGTACAGAGTGTTCGTTTGCTTGGTTTTGTCTCTTTTTGTGCATAAAGGAAAAGTTCCTCGCCCTAGATCTTGTCTGCACGTGCTGAGGTCCTTCCCTGTTGTCTGTAGATTCCTCGGAGGTGGAAGCAGTAGGAGTGCTCTCTCCTATAAATGGTTTGATGTCGTTAGGAAGATCCAGGCTCTTCTGCCCTCGAGTTTGACAGCGGATGGGGTGCAGTCCTCTACAATTAAAGGGCCATTAAACCTTGGCTCGTCCCATTTTTTCCTTGTGAAATTCCTTACGAGGACGCCGTCACCAGGGAAGACAAGGGGCGCACAAAGGCTGTGAGCTGCGCCTGCATCAGCACTGTCTGTTGTGGTTTGTGCTGTGCTGTTCCCTTTACGCCGTCGCTGCAGCTGGCCTGAAATGACAGTGGCCCTGGATGTGAGACAGTCAAGGTAATCCTTCATCTCTGCTCCCAGAACCTCCCTAGCAGGCTGGCATCATATCTAGCCCTGTCTCGGGGGTTAAGAGGGGTCCTCATCCTTCTACCAGTAACAATTTTGTGCGGCGTAAGAGGATGGTCGGAGCCTGGTTGGTTCTGAAGAGCATATAATGCCAATGGTAGACAGTGCAGCCATCCCTTCTTTAATGTGAGCTTCAGCTTGGCTATTCTCTCTTTTAACATGCCGTTGAGCCGCTCACATATCACATTTCCCTCTGGGTGATACGCTGACGAGAACTTGTGCTTTATACCAAGCAACAAGCTAATCTGCTCAAACACTGTGTTTACAAAATGAAATGGGACCCATTATCTGATCTCATTACCTCGCACACCCCCCACCTAGGGAACACTTCCCTCACCAGAAATGTTGTGGCACAGGCTGCATCGGGGTGTGTACAGGGACCTGCTTCTATCCATCTTGAGAACGGACACACCACCACAATTAAATACCTGTACCCATTACACACCTGAATCATATCAACATAATCGATATGTAGGTGCTGGAACAGTCCATTAGGTCTGGGAATGATTCCTCTCACTACTTTTAATGTGTGACCAGAGGTGAATTGCTGACAAATTATGCAGTTGACCATAAAAAATGCAACATGCTCTGCTAAATTCGGCGTGAACCAGTCTTCTGCGAGCGTTGCAGCAAGATTTTCTTTTGACATGCGTAAAGGGTAGTGGAGCTGTTCTAATGCTACCTTTTGAAGGGTGACAGGCATTACAGGTTTACCAGTGCTGTCTTGCCTCCACAATCCGTCAGAGGGGTTTAAAGAACACCCTCGATGCTTCCATAAATTCTTCTCCTCCTGAGGTGCCTCCCCTTGGAGCTCCATTAGCTGGGTCTGCCCCATATTGCTATAGGCTTCTGGTGTGGCTTGCGCTACCATCATTCGTTCAAGGGTACGTGCCACCTCCATGTCCATGATTGTTTCATTCTTGGATGCCATGCGCTTGGCTTCCGTGTCCACTTCATGGTTTCCACGTGACAAGAAATCTGTCCCCTTGGTGTGAGCGGCACATTTCACGACCGCTATGCACACTGGGAGCTGTAGTGCTTTTATCAGCCTATCCAGTAAGGCTGCATGTTGCACTGGCGTGCCGTCTGCTTGGAGGTAACCCCTCCTATTCCATCGTGCTAAGCCTGCATGCACAGTGGAAGTCACATAAGCTGAATCACTGTACACCGTCACTTCCTGATCTGCATGATTTTCAACGGCAAGTATCAGTGCCACCAGTTCTGCAGCTTGGGCTGAATAGTGAGAGGGTATTAGCGCACTGACGAGTACCTGAAACTCTCCATTCGCCAGGTGTTTCACCACGGCTACGCCTGTATACCTTTGTCCGTCTTCTTGGTTGATTCTAGAAGACCCGTCAATGAAGACGACCTCCCCACTTGGCAGGGGGTTTTCCTTTACCCTTGGGATTTCATCATAGAATTCTTCATAGTTTGCACAGTCATGGACCGGTTCACCCTCGGTTGCTGGTTCTATTATGAACGTTGCAGGGTTCACCGTTTTACATCAAACTATTTTGATCGATGGATTAAAGATGATCACCTCATAGGTGGATGCTCTCTGTGATGTCAATGTGCCTTTTGGCTTCTCCAATATGGCGAACAGTGAGTGCTCGACATACAATGCCATGGATCACCCCATCATAATGGAAGACGCCTTCCCGATGGCAAACGCGGCGGTGGCCAGATTTTGTTTGCATGGGAAGTGGCCCCTCATAACCGGGTCCAGACTCCCACTGTAATACGCTAGAGGTTTGCACCCCAGTGATGTCCGTTGAGCAAGTACTGCCGTCATAAAATTGCCATTGGTATGTGAGAACAGATAGAATTCTTCTGCATAATTAGGGATCTCGAGAACTGGGGCCTTACAAATTGCCCCCATTGAGTTCTGAAAAACCCTTTTCCATTGCCTTAGTCCACTCGATTTCTCTCTTTGTCGCTTGGGCCTTCTTCAGGGCCTGAAGCAAGGGCTTGGTGTACAAGCTGTAGTCAAAGACCCAAGCTCGGACATAATTGCACAGGCCTAAAAAGCTTTGCATTTGCTTGATCGTGCGTGGCTTGGCCGTGTTCATGATAGCTTCAGCCCTTTCTGGGGTTATCTTTTTCCCTTCGTGAGAGATTAGTTGCCCTATGTACAGCACTTCCTGCTGACAGTATTGCAACGTTTCCTTGTCAACTTTGTACCCCTTCTCAGCTAATATCTTTAGTAGCTGGACAGATCACTCCTGCATTGCTCCTCAGTGGTGCTGCAGATCAGAATGTCATCTACATACTGCAAAACAACACTGTCTACCGCAATATTACTTAGGTCCATTTGCAGGACTCTGTTAAAAATGGATGGGGACTCACAATACCCCTGTGGCAGCCTCGTGCTTTTCAGGCGCATTTGCCTGAACGTAAACGATGTCAAGTCTTGCGAGTCACAGTGCAACGGAATTGAGAAAAATGCATTTTTCAAATCGATCACCGTGAAATATTTTGCCTCAGTGGGTATGTTACACAAAATTGTAGACAGGTTAGGGACTAGAGGGAACTCGGTTTCGACAATGTCGTTTAATGCCCTTAAATCCTGGATTAAACACCAAGACCCGCCCTTCGATTTCTTGACGGGATAGATCACTGTGTTACAGGGTGATTCTGACGTCACTAGGATGCCCTGTTCCATCATGGCGGAAATTGTCTTCGCGATCCCCTCATCCGCTTCTCTGGACATGGGATATTGTCGCGCTCTTGGTAGGATTGCTCCTGGCTTTAGTTTGATTTTCACCTCTCCCGCCCCCTTCAGGAGTCCTGCGTCATAAGGCCCTGTTGTCCATACTGCGACAGGCACCAGGGCCATGTCCTCCTCGAAGTATTCTGGACGTACCATCGCCAACATCATTCTCTGTGGCACTTCTCGTTTGATCATTTTGACCAAGAATATGAGACTTACTTCCACTCTTGTCTCTTCTAAGTCAGAGTGTTCTTTGAACAGATCGTCCTCCGTGACATCAGTCACTCGATACCCTTCTTCAATGGCGATAATAGCGCACCATTGCCTTCCTTCGTCATCATATCCTTCTACCAGGACCATCTTCCCCTTTACTGCAGCAGATTGTATTTCCAAGGGAAATATTTGTCCCTCTTCCTCAAGCATGGGTATTCTTGGTCTAAATAGAAATTTGTCAGGGGTTCTCATAGGTTTGTCTGTGAGGCCTGGCAATCCCGCCATAAGCACTCGTACGCCATATGCGAAAACTTCTGGCTTCAGCGGTATAGCTCTCATGGCTGCACGTCCAGAGTATGCTCTGATCATTTCGCACACATTAGAATAGTGCATTCCTGGCGTGGAGCACACTATACCATCCTCAGTAAACGAGATTGTCATATTCAACTTTGTCATCAAATCTCGTCCCATGATGTTTACTGGGGACTGACGTGAGTACAAAAAGGGCACATTCATTTCACGCTCTCCCACTGAGACTGGGAGTGTGTCTGTAAAGGGAACTCTGCTATGAGCTCCAGTGAAACTCTGAGTATCTATAGCCTCGCCGGACAAGGAAAACTTGCCTTCTCGTATGCACGAACGTGTTGCACCCGTGTCAACTACGAAGGAATATTCTTTACCCCCTATGGTGACATTTACCCTGGGTTCCCTATTAGGGTCTGGTGTCACCCATAGGATAGAGCACATCAGAGTTTCCTGTGAGCTGTCCTATTTTATGTATAGGTTTGGCCCACTGTAAGTTTGTGGAATACCCCCATTCCCAGGTTTGGTACCCCCTCCATTGTTCATTCCTTGTGGCACCGGCGGTGGTGCCTGTTGGGGCTGCCCCTGTTGCAAGTTCCCCATGTTTGAGGGTTGAAACCCTTGTTGTGCACCTTGCTGCAAGCTTGCTGCCTGCTGCTGTACTATGTGGCCCTGTGCACTGCCTTGTTGCGGGGCGGCAGGCTGATTCACCATACCTGCTCCCATTCCTTGGCCATTTTGCCACATGCCTTGGTTTCTGCACATGCACGCCACATGTCCTGTCATTCTGCACTGCCAGCATACTGGCGGTGGTCGGACCATCTGCCCATCTGGCATGGCTTGACCGCTCATCTGTTCATTCTGAAATCCACCTTGGTTATTTTGAAAACCTCCCTGATTACCATGGAAACCTCCCTGATTACCTTGCCATCCTCTTCCTCTAAATCCTCTATTCCTCGGGTAATATCCCGTAATAGCTTGGTTATTTACTTGCTGCGTGCTGGGCTCGGCTGGGCTGGTCAACATGGCTCCCTCGAGAGTATACTTCGAGAGCTTCTTTTGTACCAGCTTCGCTTCCTCCCCCTTACGGGTTGCTTCCTTTTCTTGGTTCTTTTCTTGTAACAATCTACAATAGTGTGCATTTGTCAATTGAATTTCACCCATGGTTTGGCTTCGATCCCTACCAATTTCTTGACCTGTTTTTGCACCGGTTCAGGCAACCCTTGACACAGTATGTGGTAAAAGACCGGGATAGACTTTCACCAAGACTCATGCGTTTCGAGCACCCACGCGTCTTGAAATGAAAATTTTGGATATAAATCAACGGATCCTCTGACTCTTTCATTTTCCGAGTCATTATAGCTCCCATGTCTGATGTGTCTGGGTATAGCGTTCGCAGCACTTGCCACACTGCTGCTCTACAATTATTAAATGGTGCTCCGTCATGGGTAGTGTTAGTTATCATTACCCTTGGATACCCAGCCCGTTTCCACACATCGTCAGCCCTTTCACCTAGTATGACTATCAGGAGGCCCTTGATGTCACCTATAGCTAAGGTGACTCCCCCGGTCATCTTTTCTAACTCGTGTATCCATTTCCCAGCCCCCTATGTCAGCATTGAAAGCTTATTTTTTAAGTTTTCTCGATCCATGTGTGGCCATGGAATGTATTGTGGCCTCACTCTCCCTTTTTCTAGCAGCGGGAATTGAAAGGCACAATCTTCCTTTTCTTTTCCCCCACTCTTCCCGTCTACTGGCAGGGCAGTATTACCACCTTGCCGCTGCTCTCTGCCCCAACTTTCAGTGCTATGCCGACGATACCCAGCTCATTTTCAGGCTACCCTCGGCCTCCTCCTCTCCTTCCCTCATGTCTGACTGTCTGTCTGCTATCCAGGAATGGTGTGCCGCCAATGACCTCTGCCTTAATGCCAGTAAGACTGAGATTCTACTCATCGGCACACCCACTCCCTCCTTCCCTGCAGCTCTCTGGCCAGCCTCTCTTGGCCCTCTTCCTGCTCCTACCTGCAAGGCAAAAACCCTCGGGGTCATCTTCGACTCCACACTCTCCTTCTCTCCTCATATATCTGACGTCTCTAAGAAGTCACACTACCAGCTGCACCTCCTCAGAGGTATTCTTCCCTTCCTCTCCTTCCCCCAGAAGCTCACTGTCTCCCGAGCTCTGGTTCTCTCAAAGCTGGACTACTGTAACAGCCTCTATCTTAATCTGCCTGCATCCACTCTACGCCCTCTGCAACTCATCCAGAACAGGACTGCGAGACTTGTCCTTGGCCTCAAGCCCAGGGACCGTATCTCTCCAGGACTGAAATCTCTACACTGGCTCCCAGTGGCTGCGAGGATTAAGTTCAAAACCCTCTGCATTGTCCACAAGGCCTGCTGGGGCCTGGGGCCTGAATACCTTCAACTCTCTCTTCCTAAATATATTCCTTCCCAAGCCCTTCGCTCATCCGTCTCCAACTCCCTCAGGTTCAGCCGCTTCTCGAAGCAACGAGCTGGGGGTAGATCTCTCTCTGCGGCAGGGGCCTCCCTCTGGAACAGCCTTCCTGCCTCCCTGAAACTTGAGGAGAACCATCTCCGGTTCCGGAAGCACCTCAAAACCTTCCTCTTTGCTTCTGCTTTCTCTCTCCTTCTCCCCTGCTAAATTCTTCACTAAACTGCACTGAATCTGCAACTGGGCCACTCTCACCGACCTCGGTAGTGGGCCCAGCCACTCTCCACTTGCACTGCCTCCCTGGCAACCCCTGCACTGCGGGACTGTCTCTGTATCCCTACAGCCCCCCCTCCCAGCACTTGTCTGCACTTACCTTGCACTTGCCACCAGCTCGCCCTATTTTATTTATTTTATACTACTTACCTTGTACTGCACTTCCCCCCTCCCCTTGCACTTTTTCCCTTCCCCTTGCCCCTGCACTTGCGCGATCTAAATGACACCTGGCCTAGTAGGATCGTTGTCTGTCTTCCCCTTGTTCCCCCCTCCCTGCCTCATCGCGCCTTGAAACACTTGTGTATAGGCGCGTTACAAATGCCATATCATATCATATCATACCCGGCAATGCCCTTAATCTACCTGTATAGGTGGATGCTGGCTCCCCCCTCTGATCGCGGGGTGTTCACTCACGTTTGCCATGTGCCTTGGTAGGCTTCGATGTCCTAGGTTCAGATTCACTGGCGTCGGACCATCGTACCCCTTGGCCTCGAGGGAGCAGCTTTTCACATCGCCTCCCTTCCTCCTGTGCCTCATCCTCCGTATCCCCACTGGAGTCAGATCCTTAGTGATCCCAGTTTACGCAACTCCTGGCATCCTCTTCATTCTGCCAGATCTCCAGTCTGTCAAGGGACAGTCCCCTGCTCCCACTACCTTGGGTGGTATCCTCAGTGTCATATAGCTGAGTGCTCTCTAAGCGCTCATCTTCCCTTCCCCCTTGGTAGGCTACCTCTAGTCCCATCTCATCATATATTTTGTCAATCGTTTCCCCGATGCTTCTGGTATCAAAGTCATCGTCAATATTTATCCTGCTTGTACCTGGTACCGCATCGCTTGCAGGAAAGAATTCTTATATGTCTTCCCATTCTACTGTAGGATTGGGTTTAACGACTACCCACTCCAAATACTCAAGATCTCATGCCCTTTGTCTGCGTTTTCGTTCCAATTCCTCATCTATCTCCTTTTGCTTTTTCGCTTCTTCTCTAGCCTTATCTACTTCTCTCATTCGTTCATTTCTACGTTCCTTTGCCCTTCTACTCTCCTCGTCTTCCTGCTTTTTCACCTTCCTTTTCGTGCACTCTCCTTTCTTCCTCCAACTTTAACATGTTCAGCATGTATTTTTCATAGGCTGCATACTGTGTGCGACTGAGCGGTATTCCTTGCTCTTTGCGATATAGTTGTTCTCACCTTAATCTATCCTTCTTTCTTGCCCTTTCATCCCATGCTTCTTTCTCCCTTCTTTGCTCTTCATCGTGCCTTCCTCTCGTCCACACATCATCACTTCCCTTTCCATCCAGCTTTAATAGTATCTGTCCTCCCATCCATTCGTCTTTCCCGAATGCTGTCTCATCACTTCCTTTCTGCTTCTTTCCCTCTCTCTCTTTATCGAGAGGTGCACTTGCCTGTGCCTGATCCTTACTACCATCGCCGTGCCTCTCCTTGTCCCTCGGGACTGTGGAGGCCAAATCAATTTCCTGCTCCTGTTCTTTAGTTTCGTCACTACTACATGTAGGTGACTCATATGCGGGGTTACAGTATCCTGTGGCTGCTTTGAGTTCTCGTAACGGGTAAAGACCCTCTGATTTGCTTCCCTCAATGACTGGTTCTGGCGGGGCTGGTGGCGCGGTAGGCGTCTCACCCCCCTCCGTACATACATTTAATATCCAGTCTGCAGGTGGTTCTTCTTCCTTCGTTTGCTCAAGCATCTTCCAAAGCTCGAGAACAGCAAGGCGTTTCTCAAGCTTCTTGCCAGTATATGTGGCATGTAGGATGGTTGTCATGTGCTGTAAAACAGCCTTAGACAATGACCCATTCTGGGGCCAAGGCATAAACATGTTATTGGCAGTACCCTTAACCCATCCTGGCTATATTTCTTCAATTTTACTGCATGCTTAGGCAATTGATTACATAGATGCGCAAGTGGGGTAACTTCCTCCATTCTTAATTTCGATTCCAACAATGGTTACACAATCTTTTAATCTTCCCACTAGTATGAGTGAGCACCACAACTGCAAGCTCCAATCCACTTCTTCCCGCCAAAATGCATAGTATCAATTAACTCAACAAAAAAAAAACATCAATTCACTGGCGATTCCCTCTTAGTTACAGAATTGCGTAAGGCCAAAATGCATTTCAATCAATCACCAATACAATTGTTGTACATTTAACATGCAGTAAGACACATATGACGGACACTTGACAGACTAGACAGACACCAGCTGGTCATACATGTACCTGCCTTCTAATTAATACCCCACCATGGGATTTGAACGAACCCCATTAATTCCGTCTTTAAACGTAATCGTAGCCTAAATTGCCCCTCCCTCTGTTGGCTCTGGGTTCACGTTCCTTCTGACCACTCTTTAAAGTGCAGGAACAAGGCGAATTCTCGTTTATCTCTCAGGTGTCCCCCCCGGTAATCCTTTACGTTTTCTTCCAGGTGCCCCCCTGTTATTCCTTTACGTTTTAACACATGTGCCCCCCTGGTACTCTTTTACGTTTTAGTTCAGGTGCCCCCCTAGTATTCTTTTACGTTTTGGCTCAGGTGCCCCCCTGGTATTCCTCTTTATATATGTTTTTCTTTTCATACTCGATTCATTAACCCTTTAAATATATACCGTCTTCTCTACCTCGAGCTACTTTATTTTTCTCCGCCACCCTCCGTTACCTTTCCCCTACTTGCTCTAATGCCTATGAGACATTTGCCAAGGTAACGAGTTTCGTTGTTTCACTCACCGATCGCCTCTTTTCCTCTCTGGAACTTCAGGACCACCGCCCCTTCCTCTTTCCGCTTTTAACATTTTCATCCGATCCGCTGCCCGTGGGAATGAGAAGGGTTATGCTTGGAAAGGCGGGTATGCAGGAAATTACTGACGGGCCCATTGGTCAGTACTCAACCGCCGAGAGCTTGTAATACTAGATAGCTGCACCATGTGAGGACAGGGTGCAGGATTCCCATACTCCAGCACATCTCAAAAATCAGGCCTCAATAAGTTGGCAAAGGGAAGTCTGTTTAATGATACGTACATCAGCATATGGAAATCAGCAGCATTGCGAACACCTGTCTTGCTCCGACTTCCTAACTTCAGTCAAACAGCCGTATTTATAGGCTAAACTCATCATCATTGACGTCTAATTCTACAAAAATAATCACGCAATATAATTGGTTGGGAAAGGTAACTTAAGCATAGGTGTTATATCTGTATATGACAATAGAGCATGCAGATTGGTTAACTCTTATCTGGTGGGGGTCTACGCCCATCCTTCTACATCACGCGTGATGAACGTCACTATAAGTGCGACATCCTATTGGTTATGATATCTATAGGACTCCAGATAACTTGGTCCATTGTGATTGGGCAGGTTACACCCCTAAACATTAATCTCCACTTTAATTAGCAGCATGCAGAATGGATGGATGCTGCCCAGGTGCCTAGTGTCCTAGGATTCACCCTGCCTCCCTTCCATCAGTCAGTGGTTTTATGGTGATGTGTCAATTAGTTAGCTGAGAAAGGCCTCGAAACTGTAGTCTCTTATCAGGAAAAGTTATGGCACCCCTCGGATCTGGGTGACATCAGACGGTGGTACATCTTCACGCCTGGCTGGTCACGTGTTGGTCCGTGAATCTGCTTCAGTTTCCAGCTTCTCGTATATTAAATTCTCCGTGTAGCTCCACCACCTGCCTGGGCCTCCTTATCTTGACCTTCGTGGGGCAGGCTGGTATGCTCTGAAGTTTCGGCTCTCTACTGCTGAAGCTCGCCTCCCCTCTTGGGTTGACCTCGATTTCCCAGGCCTGAGCCATCCTTTGTTAAGTTTCAATTCCGCTCTTTTCCCCTGGCTTGGGCTTGGATATGAAACCCGACCAGTTAGGCCTTGGCCGCCTGGGCGTACTTCTGCTTTTACAAAATGAAGTTGCACATGTAAATTGTGCCTTATTGAGGTAGATATATGGTTGGCGCTTGCCGCTCTATCTTCTACTAAGCATTGCAAGCTTTGTCGATTTCTTAGCTTCTTGCGTTTCGTGCCTATTTACACACATTAGCTGGTTCGATTCTTTCATCTTGGTTCTTTCGCTATGACGTTTCTTACGTTTTAACATTGTGTTGTCCTTCGTGTCTCTTTCACCTGTTTTCGTGGATACACGCGTTCGCGTGTTGCCCTTTCTCATGCGTTAGTCTGTCCAGGCCCTCTTCTCATCATCGTTTGCCTTCGCAATGGGGGGCAAGGGTGGAGGCCATATCTGGGAACTCCTCTACAAATCATCCAGTGTCGCTCCTGGTAGCTCATCCATGTTAGGGAAGCATAGGTCATGGTACGTCTGATGATTGCCTTGTAGAGCTTGATCTTTACCCACAGGGGCATGGACTTGGTCTTCAGAAGTGTGTACAGCGCCGCCAGCTTTCGATGCATTTTGCTGAGTCTTCTCGATATGGCTTTGCCAGTTGAGTTTGCTGTCCAGGGTCACACTGTGGTAGCAGCTGCTGCTATCCTACTTGATGGTCTCCCATTGAGGCTGATGTGTGAGTGCTCCTTGATCTTCTTTCTGGTGAACAGTGTAGCATTTGTCTTGCTGTTGTTGAGTTCTATCCGGCCAATCACTGTACCACGTTGAGATGGCATCCAATAAAGCTTGCAGGTTCTTCAACACTTCCTTTCCACTGAACGACTGGGAGATGACTGCAACATCGTCCACATACAGTGCCAGATTGGTCCTTTGTATCTCAGGATAGACACATAATGTGCATGCCCAAGTACGGCTGGAATAACATGACACACTGCATCACAAGAGCATGCAGGATGCATCTATGTGCTGCAGAGCAGGGTGCTAAATGTTGCAAAATCCACTGCTGCGTCGGGTCAGTGTCACACTGGGCTCTTCTGCAACGAATGTCAGGGCACCAACCCACACCCATCTTGGGTGCATAGCATACTCCTGCACTGGCATCAGTGGGGTTGCTCATCCCATTCAAGTTTGCCAACTGGAAAGCTCTGTTGATGATAGGCGCTCAGGATACAAGTAATCAGTGACTTTGTATCCACTGTAGCTGTGCCATTAGACTGATTTTCAAGATACCATTTTGTCAATAATTGTTCACCCTCCACCTGCCACACTTTTGAGGGAAATGCCCAGCAAATGTAACTCCCTCTCTCTCTGGAGATTATGTGTGCCCCAAATGCCCGAAACCTTTGAAAACACTCTTTCTTCTGGATTTTTATTTTTGAACCCCATATTACAGGTTTTTTTTATTTTGGCTCCTCCTTATTATTGGAAATCATTACAAAGCCTCTTTGTTATCACTGTAAATAGGGTATTTGCTAGACTGATTCTACTGTCTTTGTTGGCCATCCACGCGGTCCAAAAGCCTTTGCAGGCTCGCCCCTACTTCTCCGGGTGCTGGAAAACTCCTTCTAACCCTACACATTTAATCCAATAAAGATCACAGTCTGTTTCCCAGGTTACCAAGAAGATTGAAAGATGTGAGTCACAGCGTAGCAACCTCGCAGCAACCTTCAGCCCTCATACAGGATACCATCCTTTACTTACACAAGACCATGCACTCCGTTGGCCCTCATCAAATGAACTGTTTGCAACAGTGCCTATACCTTAAGTACTATACAGTTCATTATGGTAATGCTAGTGAAAGGGTGAATAGATGGATGTCAGGATGTTACCTGCAATCTCATTTTTGGGTTGTGGGATTTCCAGTAATAGATCACTGGTATTGGTACTTCAATTAATCTATTTGCATTTCACGACAACCAAGACCACAGCTGCGAGAATGCATTACTGCATGAAAGTCCATTTCAGGATTGATGCTATGGAATATTGCCATAGCATGTGTGCCACCTCTATGCATGCGGCCTGATAGTGCAGAAGCTGCTCCTGAAATTCAACTTTAATTAGTCGTAAAGTGAAGCCACTACGCACCCTGTGCATTGCTGATAACCAAAAATGTAAGGTACAGCATTGCTTTTACTACTCCTTTATGTCATGGCAGGCCATTAAAAATATATTAGTTCGAAAATGCATCTCCAAGTCTTTGCCATAAAGGATGTTCTATGATATACTGTGCATACAAGGCAAGGTACCTGCAGGAGATCTGTGATCAAATAGAGGAGTATGGCAGATAGCCCAGCTCCTTCATAAGGTTCAGAATGCCAAGGTGACTTGCAATATCCCTTATAAGTATTGTAGCAGGTCTTTTATTCCTTATAATACATGGCTGCACTGCCATCCCCTTTATTACTTGGTCTCTTGCTTACTCTAATGCAAGAGTTCCTCCAGTAGTTGGTACATATATTCGATGTAGCATCTTTTGGGGTTAAAAGAATACTAACATGCGGCTTGAATGGTGTGGCACAACATATTAATCAGTTTAATGCAATGCAAAGAAAGTGTTTTTGTTCTTTATAATAAGTGATAACATGGAGTTCCTGGTTTCAACCGGGAATAATCTCACTAAATCAACTGAGCTTTGAGTACCTGAGGTACAAATGCATAATAAATAGGATAGATGTGAGGAGCTACCCTCTGCTTAGGGACTGCCTAACTAATGCCTTTGTATTGAACCCAGGCCCGGTGGAAGTGGGTGGGGCCATGCTCAGTGGGGATAGCAATGTTCTGCAATTTCCTGCAGGAAGAGGCCCGCAGGGTAGTGAGGACCAACTTTTTCTAAACCATGAAACTAAGTTTGATCTTGTCCGTAAATTCTGGATGCTGGCGCTCCTGTACAAATGTGATGCAGTCATGTGGATAAGAACAAAAGCTGGGCATGCGTTGGGGATGGGTATGGCGGTGACTCATGTATTTTGGAAGTAGAGTTCAGCTCTTCTGTCAAGTCTGCTGAATAGTTCTGGAGTCTATGTTGGGTTTGACCAAGAACCCTGACCAGCTCAGCAATGAGTTTATGATAGGATAAGGCAATTTGAGATTTAGGGTGTGGCATGAGGGAACTTGTGGCATGGTCCCTAGTGGTGAGTAAAAATATGTTTTGGGGAGTTTGGAAACAAAGGTGGAAGACTGGTAGCGGAGATGATACTATCATGCACTCACGAAAAGGTGATTCTTAGGAGGAGGAAATCATTCTAGAAGCTCCAGAAAATATGGAGGGTGTTCTTAAGGTGGGCATGTGATCAGGCCTCAATGTGTGCACAAACACTCTTGGTAGTGGGCTCAGAGAATGGTAGTATGCTACAGTGGCCTCTGGAACACTAGCTATTCTCTTCCCTCTGTGTCTTGTCTCTTGTCTCTCCAAATTTAAAGCAGAATTACAATCAACAGCATACATGCCAACATTATCCATACAATTTTGGGGATTTTAGTCTAGCCCGGGTTTTTAACTTTGCCTTCTGGGACATGCAGTCCTTACTGTTCCCATTATAAACCCAGCACTGCAAGTCCCCGAATGCAGAATTCATACCACCATTGGTCTAGTATCTCTAGAATGGAATGGAATGGATAATGATGGCATGTATGCGAAAGCTTATGTTGTTACATTATATTTGGACGTGGCCATGCCCTGGAGCTGGCGCCTATTATTTATTGGAATGTTTTGGGCTGAAAACGCAATAAAATATGCATATATTAAAAGAAAAAACACACAAAAGGTGATTAGATGCAGATAGAGTTTAGCACTGCTGCGTTTTATATATATTACCTTAAACAGCTCTTTATCAATTAATGATTTAGATTGTCGCAGAAATGTGTTTTAGAAGAAAGGAATCATAAAAGCTAGTCACAGCTTTAGCTAAGTGCTGCAGTGGCACTGGCCACTGGAATTCTGCCCTTTGCTGACAGAGGCAACAGGCATTGTAACCTCAGAAGCAACTGTAATAAGGTATTGCCCTTACAGCAGGGCTGTACAATTCTTATTACAGGCGGGTGGGGATGTCACTTCTAAACTTTAATAATAAAGTATGGACAGGCTTTTATACACATGGCATGTATAATATGCATGTTATATCACGCCTGGCAGTGGCGGCTGTTGACATTTTTAATGGAGGGGTATCAATATTTCCCACAAAAATGCCAGAGCGAGAGAGCATATGGAGGGAGCCCGAACCAACCAAGTGGGGCTCTGGATGTATTTTTAATATTGAGTGAAAATGGTGCGTTATACAGCATGCTTTCTGTGAAAAACTGTGTACAACGCCAGACAGTTTGCAATTGGTATGCAGGGTATCACCAATCCCAAAATGCAAGAGCAGAAAGTCACCAGCAGTGTACAGGGACATTTCTCAATGCATTCTCATGATGCCTTTACCACAACATATGCCAGTATAACAGTGTTACACTGCGTGTGCACATGCACTTCCATGCTGACTGCCCCAATATACCAGAATTCCTATATAAGAACGTACTCATATTTGCTTTGCACATACTGCCAGTAATCATACTATAAGAAAACAAATCCACACTGGCAGTGCCTATACATGGCAGTGTTCACACGTAAGAACATACTCCTGTTGGTTGTGGCTTTAAAATCTCATCCCATAATAAGAAAACATGGGCACAGGAGCTGGAACACTTCTGACAAACCCTCCCAATCCGTTTGTATGTTCTGGGAGGCTCTGGAACACCCCCTCGCACATACAGACATGCAGTACCCTAGCCTGC